>NC_066514.1:11578164-11723164 GCF_024679095.1 Eriocheir sinensis | reverse complement strand
TACAAATTTTAGTTAGGTTATGTTTATTTTGTAAATTTATTTTTATTCAAATATATATTATTTTATTGGTGTTTTTTTGATTTATATTGATACGAATTTACATTATTTTATATGTACTTTGTATATATATTTTTATACGCATTTACATTATTTATTTTATACAAATTCATGGTATTTTATGTGTATTTGTATATATATTTTCATATAAATTTACATTATTTTATGTGTATTTTGTACATATTTGCCATAAATTTATATAAATTATATACAAAAATACACAGAAGTAATTAAATTTGTATGAAAATAGATATATAAATACACAAAATAAGCTAAATTTGAATTGAAATATATACAAAATACATGAAATAAAGTAAATTTGTATCAAAGTATTTATACAATACACATATAATAACGTAAATTTGTATGAAAATATATAAACAAAATACACATTAAATAATGTAAATACGTATAAAAAATATGTACAAAATACATATAATCATGTAATTGTATCAAATAAATACACAAAATACCAATAAAATAATATAAATTTGAATGAGTAAACGTGTATGTTGAATATTTTTTCAATATAAATTTACCTTTATTATATACGCATTTTGTATATTAGTTTTAATACAAATTTAATTATTCGATGGATTTTGTTTCAGAATTTTTATAAACATATGCTTTATTTTATGGGTATTTTGCATCTTTATTTTCATACAAATTTACATTATTTTATTGATATTCTGCTCATTCATTTTGATACGAATTGACATATTCTATGTGTATTTTGTATATATTTTTCATACGAATTTATGTTATTTTATGTGTATTTGTTTATATATTTTGACACAAATTTACAATATTTTATGGGTATTTTGTATATACATTTCAAAAGAAATTTACCTAGTTTTACGTGTATTTTGTATATCTATTTTCATACAAACTCAAATTATTTCTATGTATTTTTGTATATATATTAATACAAATTTTAGTTATGTTATTTGTATTTTGTAAATTTATTTTCATTTAAATATAAACTATTTTATTGGTGTTTTGTTGATTTATATTGATACGAATTTACATTATTTTATATGTACTTTGTATATATATTTTTATACGCATTTACATTATTTAATATTTATTTTGAATATATATTTTTATACAAATTCATGGTATTTTATGTGTATTTGTATATGTATTTTCATATAATTTTACATTATTTTATGTGTATTTTGTACAAATATTTCATTACAAATTTACCTTATTTTATGTTTATTTTGTATGTTTTTTTTTATTTTTTTATTTTTTTACAGCAAAGGAGACAGCTCAAGGGCACAAAAAAGTAAACATTAATAAAAAAAAAAGCCCGCTACTCGCTGCTCCTAAAAAGAATCCAAAGAGGTGGCCGAAAGATAAGTCAGTTTCGGGAGGAGAGGTGTCCTGATACCCTCCTCTTGAAAGAGTTCAAGTCGTAGGCAGGAGGAAATACAGATGAAGGAAGATTGTTCCAGAGTTTACCAGCGTGAGGGATGAAAGAGTGAAGATGCTGGTTAACTCTTGCATAAGGGGTTTGGACAGTATAGGGATGAGCATGAGTAGAAAGTCGAGTGCAAGGGGCCGCGGAGGGGGGAGGCATGCAGTTAGCAAGTTCAGAAGAGCAGTCAGCGTGGAAATATCGATAGAAGATAGAAAGAGAGGCAACATTGCGGCGGAATTTAAGAGGTAGAAGACTATCAGTATGAGGAGGAGAGCTGATGAGACGAAGAGCCTTTGCCTCCACTCTGTCCAGAAGAGCTGTGTGAGTGGAGCCCCCCCACACATGAGATGCATACTCCATACGAGGGCGGACAAGGCCCCTGTATATGGACAGCAACTGTGCAGGGGAGAAGAACTGGCGGAGACGGTACAGAACGCCCAGCCTCGAGGAAGCTGATTTAGGAAGAGATGAGATATGAAGTTTCCAGTTGAGATTTTGAGTTAAGGATAGACCGAGGATGTTTAGTGTTGAGGAAGGTGATAGCTGGGTGTTGTCAAAGAATAGGGGATAGTTGTTTGGAAGATTGTGTCGAGTGGATAGGTGGAGAAACTGTGTTTTTGAGGCGTTGAAGGACACCAGGTTCTTCTTGCCCCAATCGGAAATAATAGTAAGGTCTGAGGCTAAGCGTTCTGCAGCCTCCAGCCTTGAGTCGTTAAGTTCCTGAAGGGTGGGTCTTCTATTAAAAGAAGTTGAATAATGCATTTATACTTATCCAAATGAATGAATAATGTATTTATACTTATCCAAATACACATTCTTTTATTGATATTTTGTTTATTTATTTTGATTCGAATTTACATTATTTTATGTGTATTTTGTATACATTTTTTATATGTATTTACTTAATTTTATGTGTATTTTGTATATATATTTTTATAGAAATCTACGTTATTTTATTTGTATTCGTATATATATTTTGAAGCAAATTTACATTGTTTTATATGTATTTTTGCATATCTCTTTCAATACAAATTTACCTTATTGTATGTGCATTTTGTATATTTATTTCAATACAAATTTAAATATTTTATGTGTATTTTGGTATATATATTTTTATAAGAAATGCGCTATTTTATGGGAATTTTGCATCTTTATTTTCATACAAATTTACATTATTTTATTAATATTCGGTGTATTTATTTTGATACGATTTTACATTATTCTATTTGTTTTTTGTATATACTTTTTTATATATATTTACATTATTTAATGTGTATCTTGCATATATATTTTATACAAATTTATTATCTATTATCTATTTTCATACAAATACACATTCTTTTCATGATATTTTGTTTATTTATTTTGACACGAATTTACATTATTTAATATGTATTTTGTATACATATTTTTATACGTATTTACATAATTTCATATGTATTTTGTATATATATTTCTATAGAAATCTACTTTATTTTATGTGTATTCGTATATATATTTTGAAAGAAATTTACATTGTTTTATATGTATTTTTGAATATCTCTTTCAATACAAATTTACCTTACTGTATATGCATTTTGTATATTTATTTCAATACAAATTTAAATATTTTATGTGTATTTTGGTATATATATTTTAATAAAAATGCGCTATTTTGTGGGAATTTTGTATCTTTATTTTCATACAAATTTACATTATTTTATTGATATTCTGTGTATTATTTTGATACGATTTTTCATTATTCTATTTGTTTTTGTATATATTTTTTTTACACACATTTACATTATTTAATGTGTATCGTATATATATTTCATACAAATTTACGTTATTTTAAGTGTATTTGTTTATATATTTTCATTCAAATTTGCATTATTTGATGTGTATTTTGTATATGTATTTCAATACAAATTTATCTAATTTTATGTGTATTTTGTATATTTCTTTTCATACAGATTTAAATTATTTTTGTGTATTTTTGTATAGTTTATACAAATTTAGGTTATTTTATGTACGCATTTACATTATTTAATGTGTTTTGTATATATATTTTTATAAATTTACTTTATTTTATGTGCATTTTGTACATATATTTTTATAGAAATTTGCGTTATTTGTATATGTTTTCACAAATTTACATTATTTTATTGCTATTTTGTTTATTTATTTTGATACGAATTACATGATTATATGTGTATTTTGAACATATTTTTTATACGTATTTACTTTACTTAATGTGTATTTTGTTTATATATTTTTAAACAAATCTTCGTTATTATATGTATTTGTATAAATATTTTGATACAAATTTACATTATTTTATGTATTTTGTATATACATTTCAATTCAAATTTAGCTTATTTTAGCTGTATTTTGTATATCTATTTTCATACAAATTTAATTACTTAGTATATAGTTTTATACAAATTTACGATATTTTATGAGTATTTTGTATATTTATATTTATACATATACACATTTTTTTATTGGTATTTTGTTTATTTATTTTGATACGTTTTTGCATTATTTTATGTGTATTTTGTATTCATTTTTTTATGCGTATTTACTTCATTTTATGTGTATTTTGTACATATTTTTTTTATAGAAATCTATGTTATTTTATGTGTATTCGTATATATATTTTGAAACAAATTTACATTGTTTTATATGTATTTTGCATATCTATTTCAATACAAATTTACATTATTGTATGTGCACTTTTAATACTTATTTTAATACAAATTTTAATATTTTATGTGTATTTTGGTATATATATTTTTATAAAAAATGCGTTATTTTATAGCTATTTTGCATCTTTATTTTCATACAAATTTACATTATTTTATAAATATTCTGTGTATTTATTTTTGATACGATTTTTTTAATTTTTTTTATTTATTTCATTCAATTTTATATTATTTTATGTGTATATTTGTATTTGTATTTAGGTTATTTTATGTGTATTTTCTTTATATATTTTCATCCAAAATTACATTATTTTATTGGTATTTTCTTAATTTAATTTAGATTATTTCATAGGTATTTTGAATGCATATTTTTTTACTCATTTAAATTATCTAATGTATGTTTTGTATATATATTTTTATGCAAATTTACTTTATTTTATGTGCATTTTTGTACATATATTCTTATAGAAATTTGCGTTATTTTATGTGTATTTTGTATATGTTTTCTCAAACAAATTTACATTATTTTATTGGTATTTTTTTATTTATTTTGATACGAATTACAAGATTATATGTGTATTTTGTACATATTTTTTTTATACGTATTTACATTTGTTAATGTGTATTTTGTTTATATATTTTTTTAAAAATTTACGTTATTATATGTGTATTTGTATAAATATTTTGATATAAATTTACATTTTATGTATTTTGTATATATATTTCAATACAAATTTGCTTACATTTTTATAAAATATATATACAAAATACACATAGAATAATGTAAAATTGTATCAAAATAAATACACAGAATGTCAATAAAATAATGTAAATTTGTATGAAAATAAAGATGCAGAATACCCATAAAATAAGGCATATTTTTATGAAAATACATATACAAAAATACAGAAAGAATAATTAAATTTGTTTCAAAATTAATATACAAAATGTACAAACAATATGGTAAATTTGTATTGAAATAGATATGCAAAACACACATAAAACAAGGTAAATTTATTTCAAAATATATATACGAATACACATAAGAAAACGTAGTTTTCTATAAAAATATATATAAGAAATACATACAAAAATACACAAAAATAAATTAAATTTGTATGAAAATAAATATACAAAATACACATAAAATTAGGCAAATTTGTATTAAAATACATATACAAAATACACATCAAATAATGTAAATTTGAATGAAAACATATAAACAAATACTCTTTAAATAACGTAAATTTGTATAAAATACATATACAAAATACACATAAAATAATGCAAATATGAATGAAAAAAATATAAACAAAACACAAATAGAATAGGGTAAAATCGTATCAAAATAAATACACAGAATATTAGAATAATGTAAAATTGTATGAAAATAACGATGCAAAATACCCATAAACTAAGGCCTTTTTTATAAAAAAAAAAAAAAATATATATATATATATATATATATATATATCTATATATATATATATATATAGATATATATATATATATATATATATATATATATATATATATATATACAAAATACACATAAAATATTTAAATTTGTATTAAAATAAATATACAAAATGCACATTCATAAAGGTAAATTTGTATTGAAATAGATGTGCAAAATACATATAAAATTATGTAAATTTGTTTAAAAATATGTAAATTTTGATGAGAAAACATATAGAAAATACACATAAAATAAATAAATTTCTATAAAAAGATATGTACAAAAATGTACATAAAATAAATTTGCATTAAAAAATATATAGAAAACACACATTACATAATGTAAATGAGTATAAACATATGTATACAAAATACCTATGAAAAAATATAAATTCGTATCGAGTTAAATAAAGAAAATACCAATAAAATAATGTAATTTTGGATGAAAATATATATAGAAAATACACATAAAACTACGTAAATAAAAATACAAATATACACATAAAATAATTTAAAATTGAATGAAATAAATATACAAAATAATCATAAAATAAGGTAAATTTATAATGAAAAATATGTAAAAATACACATAAAATAATATAAATTTGTATGAAAATATATATACAAATACACATAAAATAACATGAATTTGTATAAAATTTGTATCAAAATAAATACGAATACACAATAAAATAATGTAAATTTTTATTAAAATATATATACAAAATACACATAAAATAATGTAAATACGTAGAGAAATATATACAAAATACACATAAAATAATGTAAACTCGTATCAAAATAAATAAACAAAATTATAATAAAAGAATGTATATTTGTAGGAAAATATGTATACAAAATACAAATAAAATAAATAAAATTTGTATAAAAATAAATACAGAAATACACACAAATAATTTAAATTTGTTTGAAAATTGATACGCAAAATACACATAAAGTTAGGCAAATTTGTATTGAAATACATATACAAAATACACATAAAATAATGTAAATTTGTATGAAAATATATAAACAAATACACATAAAATAACGTAAATTTGAATAAAATATATAGACAAAATAAATATTAATTAATGTAAATATGTAAATATATATATATATATATATATATATATATATATATATATATATATATATATATATATATATATATATATATATATATATATATATATATATATATATATATATATATATATATATATATATATATATATATATATATATACATAGAATAATGTTAAATCGTATCAAAATAAATAAACAGAATATATAATAATTTAAATTTGTATGAAAATAAGGATGCAAAATACCCATATTATAACATATATATGCATAAAATATATATACAAAATACACATGATTTGTATATATTTTTATACGCATGTACGTCATTTCATTTGTATTTTGTATATATATTTCTATAGAAATCTATGTTATTTTATGTGTATTCGTATACATATTTTGAAACAAATATACATTGTTTTATATGTATATTGCATACCAATTTCAATACAAATTTACCTTATTGTATGAGTATCTTTTATATGTATTTTAATACAAATTCAAATATCTTATGTGTATTTTTTTATATATTTTTTATAAATAAAAAAATGCGTTATTTTATGGGTATTTTGCTTCTTTATTTTCATACAAGTTTACGTTATTTTATTAATATTCTGTGTATTTATTTTGATACGATTTTATATTATTCTATTTGTGTTTTGTACATATTTTTTTTATACAAATTTACGTTATTTTAAGTGTATTTGTTTATGTATTTTCATTCAAATTTACATTATTTTATGTGTATTTTGTATATGTATTTCAATACAAATTTACCTAATTTTATGTGTATTTTGTATATTTATTTTCGAACAAATTTAAAATATTTTTGTGAATTTTTGTATATAGTTTGATACAAATTTAGGTTATTTTATGTGTATTTTGTATATCTATTTTCATACAAATACACATTCTTTTATTGATATTTTGTTTATTTATTTTGACGCGAATTTACATTATTTAATGTGTATTTTGTATATATATTTTTATACGTATTTACATTATTTCATGTGTATTTTGTATAGTTTTAAGCAAACTTACATTATTTAATGTGTGTTTTGTATATTTATATTCATACAAACCCACATTCTTTTATTGGTATTTTGTTTATTTATTTTGATACGAATTTACATTATTTTATGTGTATTTTGTATACATTTTTTTATACGTATTTACTTAATTTTATGTGTATTTTGTATATATTTTAATAGAAATCTACCTTATTTCATGTGTATTCGTATATATATTTAATATTCACACATATTTACATTATTTTATTAATATTCTGTGTATTTATTTTGATACGATTTTACATTATTCTATTTGTGTTTTGTACATATTTTTTTTTTATACAAATTTACGTTATTTTAAGTGTATTTGTTTATGTATTTTCATTCAAATTTACATTATTTTATGTGTATTTTGTATATGTATTTCAATACAAATTTACCTAATTTTATGTGTATTTTGTATATTTATTTTCAAACAAATTTAAAATATTTTTGTGTATTTTTGTATATAGTTTGATACAAATTTAGGTTATTTTATGTGTATTTTGTATATCTATTTTCATACAAATACACATTCTTTTATTGATATTTTGTTTATTTATTTTGACGCGAATTTACATTATTTAATGTGTATTTTGTATATATATTTTTATACGTATTTACAGCATTTCATGTGTATTTTGTATAGTTTTTAACAAATTTACATTATTTAATGTGTATTTTGTATATTTATATCCATACAAACCCACATTCTTTTATTGGTATTTTGTTTATTTATTTTGATACGAATTTACATTATTTTATGTGTATTTTGTATACATTTTTTTATACGTATTTACTTAATTTTATGTGTATTTTGTATATATATTTTTATAGAAATCTTCCCTATTTCATGTGTATTCGTATATATATTTTGAAACAAATTTACATTGTTTATATATATTTTGCATATCTATTTTTGTGTATTCTGTATTTATTTTTGTTATACATATTTACATTATTTAATGTTTATTTTGTTTATATATTTTATTCAAATTTACGTTGTTTTATGTGTATTTGTTTATATATTTTCAAACAAATTTACTTTATTGAAGAGTATTTTGTATATGTATTGCAATACAAATTTTCCTAATTATATGTGTATTTTGCATATCTATTTTCAAACAAATTTAATTTATTTTTTGTGTATTTTTGTATATATTTTCATACAAATTTTTGTTCTTTTATATGTATTTTGTATATATATTTTCCTACAAATATACATTCTTTTATTGGAATTTTGTTCATTTATTTTGATACGAATTTACATTATTTTATGTGTATTTTGTATATATAATTTTCTACGTATTTAAATTATTTTATGTACATTTCCATAAAAATTTACGTTATTTTATTGTGTGTATTCGTATATATTTTGATACCAATTTTATACAAATGCAAGTTATTTTATGTTTATTTGTATATATATTTTCATACAAATTTATATTATTTTATGTGTATTCTTACATTTATTTCATTATCAATTTACCTTTTTTTATGTTTATTTTGTATATTTGTTTCATTAAATTTTAAATTATTTTATGTGTATATTTGTAATTGTATTTAGGTTATTTTATATTTATTTTCTATATATATTTTCATTCAAAATTACAATATTTCATTGGTATTTTCTTAATTTAACTCGATACGAATTTAGATTATTTCATAGGTATTTTGTATAAATATTTTTATACTCATTTACATTATCTAATGTGTGTTTTGTATATATATTTTTATTCAAATTTATTTTATGTGCATTTCTATACATATATTTTTATAGAAATTTACGTTATTTTATATGTATTTTGTATATGTTTTCTCTTACAAATTTATATTATTTTATTGGTATTTTGTTTATTTATTTTCATACGAATTACATGATTATATGTGTATTTTGTATATATTTTTTTATACGTATTTACATTATTTAATGTGTATTTTGTTTATATATTTTTATACAAATTTACGTTATTATATGTGTATTTGTATAAATATTTTGATACAAATTTGCTTCATTTTATGTATTTTGTATATATATTTCAATTCAAATTTAGCTTATTTTGTGTGTATTTTATATATCTATTTTCATACAAATTTAATTATTTCTGTGTATTTTTGTATATAGTATTATATAAATTTACGTTATTTTATGCGTATTTTTTATATTTATATTTATACAAATACACATTCTTTTATTGGTATTTTGTTTATTTATTCTGATACGAGTTTACATTATTTTATGTGTATTTTGTATACATTTTTTTTATATGTATTTACTTCATTTTATGTGTATTTTGTATATATATTTTCATAGAAATCTACGTTATTTTATGGGTATTCGTATATATATTTTGAAACAAATTTACATTGTTTTATATGTATTTTGCATATCTATTTCAATACAAATTTAAATTAGTGTATGTGTATTTTCTATAATTATTTTAATACAAATTTAAATTTTTTATGTGTATTTTGGTATATATATTTTTATAAGAAAATGCGTTATTTTATGGGTATTTTTCTTCTTTATTTTCATACAAATTTACATTATTTTATTAATATTCTGTGTATTTATTTTGATACGATTTTACAATATTCTATTTGTGTTTTCTATATATTTTTTATATATATTTACATTATTTAGTTTGTATTTTGTATATATATTTTATACAAATTTACGTTATTTTAAGTGTATTTGTTTATGTATTTTCATTCAAATTTACATTATTTTATGTGTATTTTGTATACGTATTTCAACATAAATTTACCTAATTTTATGTGTATTTTGTATATTTATTTTCATACAAGCTTAAATTATTTTTGTGTATTTTTGTATATATTTTTATACAAATTTAGGTTATTTTATGTGTATTTTATATATCTATTTTCATACAAATACACATTCTTTCATCGATATTTTGTTTATTTATTTTGACGCGAATTTACATTATTTAATGTGTATTTTGTATATATATTTTTATACGTATTTACGTCATTTCAGGTGTATTTTGTATATATATTTCTATAGAAATCTACGTTATTTTATGTGTGTTCGTATATGTATTTTGAAACAAATTTACACTGTTTTATATGTATTATGCATATTTTTTCAATACAAATTTACCTTATTGTATGTGCATTTTGTATATTAATTTTAATACAAATTTAATTATTCTGTGTATTTTTGTATATGTATTTTTATAAAAATATGCTTTATTTTATGGGTATTTTGCATCTTTATTTTCATACAAATTTACATTATTTTATTGATACTCTGTGTATTTATTTTGATACGATTTTACATTATTCTATGTGTATTTTGTATATATATTTTATACAAATGTATGTTATTTTATGTGTATTTGTTTTCATTTCATACAAATTTACATTATTTTATGTGTATATTGTACATGTATTTAAATACAAATTTAACTAATTACATGTGTATTTTGTATATCTATTTTCATACAAATTGAAATTTTTTTTTTTTGTATATATTTTTATACAAATTTTCGCTATTTCATGTGTATTTTATATATTTATTTTCCTACAAATATACTTTCTTTTATCGGAATTTTGTTTATTTATTTTAATACGAGTTTTCATTATTTTAGGGGTATTTGGTATATATATTTTTATATTTATATACATCATTTTATATGTATTTTGTATGCATATTTTCATAGAAACTTCCACTATTTTATTTGTATTCGTATATATCTTTTGATACAAATTTACATTATTTATGTGTATTTTGCATATCTATTTTAATACAAATTTGCTTTATTGTATGTTCCTTTTGTATATTTATTTTAATACAAATTAAATCATTTTATGTGTATTTTTGTATATATATTTTCACGCAAATATGCGTTATTATATGGGTATTTTGCATCTTTATTTTCATACAAATTTACATTATTTTATTGATATTCTGTTTATTTATTTTGATACGTTTTAACATTATTCTATATGTATTTTGTATATATTTTTTATACATATTTACATTATTTAATGTTTATTTTGTATATATATTATATCCAAATTTACGTTGTTTTATGTGTATTTGTTAATATATTTTCAAACAAATTTACATTATTTTTTGTATTTTAATTCAAATTTGCCTAATTTTATGTGTATTTTGCATATCTATTTTCAAACTAATTTAAACTGTTTTTGTGTATTTTTGTATATATTTTTATACAAATTTTTTATATTTTATTTTTATTTTTTATATATATTTTCCTACAAATATACATTATTTTATTGGAGTTTTGTCTATTTATTTTGAAACGAATTTACATTATTTTATGTGTATTTTGTATATATACCTTTCTACGTATTTAAATTATTTTACGTGTATTTTGTTTATACATTTTCCTAAAAATTTCCGTTATTTTCTTGTGTGTATTCGTATATATTTTGATACAAATTTTATACAAATTCATGTTATTTTATGTGTATTTGTATAAATATTTTCATACAAATTTAGATGTGTATTTTGCATACATTTTTTTTATACGTATTTACTTAATTATATGTGTATTTTTGATATATATTTTTATAGAAATCTACGTTATTTTGTGTATTCGTACAAATATTTTTAAACAAATTTACATAGTTTTATATGTAAATTTGTATGAAAATATATAAACAAATAGACATAAAGTAGCGTATGTTTGTATAAAATATATATAGAAAATGCACTTTAAATAATGTAAGTAAGTAAAATAAAATATATACAAAATACACATAGAACAATGTAAAATCGTATCAAAATAAATGCAAAATACATATAAAACAATGTAAATTTGTTTCAAAATATTTATACGAATACAAATAAAAAAACGTAGATTTCTATAAAAATATATATACAAAATACACATAAAATGAAATAAATACGTATAAAAAAATGCATAAAAATACACATAAAATAATGTAAATTCGTATCAAAATAAATAAACAAAATACCAATAAAAGAATGTGTATTTGTATAAATATAAATATGCAAAATACACATAAAATAAAGTAAATTTGTATAAAACTATATAAAAAAATACACAGAAGTAATTAAATTCGTATGAAAATAGATATACAAAATACAGATAAAATAAGCAAAATTTGAATTGAACTGTATGTACAAAATACATAAAATTATGTAAATTTGTATCAAAATATTTATACAAATACATATAATAACGTAAATTTGTTTAAACATATATAAACAAAATACACATTAAGTAATGTAAATACGTATAAAAAATATATACAAAATACACATATAATCATGTAATTCGTATAAAAAAAAAATAGCAATAAAATAATGTAAATTTGTATGAGAAAACATATACAAATACATATAAAATAGCGCAAATTTCTATAAAAATATATGTACAAAAATGCACATAAAATAAAATAAATTTGCATAAAAATATATGTACAAAACACACATTAAATACTGTAAATGCGTACATAAAATAACCTAAATTTCTATAAAACTATATACAAAAATACACTAAAATAATTTAAATTTGTATGAAAAGAAATATACAAAATACACGTAAAATTAGGTAAATTTGTATTGAAATACATATACAAAATACACATAAAATAATGTAAATTTTAATGAAAATATATAAACAAATACACTTAAAATAACGTAAATATGTATAAAATCTATATACAAAATACACATTAAATAATGTAAATATGTATAAAAAAAATATATACAAAACACAAATAGAATAATGTAAAATCGTAACAAAATAAATACACAGAATATTAATAAAATAATGTAAATTTGTATGAAAATTAAGATGCAAAATACCCATAAAATAACGCATTTAAAAAAAAATATATATACCAAACACTTATAAAATATTTGAATTTGTATAAAAATAAATATACAAAATGCACATACAATACGATAAATTTGTATTGAAAGAGATATGCAAAATACATATAAAACAATATAAATTTGTTTCAAAATATATATACGAATACACATAAAAAAAACTTAGATTTCTATAAAAATATATATACAAAATACACATAAAATGAAGTAAACACGTATAAAAAAAATGTATACAAAATACACATAAAATAATGTAAATTCGTATCAAAATAAATAAACAAAATACTAATAAAAGAATGTGTATTTGTATAAATATAAATAACGTAAATTTGTATAAAACTATATACAAAAATACACAAAAGTAATTAAATTTGTATGAAAATAGATATACAATATACATACAAAATAAGCTAAATTTGAATTGAAATATATATACAAAATACATGAAATAAAGTAAATTTGTATCATAATATTTATACAAATACACATATAATAATGTAAATTTGTATGCAAATATATAAACAAAATACACATTAAATAATATAAATACGTATAAAAAAATATGTACAAAATACACATATAATCATGTAATTCGTATCAAAATAAATAAACAAAATACCAATAAAATAATATAAATTTGTATGAGTAAACGTGTATGTTGCATATTTTTTCAATACAAATTTACCTTATTATATACGTATTTTGTATATTAATTTTAATATAAATTTAATTATTCGAAGTGTATTTTTGTATCAGTATTTTTATAAACATATGCTTTATTTTATGGGTATTTTGCATCTTTATTTTCATACAAATTTACATTATTTTATTGATATTCTGCTCATTCATTTTGATACGAATTGACATTATTCTATGTGTATTTTGTATATATTTTTCATACAAATTTACGTTATTTTATGTGTATTCGTATATATATTTTGAAACAAATTTATATTGTTTTATATTGATTTTGGATATCTATTTCAATACAAATTTACCTTATTGTATGTTCATTTTGTATTTTTATTTTAATACAAATTCAAATATTTTATGTGTATTTTGGTAATATATTTTAATAAAAAATGCGTTATTTTATGGTTATTTTGCATCTTAATTCTCATACAAATTTACATTATTATATTAACATTCTGTGTATTTATTTTGATACGATTTTACATTATTCTATTTGTGTTTTGTAAATATTTTTTTAAACATATTTACATTACTTAATGAGTATTTTGTATATATATTTTATACAAATTTACGTTAATTTAAGTGTATTTGTTTATATATTTTCTTTCAAATTTACATTATTTTATGTGTATTTTGTATATGTATTTCAATACAAATTTACCTAATTTTATATGTATTTTGTATATTTATTTTGATACAAATTTAAACTATTTTTGTGTATTTTTGTATTAAGTTTATACAAATTTACGTTATTTTATGTGTATTTTGTATATGTATTTCAAAAGAAATCTACCTAGTTTTATGTGTATTTTGTATATTTTCATACAAACTCAAATTATTTTTATGTATTTTTGTATATATTTTAATACAAATTTTAGTTATGTTATGTGTATTTTGTAAATTTTTTTCACTCAAATATATATTATTTTATTGGTGTTTTGTTGTTTTACATTGATACAAATTTACATTATTTTATATGTACTTTGTATATATATTTTTATACGCATTTACATTATTTAATATTTATTTTGAATATATATTTTTATACAAACTCATGGTATTTTATGTGTATTTGTATATATATTTTCATATAAATTTACATTGTTTTATGTATATTTTGTACATATATTTTATTACAAATTTACCTTATTTTATGTTTACTTTGTGTGTGTATTTTGTATATTTATATTTATCCAAATACACATTCTTTTATTGGTATTTTGTTTATTTATTTTAATTCGAATTTGCATTATTTTATGTGTATTTTGTATACATTTTTTATACGTATTTACTTAATTTTATGTGTATTTTGTATATATATTTTTATAGAAATCTACGTTATTTTATGTCTATTCGTATATATATTTTGAAACAAATTTACATTGCTTTATATGTATTTCAATACAAATTTACCTTATTGTATGAGCATTTTGTATATGTATTTCAAAACAAAATTTAAATACTTTATGTGTATTTTGGTATATATATATTTTTATAAGAAATGCGCTATTTTATGGGAATTTTGCATCTTTATTATCATAAAAATTTACATTATTTTATTAATATTCGGTGTATTTATTTTGATACGATTTTACATTATTCTATTTGTTTTTTGTATATACTTTTTTATACATATTTACATTATTTAATGTGTATCTTGCATATATATTTTATACAAATTTATTATCTATTATCTATTTTCATACAAATACACATTCTTTGCATGATCTTTTGTTTATTTATTTTGACACGAATTTACATTATTTAATATGTATTTTGAATATATATTTTTATAGGTATTTACATAATTTCACATGTATTTTGTATATATATTTCTATAGAAATCTACGTTATTTTATGTGTATTCGTATGTATATTTTGAAACAAATTTACATTGTTTTATATGTATTTTTGAATATCTCTTTCAATACAAATTTACCTTACTGTATATGCATTTTGTATATTTATTTCAATACAAATTTAAATATTTTATGTGTATTTTGGTATATATATTTTATTAAAAAAATGCGCTATTTTATGGGAATTTCGCATCTTTATTTTCATACAAATTTACATTATTTTATTGATATTCTGTGTATTTATTTTGATACGGTTTTATATTATTCTATTTGTTTTTTGTATATATTTTTTTTATACACATTTACATTATTTAATGTGAATCTTGCATATATATTTTCTACAAATCTACTTTATTTTAAGTGTATTTGTTTATATATTTTCATTCAAATTTACATTATTTGATGTGTATTTTGTATATGTATTTCAATACAAATTTACCTAATTTTATGTGTATTTTGTATATTTCTTTTCATACAAATTTAAATTATTTTTGTGTATTTTTGTATATAGTTTTATACAAATTTAGGTTATTTTATGTACGCATTTACATTATTTAATGTGTGTTTTGTATATATATTTTTATGCAAATTTACTTTATTTTATGTGCATTTTTGTACATATATTTTTATAGAAATTTGCGTTATTTGTATGTTTTCTCATACAAATTTACATTATTTTATTGCTATTTTGTTTATTTATTTTGATACGAATTACATGATTATATGTGTATTTTGTACATATTTTTTATACGTATTTACATTACTTAATGTGTATTATGTTTACATATTTTTAAACAAATCTTACTTATTATATATATTTGTATAAATATTTTGATACAAATTTACATTATTTTATGTATTTTGTATATACATTTCAATTCAAATTTAGCTTATTTTAACTGTATTTTGTATATGTATTTTCATACAAATTTAATTACTTCTGTGTATTTTTGTATATAGTTTTATACAAATATACGATATTCTATGTGTATTTTGTATATTTATATGTATACAAATACACATTCTTTTATTGGTATTTTGTTTATTTATTTTGATACGATTTTACATTATTTTATATGTATTTTGTATTCATTTTTTTATACGTATTTACTTCATTTTATGTGTATTTTGTATATATTTTTATAGAAATCTACGTTATTTTATGTGTATTCGTATATATATTTTGAAACAAATTTACATTGTTTTATATGTATTTTGCATATCTATTTCAATACAAATTTACCTTATTGTATGTGCATTTTTTATATTTATTTTAATACAAATTTTAATATTTTATGTGTATTTTGGTATATATATTTTTATAAAAAATGCATTATTTTAATGCTATTTTGCATCTTTATTTTCATACAAATTTACATTATTTTATTAATATTCTGTGTATTTATTTTTGATACGAATTTACATTATTGTATTTGTGTTTTGTATATACTTTTTTTATACATATTTACATTATTTAATGTGTATTTTGTATATATATTTGATACAAATTTACGTTATTTTAAGTGTATATGTTTATATATTTTCATTCAAATTTACATTATTTGATGTGTATTTTGTATATGTATTTCAATACAAATTTACTTAATTTTATGTGTATTTTGTATATTTATTTTCTTACAAATTTAAATTATTTTTGTGTATTTTTGTATATAGTTTTATACAAATTTAGGTTATTTTATGTGTATTTTGTATATCTATTTTCATACAAATACACATTCTTTTATTGATATATTGTTTATTTATTTTGACGCGAATTTACATTATTTAATGTGCATTTCGTATATATATTTTTATACGTATTTACATCATTTCATGTGTATTTTGTATATATATTTCTATAGGAATCTACGTTATTTTATGTGTATTCGTATATACATTTTTAAACAAATTTTCACTTTTAAGTGTATTTTGCATATTTTTTCAATACAAATTCACCTTATTGTATATGCATTTTGTATATTAATTTTAATACAAATTTAATTATACTATGTGTATTTTTGTATATGTATTTTCATAAAAATATGCTTTATTTTATGGGTATTTTGCATCTTTATTTTTATACAAATTTACATTATTTTATTGATATTCTGCTCATTCATTATGATACGATTTGACATTATTCTATGTGTATTTTGTATATATTTTTCAATCAAATTTACGTTATTTTATGTGTATTTGTTTATATATTTTGACACAAATTTACAATATTTTACGGGTATTTTGTATATATTTCAAAAGAAATTTACCTAGTTTTATGTGTATTTTATATATCTATTTTCATACAAACTCAAATTATTTATATGTATTTTTGTATATATTTCAATACAAATTTTACTTATGTTTTGTGTATTTTGTAAATTTATTTTCATTCAAATATACATTATTTTATTGGTATTTTGTTGATTTATATTGATACGAATTTACATTATTTTATATGTACTTTATATATATATTTTTATACGCATTTACATTATTTAATATTTATTTTGAATAAATATTTTTATACAAATTCGTGGTATTTTATGTGTATTTGTATATATTTTTTCATATAAATTTATATTATTTTATGTGTATTTTGTACATATATTTCATTACAAATTTACCTTATTTAATGTTTATTTTGTATGTGTATTTCGTACATTTATATTGATACAAATACACATTCTTTTATTGGTATTTTGTTTATTTATTTTGATTCGAGTTTACATTATTTTATGTGTATTTTGTTTACATTTTTTTATACGTATTTACTTAATTTTATGTGTATTTTATATATATATTTTTGTAGAAATCTACGTTATTTTATGTGTATTCGTATATATATTTTGAAACAAATTTACATTGTTTTATATGTATTTTTCATATCTATATCAATACAAATTTACCTTATTATATGTACATTTTGTATATTTATTTTAATACAAATTCAAAATTTTTATGTGTATTTTGTTATATATATTTTTTATAAAAAATGCGTTATTTTATGGGTATTTTGCATCTTAATTTTCATACAAATTTACATATTTTTATTAATCTTCTGTGTATTTATTTTTAGACGATTTTACATTATTCTATTTGTGTTTTGTATATATATTTTTTTATACATATTTACATTATTTAATGTATATTTTGTATATATAGTTTATACAAATTTACATCATTTTAAGTGTATTTGTTTATATATTTTCATTCAAATATACATTATTTTAAGTGTATTTTGTATATGCATTTAAATACAAATTTACCTAATTTTATGTGTATTTTGTATATTTATTTTCATACAAATTTAAGTTATTTTTGTGTATTTATGTATATAGATTTATACAAATTTAGGTTATTTTATATGTATTTTGTATATCTATTTTCATACAAATCCACATTCTTTTATTGATATTTTGTTTATTTATTTTGAAGCGAATTTACATTATTTAATGTGTATTTTGTATATATATTTTTATACGTATTTACATCATTTCATGTGTATTTTGTACATATATTTCTATAGAAATCTACGTTATTTTTTGTGTATTCGTATATATATTTGAAACAAATTTACAGTTTTTTTTGTATTTTGCATATTTTTCCAATACAAATTTACGTTATTGTATGTGCATTTTGTATATTAATTTTAATACAAATTTAATTAATCAAAGTGTATTTTTGTATATGTATTTTAATTAAAATATGTTTTATTTTATCGGTATTTTGCATCTTTATTTTCATATACAAATTTACATTATTTTATAGATATTCTGTTTATTTATTTTGATACGATTTTACAATATTCTATGTGTACTTTGTATATATATATATTTCATACATATTTACATTATTTAATGTATATTTACGTTATTTTATGCGTATTTTTTATATTTATATTTATACAAATACACTTTCTTTTACTGGTATTTTGTTTATTTATTTTGATACGAATTTACATTATTTTATGTGTATTTTGTATACATTTTTTTATACGTATTTACTTCATTTTATGTGTATTTTGTATATATTTTTTCATAGAAATCTACGTTATTTTATGTGTATTCGTATATATATTTTGAAACAAATTTACATTGTTTTATATGTATTTTGCATATCTATTTCAATACAAATTTAAATTAGTGAATGTGTATTTTGTATAATTATTTTAATACAAATTAAAAAAATTTATGTGTATTTTGGTATATATATTTTTATAAGAAAATGCGTTATTTTATGGGTATTTTTCTTCTTAATTTTCATACAAATTTACATTATTTTATTAATATTCTGTGTATTTATTTTGATACGATTTTACAATATTCTATTTGTGTTTTCTCTATATTTTTTTATACATATTTACATTATTTAGTTTGTATTTTGTATATATATTTTATACAAATTTACGTTATTTTAAGTGTATTTGTTTATGTATTTTCATTCAAATTTACATTATTTTATGTGTATTTTGTATACGTATTTCAACACAAATTTACCTAATTTTATGTGTATTTTGTATATTTATTTTCATACAAGTTTAAATTATTTTTGTGTATTTTTGTATATATTTTTTATACAAATTTAGGTTATTTTATGTGTATTTTGTATATCTATTTTCATACAAATACACAATCTTTTATCGATATTTTGTTTATTTATTTTAACGCGAATTTACATTATTTAAAGTGTATTTTGTATATATATTTTTATACGTATTTACATCATTTCATGTGTATTTTGTATATATATTTCTAAAGAAATCTACGTTATTTTATGTGTGTTCGTATATATATTTTGAAACAAATTTACACATTATTCTATTTGTTTTTTGTATATAATTTTTTATACATATTTACATTATTTAATGTGTATCTTGCATATATATTTTATACAAATTTATTATCTATTATCTATTTTCATACAAATACACATTCTTTTCATGATATTTTGTTTATTTATTTTGACACGAATTTACATTATTTAATATGTATTTTGTATATATATTTTTATACGTATTTACATGATTTCATATGTATTTTGTATATATATTTCTATAGAAATCTACGTTATTTTATGTGTATTCGTATATATATTTTGAAACAAATTTACATTGTTTTATATGTATTTTTGAATATCTCTTTCAATACAAATTTACCTTACTGTATATGCATTTTGTATATTTATTTCAATACAAATTTAAATATTTTATGTGTATTTTGGTATATATATTTTAATAAAAAATGCGCTATTTTGTAGGAATTTTGCATCTTTATTTTCATACAAATTTACATTATTTTATTGATATAATGTGTATTTATTTTGATACGATTTTACATTATTCTATTTGTTTTTACATTTACATTATTTAATGTGTATCTTGCATATATATTTTATACAAATCTACTTTATTTTAAGTGTATTTGTTTATATATTTTCATTCAAATTTACATTATTTGATGTGTATTTTGTATATGTATTTCAATACAAATTTACCTAATTTTATGTGTATTTTGTATATTTCTTTTCATACAAATTTAAACTATTTTTGTGTGTTTTTGTATATAGTTTTATACAAATTTAGGTTATTTTATGTACGCATTTACATTATTTAATGTGTTTTGTAGATATATTTTCATGCAAATTTACTTTATTTTATGTTCATTTTTGTACATATATTTTTATAGAAATTTGCGTTATTTGTACATGTTTTCTCATACAAATTTACATTATTTTATTGCTATTTTGTTTATTTATTTTGATACGAATTACATGATTATATGTTTATTTTGCACATATTTTTTATACGTATTTACATTACTTAGTGTGTATTTTGTTTATATATTTTTAAACAAATCTACGTTATTATATATATTTGTATAAATATTTTGATACAAATTTACATTATTTTATGTATTTTGTATATACATTTCAAATCAAATTTAGCTTATTTTATTTGTATTTTGTATATCTATTTTCATACAAATTTAATGACTTCTGTGTATTTTTGTATATAGTTTTATACAAATTTACGATATTCTATGTGTTTTTTGTATATTTATATTTATAAAAATACACATTTTTTTATTGGTATTTTGTTTATTTATTTTGATACGATTTTACATTATTTTATGTGTATTTTGTATTGATTTTTTTATACGTATTTACTTCATTTTATGTGTATTTTGTATATATATTTTTATAGAAATCTACGTTATGTTATGTGTATTCATATATATATTTTGAAAGAAATTTACATTGTTTTATATGTATTTTGCATATCTATTTCAATACAAATTTACCTTATTGTATGTGCATTTTGTATATTTATTGTAATACAAATTTAAATATTTTATGTGTATTTTGGTATATATAATTTTATAAAATATGCGTTATTTAATGGGTATTTTGCATCTTTATTTTCATACAAATTAACATTGTTTTATTAATATTCTGTGTATTTATTTTGATACGATTTACATTATTCTATTTGTGTTTTGTATATATTTTTTTTATACATATTTACATTATTTAATGTGTATTTTGTATATTTTAAAACAAATGTACGTTTTTTTATGCGCATCTGTTAAAATATTTTGATACAAATTTACATTATTTTATGTATTTTGTATATATATTTCAATACAAATTTAGTTTATTTTATGTATATTTTGTATATCTATTTTCATTCGTATCAAAATAAATAAACAAAATAGCAATAAAATAATGTAAATTTGTATGAGAAAACACATACAAATACACATAAAATAACGCAAATTTCTAAAAAAATATATGTACAAAAAAGCACATAAAATAAAGTAAATTTGCATAAAAATATATATACAAAACACACATTAAATAATGTAAATGCGTACATAAAATAACCTAAATTTGTATAAAACTATATACAAAAATACACAAAAATAATTTAAATTTGTATGAAAAGAAATATACAAAATACACATAAAATTAGGTAAATTTGTATTGAATTACGTATATAAAATACACATAAAATAATGTAAATTTGAATGAAAATATATAAACAAATACACTTAAAATAACGTAAATTTGTATAAAATATATATGCAAGATACACATTAAATAATGTAAATGTGTATAAAAAAATAAATACAAAAAAGAAATAAAATAATGTAAAATCGTATCAAAATAAATACAGAGAATATCAATAATAAAATGTAAATTTGTATGAAAAGAAAGATGCAAAATTCCCATAAAATAGCGCATTTTTTTTAAATATATATACCAAAATACACATAAAATATTTAAATTGGTATTGAAATAAATATACAAAATGCATATTCAGTAAGGTAAATTTGTATTGAAAGAGATATTCAAAAATACGTATAAAACAATGTAAATTTGTTTCAAAAAATATATACGAATACACATAAAATAACGTAGATTTCTATAGAAATATATATACAAAATACACATGAAATTATGTAAATACGTATAAAAATATATATACAAAATACATATTAAGTAATGTAAATTCGTGTCAAAATAAATAAACAAAATATCATGAAAAGAATGTGTATTTGTATGAAAATAAATAATAGATGATAAATTTGTTTGAAATATATATGCAAGATACACATTAAATAATGTAAATATGTATAAAAAAAATATATTTACAAAAAACAAATAGAATAATGTAAAATTTACATTTTTTGTATATATTTTTTTATACACATTTACATTATTTAATGTGTATTTCCTTACATTATTTTATGTGAATTTGTTTTCATTTCATACAAATTTACATAATTTTATATGTGTTTTGTACATGTATTTAAATACAAATTTAACTATTTACATGTGTATTTTGTATATCTATTTTCATACAAATTGAAATTAATTTTGTATATTTTTGTATATATTTTTATTCAAATTTTCGTAATTTTGTGTATTTTGTATATTTATTTTCCTACAAATATACGTTCTTTTATCGGAATTTTGTTTATTTATTTTGATACGAATTTTCATTATTTTAGGTGCATTTGATATATATATTTTTATACTTATTTACATAATTTTATATGTGTTTTGAATATATATTTTCATAGAAATTTACTCTATTTTATGTGTATTTGTATATATATTTTGATACAAATTTATATTATTTATGTGTATTTTGCATATCTATTTCAATACAAATTTTCTTTATTGTATGTGCCTTTTGTATATTTATTTTAATACAAATTTAATTATTTTATGTGTATTTTTGTATATATATTTTTAAACAAATATGCGTTATTATATGGGTATTTTGCATCTTTATTTTCATACAAATTTACATTATTTTATTGATATTCTGGTTATTTATTTTGATACGATTTTACGTTATTCTGTGTATTTTGTATATATATTTTTAGACATATTTACATTATTTAATGTATATTTTGTATATATTTTATGGAAATTTATGTTATCTTATGTGTAATTGTTTATATATTTTCATACAAATTTACATTATTGTGTGTGTATTTTGTATATGTAATTTAATAAAAATTTGCCTAATTTCATGTGTATTTTGCATATCTATTTTCAAACAAATTCAAATTATTTATGTGTATTTTTGTATATATTTTATACAAATTTTTGTTATTTTATTTGTATTTTGTATATATATTTTCCTACAAATATACATTCATTTATTGGAATTTTGTTTATTTATTTTGATACGAATCTACATTATTTTATGTGTATTTTGTATATATATTTTTCAATGTATTTACATTATTTTATGTGTATTTTATATATATATATATATATATATATATATATATATATATATATATATATATATATATATATATATATATATATATATATATATATATATATATATATATATATATATTTTCATAAAAAATTACGTTATTTTATTGTGTGTATTCGTATATATTTTGATAAAAATTTAGATTATTTTATGTGTTTTTTGCATATCTATTTCAATAAAAATCTACCTTATTGTATGTGTATTTTGTATATTTATTTTAATACAAATTTAATTATTTTATGTGTTTTTTTGTATATATATTTTTTTAAGATGAGTTATTTTATGGGTATTTTGCATCTTTATTTTTATAAATTTTTACATTACGTACATATCTTTTATACGTATTTACATTATTTAATGTGTATTTTGTTTATATATTTCTATACAAATTTACGTTATTATATGTGTATTTGAATATATATTTTGATACAAATTTACATTATTTTATGTATTTTCTATATTTATTTCAATTCTAATTTAGCTTATTTTATGTTTCTTTTGTATATCTATTTTCATACAAATTTAATTATTTTTGTTTATTTTTGTATATAGTTTTATACATTTTTACGTTATTTTATGTGTATTTTGTATATTTATATTTATACAAGTACTCATTCTTTTATTGACATTTTGTTTATTTATTTTGACACGAATTTACATTATTTTATGTGTGTTTTGTGTACATTTTCTTATACGTATTTACTTCATTTTATATGTATTTTGTATATATATTTTTATAGAAATCTACGTTATTTTATGTGTATTCGTATATATATTTTGAAAGAAATTTACATTGTTTTATATGTATTTTGCATATCTATTTCAATACAAATTTACCTTATTGTATGTGCATTTTGTATATTTATTGTAATACAAATTTAATTATTTTATGTGTATTTTGGTATATATATTTTCATAAAAAATGCGTTGTTTTGTGGGTATTTTGCATCTTTATTTTCATAGAAATTTACATTATTTTATTAATATTCTGTGTATTTATTTTGATACTATTTTACATTATTCTATTTGTCTTTTGTATATATATTTTTTATACATATTTACATTATTTAATGTGTATTTTGTATATATATATCATACAAATTTACGTTATTTTAAGTGTATTTGTTTATATATTTTCATTCAAATTTACATTATTTTATGTGTATTTTGTATATGTATTTCAATACAAATTTACCTAATTTTATGTTTATTTTGTATATTAATTTTCATACAAATTTAAATAATTTTTTGTGTATTTTGTATAGAGTTTTATACAAATTTACAATATTTAATGTGTATTTTGTATATCTATTTTCATACAAATACACATTCTTTTATTGATATTTTTTTTATTTTTTTTTACAGGAATTTACATTATTTAATGTGTATTGTGTATATATATTTTTATACGTATTTACGTCATTTCATCTATTTTTTGTATATATATTTCTATAGAAATCTACGTTATTTTATGTGTATTCGTATATATATTTTGAAAGAAATATACATTGTTTTATGTGTATTTTGCATATTCTTTCAATACAAATTTACCTTATTGTATGTGCATTTTGTATATTAATTTTAATACATATTTAATTATTATATGTGTATTTTTGTATATGTAATTTTATAAAAATATGCTTTATTTTATGGGTATTTTGCATCTTTATTTTCATACAAATTTACATTATTTTATTGATATTCTGTGTATTTAATTTGATACGATTTTACATTATTCTATGTATATTTTGTATATATATTTTATACAAATGAACGTTATTTTATATGAATTTGTTTTAATTTCATCCAAATTTACATTATTTTATGTGTATTTTGTACATCTATTTAAATACAAATTTAACTTATCATATGTGTATTTTGTATATCTATTTTCATAGAAATTGAAATTAATTTTGTCTATTATTGTATATATTTTCATACAAATTTTCCTTATTTTATGTGTATTTTGTATATTTATTTTCCTATAAATATACGTTCTTTAATCGGAATATTGTTTATTTATTATGATACGAATTTACATTATCTTAGGTGTATTTAGTATATATATTTTCTTCAGTTTATGTGTATTTTGTATATATATTTTCATTCAAAGTTACAATATTTTATTGGTATTTTCTTAATTTAATTCGATACGAATTTAGATTATTTCATAGGTATTTTGTATAAATATTTTTATACTCATTTACATTATCTAATGTGTGTTTTGTATATATATTTTTATGCAAATTTATTTTATGTGCATTTCTGTACATATATTTTTATAGAAATTTACGTTATTTTATGTGTATTTTGTATATGTTTTCTCATACAAATTTACATTATTTTATTGGTATTTTGTTTATTTATTTTCATACAAATTACATGATTATATGTGTATTTTGTATATATTTTTTTATACGTATTTACATTATTTAATGTGTATTTTGTTTATATATTTTTATACAAATTTACGTTATTATATGTGTATTTGTATAAATATTTTGATACAAATTTGCTTTATTTGATGTATTTTGTATATATATTTCAATTCAAATTTAGCTTATTTTGTGTGTATTTTATATATCTATTTCCATACAAATTTAATTATTTAAGTGTATTTTTGTATATAGTATTATATAAATTTACGTTATTTTATGCGTATTTTTTATATTTATATTTATACAAATACACATTCTTTTATTGGTGTTTTGTTTATTTATTTTGATACGAATTTACATTATTTTATGTGTATTTTATATACATTTTTTTATACGTATTTACTTCATTTTATGTATATTTTGTATATATATTTTCATAGAAATCTACGTTATTTTATGTGTATTCGTATATATATTTTGAAACAAATTTACATTGTTCTATATGTATTTTGCATATCTATATCAATACAAATTTAAATTGGTGTATGTGTATTTTGTATAATTATTTTAATACAAATTTAAATTTTTTATGTGTATTTTGGTATATATATATATATATATTTATAAGAAAATGCGTTATTTTATGGGTAATTATTTCTTTATTTTCATACAAATTTACATTATTTTATTAATATTCTGTGTATTTATTTTGATACGATTTTACAATATTCTTTTTGTGTTTTGTATATATTTTTTTTATACATATTTACATTATTTAGTTTGTATTTTGTATATATATTTTATACAAATTTACGTTATTTTAAGTGTATTTGTTTATGTATTCTCATTGAAATTTACATTATTTTATGTGTATTTTGTATACGTATTTCAACACAAATTTACCTAATTTTATGTGTATTTTGTATATTTATTTTCATTCAAGTTTAAATTATTTTTGTGTATTTTAGTATATATTTTTATACAAATTTAGGTTATTTTATGTGTATTTTGTATATCTATTTTCATAAAAATACACATTCTTTTATCGATATTTTGTTCTTTATTTTGACGCGAATTTACATTATTTAATGTGTATTTTGTATATATATTTTTATACGTATTTACATCATTTCAGGTGTATTTTGTATATATATTTCTATAGAAATCTACGTTATTTTATGTGTGTTCGTATATATATTTTGAAACAAATTTACAATGTTTTATGTGTATTATGCATATTTTTTCAATACAAATTTTCCTTATTGTATGTGCATTTTGTATATTAATTTTAATTCAAATTTAATTATTCTATGTGTATTTTTGTATATGTAATTTTATTAAAATATGCTATATTTTATGGGTATTTTGCATCTTTATTTTCATACAAATTTACATTATTTTATTGATACTCTATGTATTTGTTTTGATACGATTTTACATTATTCTATGTGTATTTTGTATATATATTTTATACAAATTTACGTTATTTTATGTGTATTTGTTTTCATTTCATACAAATTTACATTATTTTTTGTGTATTTTGTACATGTATTTAAATACAAATTTAACTAATAATATGTGTATTTTGTATATGTATTTTCATACAAATTGAAATTATCTTTGTGTTTTTTTTTGTATATATTTTTATACAAATTTTCGCTATTTTATGTGTATTTTGTATATTTATTTTCCAACAAATATACGTTCTTTCATCGGAATTTTGTTTATTTATTTTGATACGAGATTACATTATTTTAGGGGTATTTGGTATATATATTTTTATACATATTTACATCATTATATATGTATTTTGTATGCATATTTTCATAGAAATTTACTCTATTTTATGTGTATTCGTATATAATTTTTGATACAAATTTACATTATTTATGTGTATTTTGCATATCTATTTTAATATAAATTTACTTTATTGTATGTGCATTTTTTATATTTATTTTAATACAAATTTAATTATTTCATGTGTATTTTTTATATTTATTTTTATTACATTTACATTATTTTATTGATATTCTGTCTATTTATTTTTATACGAGTTAACATTATTCTATGTGTATTTTGTATATATATATATATATATATATATATATATATATATATATATATATATATATATATATATATATATATATATATATATATATATATATATATTCTATTTGTGTTTTGTAAATATTTTTTATACATACAAAATATACATTAAATAATGTAAATATGTATAAAAATATATATACAAAATACACATAGAATAATGTTAAATCGTATCAAAATAAATAAACAGAATATTAATAAAATAGTTTAAATTTGTATGAAAATAAAGATGCAAAATACCCATATAATAACGCATATATGCATAAAAATATATATACAAAAATACACATGAAATAATTAAATTTGTATTGAGATAAATATACAAAATGCATATACTATTAAGTTAATTTGTATTGAAATACATATGCAAAATACACATCAATAATGTAAATTTGTGTCAAAATATATGTACGAATACACATAAAATAGAATAAATTTCTATGAAAATATACATACAAAATACATATAAAATTATATAAATAGTATAAAAATATATATACCAAATACATCTAAAATAATGTAAATTCGTATCAAAATAAACAAACAAAATTCCGATAAACGAACGTATATTTGTAGGAAAATAAATATACAAAATACACATAAAATAAGGAAAATCAGTATAAAAATATATACAAAAAAAAAAAAAAAATCAATTTTAATGAAAACTGATATACAAAATACACATATAATTAGTTAAATTTGTCTTTAAATACATGTACAAAATACACATAAAATAATGAGAATTTGTATGAAATGAAAAAAAATACACATAAAATAACTTACATTTTTTTTTTTTTTTTTTTTTTTTACGTTGTTGCCTATTGCGCCGGTAGGCATCTTCCCGGTGGGGCCTGATGGTCGGCCCAGCCCGTTCTGGCGCAGGCGAGTGTTTATAGTGGCGCCATCCTGCATTGGCTCATGCTGCTCCCCGGAACTCGTTCTTGATTCGCTTGGACGGCTTCCTCTAGAGTCCGGGCTGATGGGTGGTCTTCAGGACAGCATGTGGGTAGTTTTAAGCCACTCGGCGGTGACTGAAAAATCCGAGTGGTAGCGTGAGGATTCGAACCCGCGTCGTCCATCACGCGGCGAATGTGGGTCCAGTACGCTATCACTTCGGCCACCGCCTACCCAATATATATATTTATATTAAATATATATACAAAATACACATAGATTAATGTAAAATCGTATCAAAATAACGACACAAAATATCAATAAAATAATGTAAATTTGAATGAAAATAAAGATGCAAAATACCCATAAAATAAAGCATATTTTTATAAAAATACACATACATAAATACACATTCAATAATTAAATTTGTAGTAAAATTAATATACAAAATGCACATACAATAAGGTAAATTTTTATTAAAAAATATAAAAAATACACATTAAACAATGTAAATTTGTTTCAAAATATATATACGAATACACATAAAATACACTTGAGATGCTGTAAATACGTATAAAAATATATATACAAAATAGACATTAAATAATGTAAATTCGTGTCAAAATAAATAAACAAAATATCAATAAAAGAATGTGTATTTGTATGAAAATAGATATACAAAATACACATGAAATAACGTAAATTTGTATAAAACTATATACAAAAATACACAAAAATAATTTAAATTTGTTTGCAAATAAATATACAAAATATACATAAAATTAGGTAAATTTGTATTGAAATACATTTACAAAATACACATAAAATAATGTAAATTTGAATGAAAATACATAAACAAATATACTTAAAATAACGTAAATTTGTATAAAATATATATAGAAAATACACATTAAGTAATGTAAATATGTATAAAAATAATATATACAAAACCCAAATAGAATAATGTAAAATCGTATCAAAATAAATACACAGAATATTAATAAAATAATGTAAATTTGTATGAAAATAAAGGAGGAAAATACCAATAAAATAACGCATTTTTTTTATTAAATATATATACCAAAATACATATAAAAAATTTAAATTTATATTAAAATAAATATACAAAATGCACATACAATAAGGTAAATTTATATTGAAATAGATATGCAAAATACATATAAAACAATGTAAAATTTGTTTCAAAATAAATATACGAATACAAATAAAATAACGTAGATTTCTATAAAAAATATATTTACAAAATACACATAAAATGAAGTAAATACATATAAAAAATGTATACAAAATACACATAAAATAATGTAAATTCGTATCAAAATAAATAAACAAAATACTAATAAAAAATGTGTATTTGTATAAAAATAAATATACAAAATACACATAAAATAACGTAAATTTAAATAAAACTATATACAAAAATACACAAAAGTAGTTAAATTTGTGTGAAAATAGATATACAAAATACACAAAAAATAGACTAAATTTGAATTGAAATATATATATATATATATATATATATATATATATATATATATATATATATATATATATATATATATATATATATATATATATATATATATATATATATATATATATATATATATATATATATATATATATATATATATATATATATATATATATATATATATATATATATATATATATATATATATATATATATATATATATATATATATATATATATATATATATATATATATATATATATATATATATATATATATATATATATATATATACACACAAGATACATCAAATAATGTAAATTTGTATCAAAATATTTATAGAAATACACATATAATAACGTAAATTTGTATAAAAACACATAAACAAATTACACATTAAATAATGTAAATGCGTATAAAAAAATATGTACAAAATACACATATAATCATGTAATTCGTGTCAAAATAAATAAACAAAATACCAATAATATAATGTAAATTTGTATGAGAAAACATATACAAAATACACATAAAATAACGCTAAATTCTTTAAAAATATATGTACAAAAATGCACATCAAATAAAGTAAATTTGCATCAAAATATATATACAAAACACACATTAAAAAATGTAAATGCGTATAAATAAATGTATACAAAATACCTTTGAAATAATCTAAATTCGTATCGAATTAAATTAACAAAATACCAATAAAATAATGTAGTTTTGGATGAAAATATATATAGAAAATACACATAAAATAACCTAAATACAAATACAAATATACACATAAAATAATTTAAAATTGCATGAAATGAATATATGAAACAAACATAAAATTAGGTAAATTTGTAATGAAATATGTGTAAAAATACACATAAAATAATTTAAATTTTTATGAAAATATATATCCAAAATACACATAAAATAATGTAAATACGTAGAAACATATATATACAAAATACACATAAAGTAATGGAAACTCGTATCAAAATAAATAAACAAAATTGCAATAGTAGAATGTATATTTGTAGGAAAATATATATACAAAATACAAATAAAATAACTAAAATTTGTATAAAAAATATATACAAAAATACGCAAAAATAATTTAAATTTGTCTGAAAATAGATATGCAAAATACACATAAAATTAGGCAAATTTGTATTGAAATACATATACAAAACACACATAAAATAATGTAAATTATTTTATACACATAAAATACACATAAAATAACGAGAATTTGGATAAAATATATATACAAAATATACATTAAATGATGTAAATATGTATAAAAATATATATACAAAATACACATAGAAGAATATTAAGTCGTTTCAAAATAAATAAACAGAATATCAATATAATAATGTAAATTTGTAAGAAAATAAAGATGCAAAATACTCATATAATAACGCATATATGCATAAAAAATATATATAGAAAAATACATGTAAAATAATTAAATTTGTATTATAATAAATATACAAAATGCACATACAATAAAGTAAATTTGTATTGAAATAGATATGCAAAAAACACATCAATAATGTAAATTTGTATCAAAATATATTTAGGAAATTTCATAAAATAGAGTAAATTTCTATGAAAATATACAAACAAAATACATATAAAATGATGTAAATAAGTATAAAAATATATATACTAAATATACCTGAAATAATGTAAATTAGTATCAAAATAAATAAACAAAATTTCGATAAAAGAACGTATATTTGTAGGAAAATAAATATACAAAATACACATAAAATAAAGAAAATTTATATAAAAAATATATACAAAAATACACAAAAATAATTTCAATTTGTATGAAAATAGATATACAAAATTCATGTACAAAATACACGTAGAATAATGTAAATTTATATGAAATGAAAAAAAATACACATAAAGTAACGTACATTTGTATAAAATATATATATCCTATCAAAATAAACACAGAATATCAATAAAATAATGTAAATTTGTATGAAAATAAAGATGCAAAATACCCGTAAAATAAAGCATATTTTTATAAAAAATACATATACAAAAAAAACACGTAGAATAGTTAAATATGTATTAAAATTAATATACAAAATGCATATACAATAAGGTAAATTTGTATTGAAAAAATATGCAAAATACACATAAAACAGTTTAAATTTGTTTTAAAATCTATATACGAATACACATAAATCAACGTAGATTTCTATAGAAATATATATACAAAATACACATGAAACGATGTAAATACGTATAAAAATATATATACAAAATACACATCAAATAATGTAAATTCGCGTAAAAATAAATAAACAAAATATCAATAAAAGAATGTGTATTTGTGTGAAAATAGACATACAAAATACACATAAAATAACCTAAATTTGTATAAAACTATATACAAAAATACACAAAAATAATTAAAATTTGTATGAAAATAAATATACAAAATACACATAAAATTAGGTAAATTTGTATTGAAATACATTTACAAAATACACATCAAATAATGTAAATTTGAATGAAAATATATAAACAAATACACTTAAATTAACGTAAATTTGTATAAAATATATATACAAAATACACATTAAATAATATAAATATGTATACAAAAATATATACAAAACACAAATAGAATAATGTAAAATCGTATCAAAATAAATACAGAGAATATTAATAAAATAATGTAAATTTGTATGAAAATTAAGATGCAAAATACCCCAAAAATAGCGCATTTTTTATAAAAATATATATACCAAAACACACATAAAATATTTGAATTTTTTAAAAATAAATATACGAAATGCAAACACAATAAGGTAAATTTGTATTGAAATAGATATGCAAAATACATATAAAACAATGTAAATTTGTTTCAAAATATATATACGAATACACATAAAATAACGCAGATTTCTATAAAGATATATATACAAAATACACATAAAATGAAGTAAATACGTATAAAAAAATGTGTACAAAATACACATAAAATAATGTAAACTCGTATCAAAATAAATAAACAAAATACTAATAAAAGAATGTGTATTTGTATAAATATAAATATACAAAATACACATAAAATAACGTAAATTGATATAAAAGTATATACAAAAATACACAAAAGTAATTAAATTTGTATGAAAATAGATATACAAAATACACATAAAATAACTCATATTTAAAAAAAATATATACAAAAATACACATAAAATAATTAAATTTGTATTAAAATAAATATACAAAATACACATTCTATAAGGTAAATTTGTATTGAAATAGATATGCAAAATACACATAAAATAATGTAAATTTGTATCAAAATAGATACGAATACACACAATAAAATAACGTAAATTTTTATGAAAATATATATACAAAATACTCATAAAATGAAGTAAATACGTATAAAAAATAAAATACACATAAAATAATGTAAATTATAAAATAACGTAAATTTTATGAAAATATATATACAAAATACACATAAAATAATGTAAATACATAGAAAATATATATGCAAATACATATAAAATAATGTAAATTCGTATCAAAATAAATAAACAAAATTCCAATAAAAGAATGAATATATATATATATATATATATATATATATATATATATATATATATATATATATATATATATATATATATATATATATATATATATATATATATATATATATATATATATATATATATATATATATATATATATATATATATATATATATATATATATATATATATAATACTAAAAAATGACAAAAATTTGTATAGAAATATATACAAAAATAAACAAAAAAAATCTAAATTTGTTTGAAAATAGATATGCAAAATATATATAAAATTAGGCAAACTTGTAATGAAATACATATACAAAATACACATAAAAAGATGTAAATTTGTATGAAAATATATAAAAAAATACACATAAAATAACGTAAATTTCCTTAAAATATATATACAAAATAAACATAAAATAATGAAAATATGTGTAAAAATATATATAGAAAATACACAGAATAATGTAAAATCGTATCAAAATAAATAAACAGAATATCAATAAAATAATATAAATTTGTAGGAAAATAAAGATGGAAAATACCCATATAATAACGGATATATGCATAAAAATATATTTACAAAAATACACATGAAATAATTAATTTTGTATTGAAATAAATATACAAAATGCACCTACAATAAAGTAAATTTGTATTGAAATAGATATGCAAAATACTCATCAATAATGTAAATTTGTATCAAAATATATATACGAATACATAAAATAGAGTAAATTTCTATGAAATTATACGTACAAAATACATATAAAATGATGTAAATAGTATAAAAATAAATATTCCAAATACACCTAAGATAATGTATATTCGTATCATAATAAATAAACAAAATTCCGATTAAAGAACGTATATTTGTAGGAAAATAAAAATACAAAATACACATAAAATAAGGAAAATTTGTATAAAAATATATACAAAAAAAATAATAATTTCAATTTTTATGAAAATTGATATACAAAATACACATATAATTAGTTAAATTTGTCTTTAAATACATGAACAAAATACACATAAAATAATGAAAATTTGTATGAAATGAAAACAAGTACACATAAAATAACGTACATTTGTATTAAATATATATACAAAATACAAATAGAATAATGGAAAATCGTATCAAAATAAATACACAAAATATTAATAAAATAATGTAAATTTGTATGAAATTAAAGATGCAAAATACCCATAAAATAAAGCATATTTTTTATAAAAATACATATACATAAATACACATTCAATAATTAAATTTGAAGTAAAATTAATATACAAAATGCACATACTATAAGGTAAATTTTTATTAAAAAAAATATGCTAAATACACATAAAACAATGTAAATTTGTTTCAAAATATATATACGAATACACATAAAATAACGCAGATTTCTATAGAAATATATATACAAAATACACTTGAGACGCTGTAAATACGTATAAAAATATATATATATACCAAATAGACATTAAATAATGTAAACTCGTGTCAAAATAAATAGACAAAATATTAATAAAAGAATGTGTATATGTATGAAAATAGATATACAAAATACACATAAAATAACGTAAATTTGTTTAAAACTATACACAAAATACAAATAGAATAATGTAAAATCGTATCATAATAAATATACAAAATATCAGTAAAATAATGTAAATTTGTTTGAAAATAAAGATGCAAAATACCCATAAAATAAAGCATATTTTTATAAAATTACATATACAAAAATACACATAGAATAATTAAATTTGTATTAAAATTAATATACAAAATGCACATACAATAAGGTAAATTTGTATTGAAAGAATATGCAAAATACACATAAAACAATGTATATTTGTTTCAAAATATATATACGAATACACATAAAATAACGTAGATTTCTATAGAAAAATATATACAAAAAATAGATGAAATGACGTAAATACGTATAAAAATATATATACACAATACACATTAAATAATGTAAATTCGTGTCAAAATAAATTAACAAAATATCAATAAAAGAATGTGTATTTGTATGAAAATAGATATACAAAATACACATTAAATATTGTAAATTTGTATAAAACTCTATACAAAAATACACAAAAAATAATTTAAATTTGTATGAAAATTAATATACAAAATACACATAAAATTAGGTAAATTTGTATTGAAATACATATAAAAATACACATAAAATAATGTAAATTTGAATGAAAATATATCAACAAATACACTTAAAATAACGTAAATTTGTATGAAATATATATATAAAATACACATTAAATAATGTAAATATATATAAAAAAATATATACAAAAGACAAATAGAATAATGTAAATCAGTATCAAAATAAATACACAGAATATTAATAAAATAATGTAAATGTGTATGAAAATAAAGATGCAAAATACCCATAAAACAACGCATTTTTTATGAAAATATATATACCAAAATACACATAAAATATCTAAATTTGTATTACAATAAATATACAAAATGCACATACAATAACGTAAATTTGTATTGAAATAGATATGCAAAATACATATAAAACAATGTAAATTTCTTTCAATATGTATATACGAATACACAAAAAATAACGTAGATTTCTATAAAAATATATATACAAAATACACATAAAATGAAGTACATACGTATAAAAAAAATGTATAAAAAATACACATAAAATAATGTAAATTCGTATCAAAATAAATAAACAAAATGCCAATAAAAGAATGTGTACTTGTATAAATATAAATATACAAAATACACATAAAATGACGTAAAATTGTATAAAACTATATACAAAAATAAACAAAGATAATTAAATTTGTATGAAAATAGATATACAAAACACAAATAAAATAAGCTAAACTAGAATTGAAATATATATAGAAAATACAGAAAATAATGTAAATTTGTATCAAAATATATATTCAAATACACATATAATAACGTAAATTTGAATAAAAATATATAAACAAAATACACATTAAATAATGTAAATACGTATAAAATATATGTACGTAAGGTAAAAATTTATAAAAATAAAGATGCAAAATACCCATAAAATAACTCATATTTAAAAAATATATATACAAAAATACACATAAAATAATTAAATTTGTATTAAAATAAATATACAAAATACACATATAATAAGGTAGATTTTTATTGAAATAGATATGCAAAAAAACACATATAATAACGTAAATTTTTATCAAAATATATACGAATACACACAATAAAATAACGTAAATTTTTATGAAAATATATATACAAGATACACATAAAATAATGTAAATACATTAAAAAATATATATATATATATATAAATATATATATATATATATATATATATATATATATATATATATATATATATATATATATATATATATATATATATATATATATATATATATATACAAAATACACATAAAATAATGTAAATTCGTATCAAAATAAATGAACAAAATTCCACTTAAAGAATGTATATTTGTAGGAAAATATATATACAAAATACAAATAAAATAACAGAAATTTGAATAAAAATATATACAAAAATACAAAAAAATTATTTAAATTGGTTTGAAAATAGATATGCAAAATATATATGAAATTAGGCAAAAAAAATTTGAAATACATATACAAAATACACATAAAATAATGTAAATTAGTATGAAAATATATAAACAAATACACATAAGATAACGTGAATTTCCATAAAATATATATACAAAATATACATTAAATAATTTAAATATGTCTAAAAAAATATATACAAAATACACAGAATAACGTAAAATCGTATCAAAATAAATAAACAAAATATCAATAAAATATTGTAAATTTGTATGAAAATATAGATGCAAAATTCCCATATAATAACGCAAATTTGTTTAAAAATAAATCTACAAAAATACACATAAAATAGTTAAATTTGTATTAAAATATATATACAAAATGCACATACAATAAAGAAAATTTGTATTGAAATAGATATGCAAAATATACACAAATAATGTAAATTTATATCAAAATATATATACGAATACACATAAAATAGAGTAAATTTCTATGAAAATATATATTCAAAATACATATAAAATTATGTATGTAAGTATAAATATATATATATATATATATATATATATATATATATATATATATATATATATATATATATATATATATATATATATATATATATATATATATATATATATATATATATATATATATATACATATATAATATATAAAATTGTATAAAAATAAAATAATAAAAATTCCGATAAAAGAACGTATATTTGTAGGAAAATAAATATACAAAATACTCATAAAATTACGAAAATTTGAATAAAAATATATACAAAAATATACAAAATTATTTTCAATTTGTATAAAAATAGATATACAAAATACACATATAATTAGTTAAATTTGTATTTAAATACATGTACAAAATACACATAAAATAATGTAAATTTGGATGAAATGAAAAAAAATTCACATAAAATAATGTACATTTGTATGAAATATATATACAGAATATACATAGAATAATGTAAAATCATATCAAAATAAATACACAGAATATCAATATAATAATGTAATTTTGTATGAAATTAAAGATGCAAAATACCCATAAAATAAAGCATATTTTTATAAAAATACATATACAAAAATACACATAGAATAATTAAATTTGTATTAAAATTAATATACAAAAGGCACTTACAATAAGGTAAATTTGTATTAAAAAAATATACAAAATGCACATAAAACAATGTATATTTGTTTCAAAATACATATACGAATACACATAAAATAACATATAACTTTAGAAATATATATACAAAATACACATGAAATGACGTAAATACGTATGAAAATATATATACACAAAACACATTAAATAATGTAAATTCGCATCAAAAAAAATAAAAAAAATCAATAAAAGAATGTGTATTTGTATGAAAATAGATATACAAAATACATATAAAATATTGTAAATTTGTATAAAACTCTATACAAAAATACACAAAAAATAATTTAAATTTGTATAAAAATATATAAACAAAATACACATAAAATAATGTAAATTTGAATGAAAATATATAAACAAATACACTTAAAATAACGTAAATTTGTATGAAATATATATAGAAAATACACATTAAATATTTATTTTATGTATTTGTATTTGTAAATACGTAGAAATACGTAGAAAAATACGTAGAAAAATATATATACAAAATACACATAAAATAATGTAAACCCGTATCAAAATAAACAAACAAAATTATAATAAAAGAATGTATATTTGTAGGAAAATATATATACAAAAGACAAATAAATTAACTAAAATTTGTATAAAAATAAATACAAAAATACACAAAAATTATTTAAATTTTTTTGAAAATAGATATGCAAAATACACATGAAGTTAGACAAATTTGTATTGAAATAAATATACAAAATACACATAAAATAAAGTAAATTTGTATGAAAATATATAGACAAATACACATAAAACTACGTAAATTTGGATAAAATATATATACAAAATATATATTAAATAATATAAATATGTATAAAAATATATATACAAAATACACATAGAATAATGTTAAATCGTATCAAAATAATAAACAGAATATCAATAAAATAATTTAAATTTGTATGAAAATAAAGATGCAAAAAACCCATATAATAACGCATATATGCATAAAAATATATATACAAAAATACACATAAAATAGTTAAACTTGTATTTAAATAAATATACAAAATGAATAAACAGTAAAGTAAATTTGTATTGAAATACATATGCAAAATACACATCAATAATGTAAATGTATCAAAATATATATACGAATACTCATAAAATAGAGTAAATTTCTATGAAAATATACACACAAAATACATATAAAATGATGTAAATAGTATAAAAATATATATACGAAATACACCTAAAATAATGTAAATTCGTATCAAAATAAACAAACAAAATTCCGATAAAAGAACGTAGATTTCTATAAAAATATATACAAAATACTCATAAAATGAAGTAAATACGTATAAGAAAATGAATACAAAATACACATAAAATAATGTAAAATCGTATCAAAATAAATAAACAAAATATCAATAAAAGAATGTGTATTTGTATAAATATAAATATACAAAATACACATAAAATATCGTAAATTTGTATAAAACTATATACAAAAATACACAGAAGTAATTAAATTTGTATGAAAATAGATATACAAAATACAGCTAAAATAAGCTAAATTTGAATTGAAATGTACATACAAAATACATAAAATAATGTAAATTTGTATCAAAATATTTATACAAATGCATAATAACGTAGATTTGTTTAAAAATATATAAACAAAATACACATTAAGTAATGTAAATACGTATAAAAAATATGTACAAAATACACATATAATCATGTAATTCGTATCAAAATAAATAAACAAAATAGCAATAAAATAATGTAAATTTGTATGAGAAAACATATACAAATAACGCAAATTTCTATAAAAATATATGTACAAAAATGCACATAAAATAAAGTAGATTTGCATAAAAATATATATACAAAACACACATTAAATAATGTAAATGCGTACATAAAATAACCTAAATTTGTATAAAACTATATACAAAAATACACAAAAATAATTTAAATTTGTATGAAAAGAAATATACAAAATACACAAAATTAGGTAAATTTGTATTGAAATACATATACAAAATACACATCAAATAATGTAAATTTGAATGAAAATATATAAACAAATAAGCTTAAAATAACGTAAATTTGTATAAAATATATATGCAAGATACACATTAAATAATGTAAATATATACAAAAAGAAATTTACATTGTTTATATGTATTTTGCATATCTATTTAAATACAGATTTACCTTATTGTATGTGCATTTTGTAAATTTATTTTCATACAAATTCAATTATTTTATGTGTATTTTGGTATGTAAATTTTTATAAAAAATGCGTATTTATGGGTATATTGCATCTTAATTTTCATACAAATTTACATTATTTTATTAACATTTTGTGTATTTATCTTGATACGATTTTACATTATTCTATTTGTGTTTTGTATATTTTTTTTTTATATATATTTACATTATTTAATGTGTATTTTGTATTTAGGTTTTATACAATTTTACGTTATTTTAAGTGTATTTGTTTATATATTTTCATTCAAATTTACATTATTTTAAGTGTATTTTGTATATGTATTTAAATACAAATTTACCTAATTTTATGTGTATTTTGTATATTTATTTTCATACAAATTTTAATTATTTTAGTGTATTTTTGTATATAGTTTTATACAAATTTATGTTATTTCATGTGTATTTTGTATATCTATTTTCATATAAATACACATTCTTGTATTGATATTTTGTTTATTTATTTTGACACGAATTTACATTCTTTAATTGTGTATATGTATTTTTATAAAAATATGCTTTATTTCATGGGTATTTTGCATCTTTATTTTCATACAAATTTACATTATTTTATTGATATTTTGCTCATTCATTTTGATACGATTTGACTTTATTCTATGTGTATTTTGTATATTATTTTCATACAAATTTACATTATTTTATGAGTTTTTGTTTATATAGTTTGACACAAATTTACAATATTTTATGGGTATTTTGTATATATATTTCAAAAGAAATTTAACTAGTATTACGCGTATCTTGTATATTTATTTTCATACAAATTCAAATTATTTCTATGTATTTTTGTATATATTTTAATACAAATTTTAGTTATGTTATGTGTATTTTATAAATTTCTTTTCATTCAAATATATATTATTTTATTGGTATTTTGTTGATTTATTTTTATTTATTATTTATTATTTATTATTTTATATGTACTTTGTATATATATTTTTATACATTATTTAATATTTATTTTGAAAACATATTTTTATACAAATTCATGGTATTTTATGTGTATTTGTATATATATTTTCATATATATTTACATTATTTTATGTGTATTTTGTACATATATTTCATTACAAATTTACCTTATTTTATGTTTATTTTGTATGTGTATTTTGTTCATTTATATTTATACAAATACACATTCTTTTATTGGTATTTTGTTTATTTATTTTGATTCGAATTTACATTATTTTAAGTGTATTTTGTTTACATTTTTTTTATACGTATTTACTTAATTTTATGTGAATTTTGTATATATATTTTTATAGAAATTCGTATATATATTTTGAAACAAATTTACATTGTTTTATATGTATTTTACATATCTATTTCAATACAAATTTACCTTATTGTATGTGCATTTTGTATATTTATTTTAATACAAATTCAAATATTTTATGTGTATTTTGTTATATATATTTTTATAAAATAATGCGTTATTTTATAGGTATTTTGCATCTTAATTTTCATACAAATTTACATTATTTTATTAATATTCTGTGTATTTATTTTTAAACGATTTTACATTATTCTATTTGTGTTTTGTATATATTTTTTATACATATTTACATTATTTAATGTATATTTTGTCTATATAGTTTATACAAATTTACATCATTTTAAGTGTATTTGTTTATATATTTTCATTGAAATTTACATTATTTTAAGTGTATTTTGTATATGTATTTAAATACAAATTTACCTAATTTTATGTGTAAGTTGTATATTTATTTTCATACAAATTTAAGTTATTTTTCTGTATTTATGTATATAGAATTATACAAATTTAGGTTATTTTATATGTATTTTGTATATCTGTTTTCATACAAATACACATTCTTTTATTGATATTTTGTTTATTTATTTTAAGGCGAATTTACATTATTTAATGTGTATTTTGTATATATATTTTTATACGTATTTACATCATTTCATGTGTATTTTGTACATATATTTCTATAGAAATCTACGTTATTTTATGTGTATTCTTATATATATTTGAAACAAATTTATAGTTTTATTTGTATTTTGCATATTTTTTCAATACAAATTTACCTTATTGTATGCGCATTTTGTATATTAATTTTAATTCAAATTCAATTATTGAAAGTGTATTTTTGTATATGTATTTTTATTAAAATGTGCTTTATTTTATCGTTATTTTGCATCTTTATTTTCATATACAAATTTACATTATTTTATTGATACTCTGTTTATTTATTTTGATACGATTTTACAATATACTATGTGTACTTTGTATATATATTTCATTCATATTTACATTATTTAATGTATATTATGTATATATATATTTTATGGAAATTTACTTTATTTTATGTGTATTTGTTTATATATTTTCATACAAATTTACATTATTTTATGTGTATTTTGTATATGTATTTTAATACAAATTTCCGTAATTTTATGAATATTTTGCATATCTATTTTCAAACAAATTTAAATTATTTTTGTGTATTTTTGTATATATTTTTATACAAATTTTAGTTATTTTATTTGTATTTTGTATATATTTTCCTACATATATACATTCTTTTAGTGTAATTTTGTTTATTTATTTTGATACGAATTTACATTATTTTATGTGTATTTTGTTTATATATTTTTCTACGTATTTACATTATTTTATGTGTATTTTGTTTATATATTTTCATCAAAATTTACGTTATTTTATTGTGTGTATTTTCATACAAATTGTGTGTATTTTGATACAAATATACATTATTATTTTATGTGTATTTTCCCTATACAATTTCATCCAAAATTGCATTATTTTATTGATATTTTGTTAATTTAATTCGATACGAGTTTAGATTATTTCATAGGTATTTTGTATACATATTTTTATACGCATTTACATTATTTAATGTGTTTTTTGTATATATATTTTTATGCAAATTTACTTTATTTTATGTGCATTTTTGTACATATATTTTTATAGAAATTTGAGTTATTTTATGTGTATTTTGTAGATGTTTTCTCATACAAATTTACTTTAATTTATTTGTATTTTGCTTATGTATTTTGATACGAATTACATGATTATATGTGTATTTTGTACATATTTTTTTATACGTATGTACATTATTTAATGTGTATTTTGTTTATATATTTTTAGACAAATTTAAGTTATTATATGTGTATTTGTATAAATATTTTGATACAAATTTACATTATTTTATGTATTTTGTATATATATTTCAATTCAAATTTAGCTTATTTTATGTGTATGTTGTACATCTATTTTCATACAAATTTTATTACTTTTGTGTATTTTTGTATATAGTTTTATATAAATTTACGTTATTTTATGTGTATTTTGCATATTTGTATTTAAACAAATACACATTTATTTATTGGTATTTTGTTGATTTATTTTGATAGGAATTTACATTATTTTAAGTGTATTTTGTGTACATTTTTTTATATGTATTTCCTTCATTTTATGTGTATTTTGTATATATATTTTTATAGAAATCTACGTTATTTTATGTGTATTCGTATATATATTTTGAAACAAATTTACATTGTTTTATATGTATTTTGCATATCTATTTCAATACAAATTTACCTTATTGTATGTGCATTTTTTATATTTATTTTAATACAAATTTTGATATTTTATGTGTATTTTTGTATATATATTTTTATAAAAAATACGTTATTTTATGGGTATTTTGCATCTTTAATTTCATACAAATTTACATTATTTTATTAATATTCTCTGTATTTACTTTTGATATGATTTTACATTATTCTATGTGTATTTTGTATATATATTTAATACAAATGTACGTTATTTTATGTGTATTTGTTTTCATTTCATACAAATTTTCATTATTTTATGTGTATTTTCTACATGTATTTAAAGACAAATTTAACTAATTATATGTGTATTTTGTATATCAATTTTCATTAAAATTGAAAAAAAAATTGTTCATTTTTTGTATATATTTTTATACAAATTTTCGTTATTTTATGTGTATTTTGTATATTTATTTTCCTACAAATATACGTTCTTTTATCGGAATTTTGTTTGTTTATTTTGATACGAATTTACATTATTTTAGGTGTATTTCGTATATATATTTTTATACTATTTACATCATTTTATATGTATTTTGTATGTATATTTTCATAGAAATTTACTCTATTTTATGAGTATTCGTATATATATTTTGATACATTTACATTATTGATGTGTATTTTGCATATGTATTTCAATACAAATTTACTTTACTGTATATTCATTTTGAATATTTATTTAAATACAAGTTTAACTATTTCATGTGTATTTTTGTATATATATTTTTATGCATTTATGCGTTATTATATGGGTATTTTGCATCTTTATTTTCATGCAAATTTAAATTATTTTATTGATATTCTGTTTATTATTTTGATACGATTTAACATTATTCTATGTGTATTTTGTATATATATTTTTATACATATTTACATTATTTAATGTATATTTTGTATATATATTTTATCCAAATTTACGTTGTTTTATGTGTATTTGTCTATATATTTTCATACAAATTTACATTATTTTATGTGTATTTTGTATATTTATTTCAATACAAATTTGTCTAACTTCATGTGTATTTTGCATATCTATTTTCAAAAAAAATTAAATAATTTTTGTGTTTTTTTGTATTTATTTTTATACAAATTTTAGTTATTTTATAAAAAATACGTTATTTTATGGGTATTTTGTTCCTACAAATATACATTCTTTTATTATAATTTTGTTTATTTATTTTGATACGAGTTTACATTATTTTATGTGTATTTTGTATATATATTTTTCTACGTATTTTTCTACGTATTTCTACGTATTTACAAATACAAATACATAAAATAAATATTTAATGTGTATTTTCTATATATATTTCATACAAATTTACGTTATTTTAAGTGTATTTGTTTATATATTTTCATTCAAATTTACATTATTTTATTTGTATTTTGTATATGTATTTCAATAGAAATTTATCTAATTTTATGTGTATTTTGTATATATATTTTTATACAAATTTAAATTATTTTTTGTGTATTTTTGTATAGAGTTTTATACAAATTTACAATATTTTATGTGTATTTTGTATATCTATTTTCATACAAATACACATTCTTTTATTGATTTTTTTTTATTTATTTTGATGCGAATTTACATTATTTAATGTGTTTTGTGTATATATATTTTCATACGTATTTACGTCATTTCATATGTATTTTGTATATATATTTCTATAGTTATATGTTATTTTATGTGTATTCGTATATGTATTTTGAAACAAATATACATTGTTTACTGTGCATTTTGCATATTTTTTTAATACAAATTTACCTTATTGTAAGTGTATTTTGTATATTAATTTTAATACAAATTTAATTATTCTATGTGTATTTTTGTATATGTATTTTTATAAAAATATGTTTTATTTTATGGGTATTTTGCATCTTTATTTTCATACAAAATTACATTATTATATTGATATTCTGTGTATTTATTTTGATACGATTTTACATTATTCTATGTATATTCTGTATATATATTTCATACAAATGTACTTTATTTTATGTGATTTTTTTTTCATTTCATCCAAATTTACATTATTTTATGTGTATTTTGTACATGTATTTAAATACAAATTTAACTAATTATATGTGTATTTTGAATATCTATTTTTATACAAATTGAAAATAATTTTGTATATTTTTGTATATATTTTTATTCAAATTTTCGTAATTTTATGAGTATTTTGTATATTTATTTTCCTACAAATATACGTTCTTTTATCGGAATTTTTTTTATACGAATTTCCGTTATTTTAGGTGTATTTGATATATATATATATATATATATATATATATATATATATATATATATATATATATATATATATATATATATATATATATATATATATATATATATATATATATATATATATATATATATGTATATATATATATATATATATATATATATATATATTTATATTTATATACATAATTTTATATGTATATTGAATATATATTTTCATAGAATTTTACTCTATTTTATGTGTATTCGTATATATATTTTGATATAAATTTACATTAATTATGTGTATTTTGCATATCTATTTCAATACAAATTTTCTTTATTATATGTGCATTTTGTATATATATTTTAATACAAATTTAACTATTTTATGTGTATTTTTGTATATTTATTTTTAAACAAATTTGCGTTATTATATGGGAATTTTGCACCTATATTTTCATACAAATTTACAATATTTTATTGATATTTTGTTTATTTATTTTGATACGATTTTACGTTATTCTGTGTATTTTTTTAGACATATTTAAATTATTTAATGTATATTTTGTATATATATTTTATGGAAATTCACGTTATCTTATGTGTATTTGTTTATATATTTTCATACAAATTTACATTATTTTATGTGTATTTTGTATATGTATTTCAATAAAAATTTGCCTAATTTCATATATATTTTGCAAATCTATTTTCAAACCAATTTAAATAATTTTTTTGTATTATTGTATATATTTTTATTCAAATTTCTGTTATTTTATTTGTATTTTATATATATATATATATATATATATATATATATATATATATATATATATATATATATATATATATATATATATATATATATATATATATATATATATATATATATATATATATATATATATATATATATATATATATATATATATTTTTTCCTACAAATATACATTCTTTTAGTGGAATTTTGTTCATTTATTTTGATACGAATTTACATTATTTGATGTGTATTTTGTATATATATATTTTTCAATGTATTTACATTATTTTATTTGTATCTTGTATATATATTTTCATAAAAATTTACGTTATTTTATTGTGTGTATTCGTATATATTTTGATAAAAATTTACATTATTATGTGTTTTTTGCATATCTATTTCAATAAAAATCTACCTTATTATATGTGTATTTTGTATATTTATTTTAATACAAATTTAATTATTTTATGTGTATTTTTGTATATATATTTTTTAAATATGAGTTATTTTATGGGTATTTTGCATCTTTATTTTTATAAATTTTTACCTTACGTACATATATTTTATACGTATTTACATTATTTAATGTGAATTTTGTTTATTTATTTTTATTCAAATTTACGTTATTATATGTGTATTTGAATATATATTTTGATACAAATTTACATTATTTTATGTATTTTCTATATATATTTCAATTCTAGTTTAGCTTATTTTATTTGTCTTTTGTATAGCTATTTTCATACAAATTTAATTATTTTTGTTCATTTTTGTATATAGTTTTATACAATTTTACGTCATTTTATGTGTATTTTGTATATTTATATTTATACAAGTACACATTCTTTTATTGGCATTTTGTTTATTTATTTTGATACGAATTTACATTATTTTATGTGTATTTTTTATACATTTTTTTATACGTATGTACTTCATTTTATCTGTATTTTGTATATATATTTTTATAGAAATCTACGTTATTTTTTGTGTATTCGTATATACATATTGAAAGAAATTTACATTGTTTAATATGTATTTTGCATATCTATTTCAATACAAATTTACGTTATTGTATGTGCATTTTGTATATTTATTGTAATACAAATTTAAATATTTGATGTGTATTTTGGTATATATATTTTCATAAAAAATGCGTTGTTTTATGGGTATTTTGCATCTTTATTTTCATACACATTTACATTATTTTATTAATATTCTGTGTATTTATTTTGATTCTAATTTAAATTATTCCATTTGTCTTTTGTATATATTTTTTTTATACATATTTACATTATTTAATGTGTATTTTATATATATATATATATATATATATATATATATATATATATATATATATATATATATATATATATATATATATATTTCATACAAATTTACGTTATTTTAAGTGTATTTGTTGATATATTTTCATTCAAATTTACATTATTTTATGTGTATTTTTATATGTATTTCAATACAAATTTACCTAATTTTATGTGTATTTTGTATATTAATTTTCATACAAATTTAAATTATTTTTTGTGTATTTTTGTATTGAGTTTTATACAAATTTACAATATTTAATGTGTATTTTGTATATCTATTTTCATACAAATACACATTCTTTTATTGATATTTTGTTTATTTATTTTGACACGAATTTACATTATTTAATGTGTATTGTGTATATATATTTTTATACGTATTTACGTCATTTCATCTATTTTTTGTATATATTTTTCTATAGAAATCTACGTTATTTTATATGTATACATTGTTTTATGTGTATTTTGCATATTCTTTCAATACAAATTTACCTTATTGTATGTGCATTTTGTATATTAATTTTAATACAAATTTAATTATTCTATGTGTATTTTTGTATATGTAATTTTATAAAAATATGCTTTATTTTATGGGTATTTTGCATCTTTATTTCCAAACAAATTTACATTATTTTACTGATATTTTGTATATTTATTTTGATACGATTTTACATTATTCTATTTGTATTTTGTATATAGTTTTAAACAAATTTACGTTATTTTATGTGTATTTTGTATATCTATTTTCATACAAATACACATTCTTTTATTAATATTTTGTCTATTTATTTTGACACGAGTTTACATTATTTAATGTCTATTTTGTATATATATTTTTATACGTATTTACAGCATCTCAAGTGTATTTTGTATATATATTTCTATAGAAATCTGCGTTATCTTATGTGTATTCGTATATATATTTTGAAACAAATTTACATTGTTTTATGGGTATTTAGCATATTTTTTTAATAAAAATTTACCTTATTGTATGTGCATTTTGTATATTAATTTTACTTCAAATTTAATTATTGAATGTGTATTTATGTATATGTATTTTTATAAAAAAATATGCTTTATTTTATGGGTATTTTGCATCTTTAATTTCATACAAATTTACATTATTTTATTGATATTTTGTGTATTTATTTTGATACGATTTTACATTATTCTATTTGTATTTTGTATATATATTTAATACAAATGTACGTTATTTTATGTGTATTTGTTTTCATTTCATACAAATTTTCATTATTTTATGTGTATTTTGTACATGTATTTAAAGACAAATTTAACCAATTATATATGTATTTTGTATATCAATTTTCATAAAAATTGAAATTATTTCTTTTTTTTTGTATATATTTTTATACAAATTTTCCTTATTTTATATGTATTTTGTATATTTATTTTCCTACAAATATACGTTCTTTAATCGGAATTTTGTTTATTTATTATGATACGAATATACATTATCTTAGGTGTATTTGGAATATTTATTTTTATACTATTTACATCATTTTATATGTATTTTGTATGTATAATTTCATAGAAATTTACTCTATTTTATGTGTATTCGTATATATATTTTGATACAATTTATATTATTGATGTGTATTTTGCATATCTATTTCAATACAGATTTACTTTATTGTAGGTGCATTTTGTATATTTATTTCCATACAAATTTAATTATTTCATGTGTATTTTTGTAAATATATTTTTATGCATATATGCGTTATTATATGGGTATTTTCCATCTTTATTTTCATACAAATTTATATTATTTTATTGATACTGTTTATTTATTTTGATACGATTTTACATTATTCTGTGTATTTTCTATATATATTTTTATACATATTTTCATTATTTTATGTATATTTTGTATATATATTTTATGGAATTTTACGTTATTTCATGTGTATTTTTTTATATATATTTTCATACAAATTTACATCATTGTATGTGTATTTTGTATATGTATTTCAATACAAGTTTGCCTAATTTTATATGTATTTTGCATATCTATTTTCAGACAAATTTAATTTTGTTTTATTTATTTTTGTATATATTATTATACAAATTTTTGTTATTTTATTTGTATTATATATATATATATATATATATATATATATATATATATATATATATATATATATATATATATATATATATATATATATATATATATATATATATATATATATATATATATATATATATATATATATATATATATATATATATATATATATATATATATATATATATATATATATATATATATATATATATATTCCTAAAAGTATACATTCTTTTATTGGAATTTTGTTTATTTATTTTGATACGAATTTACATTATTTTATATGTATTTTGCATATATATTTTTGTACGTATTTACATTATTTAATGTGTATTTTGTATATATATTTTCATAAAAATTTACGTTATTTTATTGTGTGTATTCGTATCTATTTTGATACAAATTTACATTATTTTATGTGTATTTTGCATATCTATTTCAATACAAATTTACTTTATAGTAAGTGTATTTTGTATATTTATTTTAATACAAATTTAATTATTTTATGTGTATTTTTGTATATATTTTTTAAATATGAGTTATTATGAGTATTTTGTATATCTATTTTCATACAAATTTAATTACTTTTGTGTATTTTTGTATATACTTTTATATCAATTTACGTTATTTTATGTGTATTTTGTATATTTATATCTATACAAATACACATTCTTTTATTAGTATTTTGTGTATTTATTTTGATACGAGTTTACATTATTTTATTTGTATTTTGTACACATTTTTTTATACGTATTTACTTCATTTTATGAGTATTTTGTATATATATTTTCATAAAAATTTACGTTATTTTATTGTGTGTATTCGTATCTATTTTGATACAAATTTACATTAATTTATGTGTATTTTGCATATCTATTTCAATGCAAATTTACTTTATAGTAAGTGTATTTTGTATATTTATTTTAATACAAATTTAATTATTTTATGTGTATTTTTGTATATATATTTTTTAAATATGAGTTATTATGAGTATTTTGTATATCTATTTTCATACAAATTTAATTACTTTTGTGTATTTTTGTATATACTTTTATATCAATTTACGTTATTTTATGTGTATTTTGTATATTTATATTTATACAAATACACATTCTTTTATTAGTATTTTGTGTATTTATTTTGATACGAGTTTACATTATTTTTTGTGTGTATTTTGTACACATTTTTTTATACGTATTTACTTCATTTTATGAGTATTTTGTATATATATCTTTATAGAAATCTGCGTTATTTTATGTGTATTCGTATATATATTTTGAAACAAATTTACATTGTTTTATATGTATTTTGCCTATCTATTTCAATACAAATTTACCTTATTGTGTTTGCATTTCGTATATTTATTTTAAAAAATATTCAAATATTTTATGTGTTTTGGTATATATATATTTTTATAAAAAATGCGTTAATTTTGGGGTATTTTGCATCTTAATTTTCATAAAAATTTACATTATTTTATTAATATTCTGTGTATTTATTTTGATACGATTTTACATTATTCTATTTGTATTTTGTATATATTTTTGTATACATATTTACATTATTTAATGTGTATTTTGTATATGTATTTTAAACAAATTTACGCTAATTTAAGTGTATTTGTTTATATATTTTTATTCAAATTTACATTATTTGATGTGTATTTTGTAAATGTATTTCAATACAAATTTTCCTAATTTTATGTGTATTTTGTATATTTATTTTTGTGTATTTTTGTATATAGTTTTATACCAATTTTCGTTATTTTATGTGTATTTTGTATATCTATTTTCACACAAATAGACACTCTTTTATTGATATTTAGTTTATTTATTTTTACGCGAATTTACATTATTTAATGTGTATTTTATATATACATTTTTATACGTATTTACATCGTTTCATGTGTATTTTGTATATATATTTCTATAGAAATCTACGTTGATTTATGTGTATTCGTATATAGATTTTAAAATAAATTTACACTGTTTTATGTGTATTTTGCATATTTTTTCAATACAAATTTACCTTATTGTATATACATTTTGAGTATTAGTTTTAATAGAAATTTAATTATTCTACGTGTTTTTTTGTATATGTATTTTTTATAAAAATATGCTTTATTTTACGGGTATTTTGCATCTTTATTTTCATACAAATTTACATTATTTTATTGATATTCTGTGTATTTATTTTGATAGGATTTTACATTATTCTATGTGTATTTTGTACATGTATATTATACAAATGTACGTTAGTTTATGTGTATTTTTTTCATTTCATACAAATTTACATTATTTTATGTGTATTTTGTACATGTATTTAAATACAAATTTAACTAATTATATTTGTATTTTGTATATCTATTTTCATACAAATTGAAATTATTTTTGTGTATTTTTGTATATATTTTTATATAAATTTTCTTTATTTTATGTGTATTTTGTATATTTATTTTCCTACAAATATACGTTCTTTTATCGAAATTTTGTTTATTTATTTTGATACTAATTTACATTATTTGAGGTATATTTAGTATATATATTTTTTATACTTATTTACATCATTTTATATGTATTTTGTTTGTATATTTTCATAGAAATTTACTCTATTTTATGAATATTCGTATATATATTTTGATACAAATTTACATTATTGATGTGTATTTTGCATATCTATTTCAATACAAATTTACTTTATTGTATGTGCATTTTTTATATTTATTATAATACAAATTTAATTATTTTACATGTATTTTTCTATATATATTTTTTATATAAATATGTGTTATTATATGAGTATTTTGCATCTTTATTTTCATACAAATTTACATTATTTTATTGATATTCTGTTTATTTATTTTGATACGATTTAACATTATTCTATTTGTATTTTATATATATATTTTTATACATAATTTATATACATCATTTAATGTATATTTTGTATATATATTTTATCCAAATTTTACGTTATTTTATGTGTATTTGTTTATATATTTTCATACAAATTTACATTATTTTATGTGTGTTTTGTATATGTATTTCAACACAAATTTGCCTAATTTTATGTGTATTTTGCATATCTATTTTCAAACAAATTTAAATTATTTTTGCGTATTTTTGTATATTTTTTTTATACAAATTTTAGTTATTTTATTTGTATTTTGTATATATATTTTCCTACAAATATACATTCTATTATTGCAATATTGTTTATTTATTTTGATACGAATTCCATTACTTTATGTGTATTTTGTATACATATGTTTCTACGTATTTACATTATTTTATGTGTATTTTGGATATATATTTTCATAAAAATTTAGATTATTTTATGTGTACTTTTACATATATTTCATTACAAATTTACCTTATTTTATGTTTGTTTAATATATTCATTTTATGCAATTTTAAATTGTTTTATGTGTATATTTGTATTTGTATTTAGGTTATTTTATGTGTATTTTCTATATATATTTTCATCCAAAACTACATTATTTTATTGGTATTTTATTAATTTAATTCGATACGAATTTCGATTATTTCAAATGTATTTTTTATATATTTTTTTATACGCATTTACATTATTTAATGTGTGTTTTGTATATATATTTTTATGCAAATTTTCTTTATTTTACGAGCATTTTTGTACATATATTTTTATTGAAATTTGCGTTATTTTATATGTATTTGTATATGTTTTCTCAAACAAATCTACATTATTTTATTGCTATTTTGTTTATTTATTTTGATAAGAATTACATGATTATATGTGTATTTTGTACATATTTTTTATACGTATTTACATTACATGTATATGTATAGAAAATACACATGAAATAATCTAAATTCGTATCGAAATAAATGAACAAAATACCAATAAAATAATTTAGTTTTGAATGTAAATATATATAGAAAATACACATAAAATAACGTAAATACAAATAAATATATACACATAAAATGATTTGAATTTGAATGAAAATAGATATAAAAATAAACTTAAAATAAGGCAAATTTATAATGAAATATATATACAAAATACACATAAAATAATGTAGATTTGTTTCAAAATATATATACGAATACACATAAAATAACGTAGATTTCTATAGAAATATATATACAAAATACACATGAAATGTTGTAAATACGTATAAAAATATATATACAAAATACACATTAAATAATGTAAATTCGTGTCAAAATAAATAATTAAAATATCAATAAAAGAATGTGTATTTGTATGAAAATACATATACAAAATACACATAAAATAACGTAAATTTGTATAAAACTATATATAAAAATACACAAACATTAGTTAAATTTGTATGAAAATAAATATGCAAAATACACATAAAATTAGGTAAATTTGTAAAGAAATACATATACAAAATACACATAAAATAATGTAAATTTGAATGAAAATACATAAACAAATACACTTAAATTAACATGAATTTGTATAAAATATATATAAAAAATACTCATTAAATAATGTAAATATGTATAAAAAAATATATATACAAAACACAAATTGAATAATGTAAAATCGTTTTAAAATAAATACACAATATATAAATAAAATAATGTAAATTTGTATGAAAATAAATATGCAAAATACCCATAAAATAACGCATTTTTTATAAATATACAAAATACACATGAAAGGATGTAAATACGTATAAAAATATATATACAAAATACACATTAAATAACGTAAAATCGCGTCAAAATAAATAAACAAAATATCAATAAAAGAATGTGTATTTGTATGAAAATAAATATACAAAATACACATAAGATAACATAAATTTGTATAAAACTATATACAAAAATACACAAAAATAATTTAAGTTTGTATGAAAATAAATATACAAAATACACATAAAATTAGGTAAATTTGTATTGAAATACATATACAAAATGCACATAAAATACTGTAAATTTGAATGAAAATACATAAACAAATACACTTAAAATAACGTAAATTTGTATAAAAAATATATACAAAACACAAATAGAATAATATAAAATCGTATCAAAATAAATACACAGAATATTAATAAAATAATGTAAATTTGTATGAAAATAAAGAAGCAAAATACACATAAAATAACGCATTTTTTTTAATATATATACAAAAATACACATAAAAAATTTATTTGTATTGAAATAAATATACAAAATACACATACAATAAGGTAAATCTGTATTGAAATAGATATGCAAAATACATATAAAACAATGTAAATTTGTTTCAAAATATATATATACAAATACACATAAAATAACGTAGATTTGTATAAAAATATATATACAAAATACACGTAAAATGAAGTAAATACGTATAAAAAAATGTATACAAAATACACATAAAATAATGTAAACTCGTATCAAAATAAATAAACAATATACCAATAAAAGAATGTGTATTTGTATAAATATAAATATACAAAATACACATAAAATAACGTAAATTTGTATAAAACTATATACAAAAATACACAGAAGTAATTAAATTCGTATGAAAATAGATATAAGAAATACAGATAAAATAAGCTAAATTTGAATTGAAATGTATATACAAAATACATAAAATAATGTAAATTTGTATCAAAATATTTATAAAAATACATATAATAACGTAAATTTGTTTAAAAATATATAAACAAAATACACATTAAGTAATGTAAATACGTATAAAAAATATGTACAAAATACATATATAATCATGTAATTCGTATCAAACTAAATAAACAAAATAGCAATAAAATAATGTAAATTTGTATGAGAAAACATATACAAATACATAAAATAACGCTAATTTCTATAAAAATATATGTCCAAAAATGAACGTAAAATAAATTAACTTTGGATAAAAATATATATACAAAACACACATTAAATAATGTAAATGCGTACATAAAATAACCTAAATTTGTATAAAACTCTATACAAAAATACACAAAAATAATTCAAATTTGTATGAAAAGAAATATACAAAATACACATAAAATTAGGTTAATTTCTATTGAAATACATATACAAAATACACATAAAATATGAAATTTGAAATTTGAAATTTGAAAGAAAATATATAAACAAATACACATATAATAACGTAAATTTGTATGATATATATATATACAAAATACACATTAAATAATGTAAATATGTATAAAAAATATATATACAAAACACAAATAGAATAATGTAAAATCGTATCAAAATATATACACAGAATATTAATAAAATAATGTAAATTTGTATAAAAATTAAGATGCAAAATACCTATAAAATAACGCATTTTTTATAAAATTATTGATACCAAAATACACATAAAATATTTGAATTTGTATCAAAATAAATATACAAAATGCACATACAATAAGGTAAATTTGTATTGAAATAGATATGCAAAATACATATAAAATAATGTAAATTTGTTTCAAAATATATATGCGAATACACATAAAATAACGTAGATTTCTATAAAAATACATATACAAAATACACATAAAATTAAGTAAATACGTATAAAAAAATGTATACAAAATACACATAAAATAATGTAAATTCGTATATATATAAATAAACAATATAGCAATAAAAGAATGTGTATTTGTATAAATATAAATATACAAAATGCACATAAAATAACGTAAATTTATATAAAACTATATACATAAAATAACGCAAATTTCTATAAAAATATATGTACAAAAATGAACATAAAATAAATTTGCATAAAAATATTTATACAAAACACACATTAGATAATGTAAATGAGTATAGAAATATGTATACAAAATACCTATGAAATAATCTAAATTCGTATCGAATTAAATTAAGAAAATACCAATATAATAATGTAATTTTGGATGAAAATATATATACAAAATACACATAAAATAACCTAAATACAAATACAAATATACACATAAAATAATTTAAAATTGAATGAAATAAATATACAAAATAAACATAAAATAAGGTAAATTTGTAATGAAATATATGAAAAAATACACATAAAATAATATAAATTTGTATGAAAATATATATACAAATACATATTAAATAACATGAATTTGTATAAAATTTATATCAAAATATATACTTATACACACAATAAAATAACGTAATTTTTTTATGAAAATGTATATGCAAAATGCTCATAAAATAGTTTAAATACGTAGAAAAATATATATACAAAATACACATAAAATAATGTAAATTCGTAAAAAATTAAATACACAAAATTCCAATAAAAGAATGTATATTTGTAGGAAAATATATATACAAAAAACAAATAAAATAAATAAAATTTGTATAAAAATATATACAAAAATACACAAAAATAATTTAAATTTGTTTGAAAATAGTTATGCAAAATACACATAAAGTTAGGCAAATTTGTATTGAAATACATATACAAAACTCACATAAAATAATGTAAATTTGTATGAAAATATATAAACAAATACATATAAAATCACGTAAATTTGGATAAAATATATATATACAAAATATACATTAAATATAAAAATTAAAAATAAATTTCAATTTGTATGAAAATAGATATACAAAATACATAATAATTAGTTAAATTTGTATTTAAATACATGTACAAAATACACATAAAATAATGTAAATTTGTATGAAATGAAAACAAATTCACATAAAATAACGTACATTTGTATAAAATAGATATACAAAATATACATAGAATAATGTAAAATCGTATCAAAATAAATACACCGAATATCAATAAAAATGTAATTTTGTATGAAAATAAAGATGCAAAATATCCATAAAATAAAGCCATTTTTTTTTTAAATACATATACAAGAATACACATAGAATAAATAAATTTGTATTAAAATTAATATACAAAATGCACGTACAATAAGGTAAATTTGTATTGAAAAAATATACAAAATGCACATAAAACAATGTATATTTGTTTCAAAATATATATACGAATCCACATAAAATAGCGTATATTTCTATAGAAATATATATACAAAATACACATGAAATGACGTAAATACGTATAAAAATATATATACACAATACACATTAAATAATGTAAATTAGCATCAAAATATATAAACAAAATATCAATAAAAGAATGTGTATTTGTATGAAAATAGATATACAAAATACACATAAAATATTGTAAATTTGTATAAAACTCTATTCAAAAAATACACAAAAATAATTTAAATTTGTATAAAAATAAATATACAAAATACACATAAAACTAGTTAAATTTATATTGAAATATATATACAAAATACACATAAAATAATGTAAATTTGAATGAAAATATATAACCAAATACACTTAAAATAACGTAGATTTGTATGAAATACATATAAAAAATACACATTAAATAATGTAAATATGTATAAAAAAATATATACAAAACACAAATAGAATAATGTAAAATAGTATCAAAATAAATACACAGAATATTAATAAAATAATGTAAATTTGTATGGAAATAAAGATGGAAAATACGCATAAAACACCGCATTTTTTATGAAAATATATATACCAAAATACACATAAAATATTTAAATTTGTATTACAATAAATATACAAAATGCACATACAATAAGGTAAATTTGTATTGAAATAGATATGCAAAATACACATAAAACAATGTAAATTTGTTTCAAAATATATATACGAATACACATAAAATAACGTAGATTTCTATAAAAATATATATACAAAATACACATAAAATGAAGTAAATACGAATAAGAAAATATATACAAAATACACATAAAATAATGTAAATTCGTATCAAAATAAATAAGCTAAATGCCAATAAAAGAATGTTTACTTGTATAAATATAATTATACAAAATACACATAAAATAACGTAAAATTGTATAAAACTATATACAAAAATAAACAAAAATAATTAAATTTGTATGAAAATAGATATACAAAAGACACATAAAATAAGCTAAATTTGAATTGAAATAAATATATAAAATACATAAAATAATGTAAATTTGTATCAAAATATATATTCAAATACACATGTAATAACGTAAATTTGTATAAAAATATATAAACAAAACACACATTAAATAATGTAAATACGTATAAAAGATATGTACGTAATGTAAAAATTTATAAAATTAAAGATGCAAAATACCCATAAAATAACTCATATATAAAAAAAAATATATACAAAAATACATATTAAATAATTGAATTTGTGTTAAAATAAATATACAAAATACACATACAATAAGGTAGATTTTTATTGAAATAGATATGCAAAAAACACATAATATAATGAAATTTTTTATCAAAATATATACGAATAACAATAAAATTACGTAAATTTTTATGAAAATATATATACAAAATACACAAAATAATGTAAATACATAGAAAAATATATATACAAAATACACATAAAATAATATAAATTCGTATCAAAATAAATAAACAAAATTTCCTCTAAAAGAATGTATATTTGTAGGAAAATATATATACAAAATACAAATAAAATAACAAAAATTTGTATAAAAATATATACAAAAATACACAAAAATAATTTAAATTTGTTTGAAAATAGATATGCAAAATACACATGAAATTAGGCAAATTTTTTTTTAAATACATATACAAAATACACATAAAATAATGTAAATTTGTATGAAAATATATAAACAAATACTCATAAGATAACGTACATTTCCATAAAATATATGTACAAAATATACATTAAATAATGTAAATATGTCTAAAAATATATATACAAAATACACAGAATAACGTAAAATCGTATCAAGATAAATAAACAGACTATCAATAAAATAATGTAAATTTGTATGAAAATAAAGATGCAAAATACCCATATAATAACGCATATTTGTTTAAAAATATATATACAAAAATAGACATAAAATAATTAAATTTGTATCAAAATAAATATACAAAAGGCACATACAATAAAGAAAATTTGTATTGAAATAGATATGCTAAATACACATAAATAATGTAAATTTGTATCAAAATATATATTCGAATACACATAAAATAAAGTAAATTTCTATGAAAATATATATTCAAAATACATATAAAATTATATAAATAAGTATAAAAATATATATATCACATACAGCTAAAATAATGAAAATTCGTATAAAAAAATAAACAAAATTCCGATAAAAGAACGTATATTTGTAGGAAAATAAATATACAAAATACACATAAAACTACGAAAATTTGAATAAAAATATATACTAAAATACACAAAATTCATTTCGATTTGTATGAAAATAGATATACATAATACACATATAATTAGTTAAATTTGCAATTAAATACTTGTACAAAATACACATGAAATAATGTAAATTTGTATGAAATGAAAACAAATTCACATAAAATAACGTTCATTTGTATGAAATATATATACAAAATATACACAGAATAATGTAAAATCGTATCAAAATAAATACACAGAATATCAATAAAATAAAGTAAATTTGTGTGAAAATAAAGATGCAAAATACTCATAAAATAAAGCATTTTTTTATGAAAATACATATACAAAAATACACATAGAATAATTAAATTTGTATTATTTTATATGTACTTTGTATATATATTTTTATACTCATTTACATTATTTAACATTTATTTAATTTAATTACTTCTGTGTATTTTTGTATATAGTTTTATACAAATTTACGATATTTTATGTGTATTTTGTATATTTATATTTATAGAAATACACATTCTTTTTATTGGTATTTTGTTTATTTATTTTGATACGATTTTACATTATTTTATGTGTATTTTGTATTCATATTTTTATACGTGTTTATTTCATTTTATGTGTATTTTGTATATATTTTTATAGAAATCTACGTTATTTTATGTGTATTCGTATATATATTTTGAAACAAATTTACATTGTTTTATATGTATTTTGCATAACTATTTCAATACAAACTTACAAAAATGCACATAAAATAAATTAAATTTGCATTAAAATATATACAAAACACACATTAAATAATGTAAATGCGTACATAAAATAACATAAATTTGTATAAAACTATATACAAAAATACACAAAAATAATTAAAATTTGTATGAAAAGAAATATACAAAATACACATAAAATTAGGTAAATTTGTATTGAAATACATATACAAAATACACATAAAATAATGTAAATTTGAATAAAAATATATAAACAAATACACTTAAATAACGTAAATTTGTATAAAATACATATGCAAGATACACATTAAATAATGTAAATGTGATTAAAAAAAATATATACAAAAAGAAATAGAATAATGTAAAATCGTATGAAAATAAATACAGAGAATATCAGCAAAATAATGTAAATTTGTATGAAAAGAAAGATGCAAAATTCCCATAAAATAGCGCATTTTTTCTAAAAATATATATACCAAAATACACATAAAATATTTAAATTTGTATTGAAATAAATATACAAAATGCATATACAGTAATGTAAATTTGTATTGAAAGAGATATTCAAAAATACATATAAAACAATGTAAATTTGTTTCAAAATATATATACGAATACACATAAAATAACGTAGATTTCTATAGAAATATATATATAAAATACACATGAAATTATGTAAATACGTATAAAAATATAGATACAAAATACATATTAAGTAATGTAAATTCGTGCCAAAATAAATAAACAAAATATCATGAAAAGAATGTGTATTTGTATGAAAATAAATAATAGATAATAAATTTGTATGGAATATATGCAAGATACACATTAAATAATGTAAATATGTATAAAAAAAATATATACAAAAAACAAATAGAATAATGTAAAATCGTATCAAAATAAATACACCGAATATTAATAAAATAATGTAAATTTGAATGAAAATAAAGATGCAAAATTCCCATCAAATAGCGCATTTCTTATAAAAATATATATACCAAAATACACATAAAATATTTAAATTTGTATTGAAATAAATATACAAAATACACATACAATAAGGTAAACTTCTATTGAAAGAGATATGCAAAAATACATATAAAACAATGTAAATTTGTTTCAAAATATATATACTCATAAACATAAAATAACGTAGATTTATTTAAATTTATATATAGAAAATACACAAAATTAAGTAAATACGTATAAAAAAAATGTAAACAAAATACACATAAAATAATGTAAATTCGAATCAAAATAAATAAACAAAATACCAATAAAAGAATGTGTATTTGTATAAATATAAATGTACAAAATACACATACAAAATAAACATTAAATAAGGTAAACTTGTAATGAAATATATGTACAAAATACACATAAAATAATGTAAATTTATATGAAAATATATATACAAATACACATAAAATATCATGAATTTGTATAAAATTATATATTCAAAATAAATGTGAAATAATGTAAATGCGTATAAAAATATATATACAAAGTACATATCAAATAATACAAATTTAATTATTCTATGTGTATTTTTGTATATGTATTTTCATAAAAAAATGCTTTATTTTATGAGTATTTTGCAACTTTATTTTCATACAAATTTACATTATTTTATTGATATTCTGTGTATTTATTTTGATACGATTTTACATTATTCTATGTATATTTTGTATATATATTTCATACAAATGAACGTTATTTTATGTGAGTTTGTTTTCATTTCATTCAAATTTACATTATTTCATGTGTATTTTGTACATGTATTTAAATGCAAATTTAACTAATTATATGTGTATTATGTATATCTATTTTCATACAAATCGAAATCAATTTTGTGTATTTTAGTATATATTTTTATTCAAATATTTCAAATATTCAAATGTGTCTTTTGTATATTTATTTTCCTACAAATATACGTTCTTTTATCGGAATTTTGTTTATTTATTTTGATACGAATTTTCATTATTTTAGGTGTATGTGATATATACATTTTTATACTTATTTACATAATTTTATATGTATTTTGAGTATATATTTTCATAGAAATTTACTCTATTTTATGTGTATTCGTATATATATTTTGATACAAATTTACATTATTTATGTGTATTTCGCATATCTCTTTCAATACAAATTTCCATTATTTTATGTGCCTTTTGTATATTTATTTTGATATAAATTTAATTATTTTATGTGTATTTTTGTATATATATTTTTAAACAAATATGCGTTATTATATGCGTATTTTGCATCTTTATTTTCATACAAATTTACATTTTTTTATTGATAGTCTGTTTATTTATTTTGATACGATTTTACGTTATTGTGTGTATTTTGTATATATATTTTTAGACATATTTACATTATTTAATGTATATTTTGTACATATATTTTATGGAAATTTACGTTATCTTATGTGTATTTGTTTATATATTTTCATACAAATTTACATTATTTTATGTGTATTTTGTATATGTATTTCAATAAAAATTTGCCTAATTTCATGTGTATTTGCATATCTATTTTCAAACAAATTTAAATTATTTTTGTGTATTTTTGTATATATTTTTATACAAATTTTTGTTATTTTATTTGTATTTTGTATATATATTTTCCTACAAATATACATTCTTTTAGAGAAAATTTTGTTTATTTATTTTGATACGAATTTACATTATTTTATGTGTATTTTGTATATATATTTTTCTATGTATTTACATTATTTTATGTGTATTTTGTATATATATTTTCAAAAAAATTTACGTAATTTTATTGTGTGTATTCGTATATATTTTGATAAAAAATTTCATTATTTTATGTGTTTTTTGAATATCTATTTCAATAAAAATTATTGTATGTGTATTTTGTATATTTATTTTAATACAAATTCAATTATTTTATGTGTATTTTTGTATATATATTTTTTTATATATGAGTTATTTTATGGGTATTTTGCATCTTTAATTTTATAAATTTTTACATTACGTACATATCTTTTATACGTATTTACATTATTTAATGTGTATTTTGTTTATATATTTTTATACAAATTTACGTTATTATATGTGTATTTGAATATATATTTTGATACAAATTTACATTATTTTATGTATTTTCTATATTTATTTCAATTCAAATTTAGCTTATTTTATGTCTTTTGTATATCTATTTTCATACAAATTTAATTATTTATTATTTTTTTTGTATATAGTTTTATACAATTTTACGTTATTTTATGTGTATTTAGTATATTTATATTTATACAAGTAAACATTCTTTTATTGGCATTTAGTTTATTTATTTTGATACGAATTTATATTATTTTATGTGTATTTTGTATACATTTTCTTATACGTATTTACATCATTTTATGTGTATTTTGTATATATATTTTTTATAGAAATCTACGTTATTTTATGTGTATTCGTATATATATTTTAAAACAAATTTACGTTATTGTATGTGCATTTTGTATATTTATTGTAATACAAATTTAAATATTTTATGTGTATTTTGGTATATATATTTTCATAAAAAATGCGTTGTTTTATGGGTATTTTGCATCTTTATTTTCATAGAAATTTACATTATTTTATTAATATTCTGTGTATTTATTTTGATACTATTTTACATTATTCTATTTGTGTTTTGTATATATTTTTTTATACATATTTACATTATTTAATGTGTATTTTCTATATATATTTCAAACAAATTTACATTATTTTAAGTGTATTTGTTTATATATTTTCATTCAAATTTACATTATTTTATGAGTGTTTTGTATATGTATTTCAAAAGAAATTTAACTAGTTTTATGTGTATTTTGTTTATATATTTTTATACAAATTTAAATAATTTTTGTGTATTTTTTGAATAGAGTCTTATACAAATTTACAATATTTTATGTGTATTTTGTATATCTATTTTCATACAAATACACATTCTTTTATTGATATTTTGTTTATTTATTTTGATGCGAGTTTACATTATTTATTATGTATTGTGTATATATATATTTTTATACGTATTTACGTCATTTCATGTGTATTTTGTATATATATTTCTAAAGAAATATACGTTATTTTATGTGTATTCGTATATATATTTTGAAAAAATATACATTGTTTTATGTGCATTTTGTATATTTTTTCAATACAAATTTACCTTATTGTACGTGCATTTTGTATGTTTATTTTAATACAAATTTAAATATTTTATGTGTATTTTGGTATATATATTTTCATAAAAAATTCGTTGTTTTATGGGTATTTTGCATCTTTATTTTCATACAAATTTACATTATTTTATTAATATTCTGTGTATTTATTTTGATATTATTTTACATTATTCTATTTGTGTTTTGTATATATTTTTTTTTATACATATTTACATTATTTAATGTGTATTTTCTATATATATTTTATACAAATTTACGTTATTTTAAGTGTATTTGTTTATATATTTTCATTCAAATTTACATTATTTTATGTGTATTTTGTATATGTATTTCAATAGAAATTTAACTAGTTTTATATGTATTTTGTATATATATTTTTATACAAATTTTAATTATTTTTGTGTATTTTTTTAATAGAGTTTTATACAAATTTACAATATTTTATGTGTATTTTGTATATCTATTTTCATACAAATACACATTCTTTTATTGATATTTTGTTTATTTATTTTGATGCGAATTTACATTATTTAATGTGTATTGTGTATATATATTTCTATACGTATTTACGTCATATTTTTGCATATCTCTTTCAATACAAATTTCCCTTATTGTACGTGCATTTTGTATATTAACTTTAATACAAATTTAATTATTCTATGTGTATTCTTGTATATATATTTTTAAAAAAATATGCTTTATTTTATGGGTATTTTGCATCTTTATTTTCATACAAAATTACATTATTTTAATGATATTTTGCGTATTTATTTTGATACGATTTTACATTATTCTATGTATATTTTGTATATCTATTTTATACAAATGTACGTTATTTTATGTGAATTTGTTTTCATTTCATACAAATTTACATTATTTTATGTGTATTTTGTACATGTATTTAAATACAAATTTAAATAATTATATGTGTATTTTGTATATCTATTTTCATACAAATTGAAATTTATTTTTTTGTTTTTTTGTATATATTTTTATTCAAATTTTCGTAATTTTATGTGTATTTTGTATATTTATTTTCCTACAAATATACGTTCTTTTATCGGAATTTTGTTTATTTATTTTGATACGAATTTTCATTTTTTTTAGGTGTATTTGATATATATATTTTTATACTTATTTACATAATTTCATGTGTATTTTGAATATATATTTTCATAGAAATTTACTCTATATGTATATACAAAAAAACACAGAAATAATTTAAATTTGAATGAAAATAAATATACAAAATACACAGAAAATTTTAGTAAATTTGTATAGAAAACATATACAAAATACACTTAAAATAATGTAAATTTGAATGAAATTATATAAACAAATACATTTAAAATGACGTTAATTTGTATAAAATATATATAAGAAATACACATTAAATAATGATATATGTATAAAAAAAATATATACAAAACACAAATAATATAATATAAATCGTATCAAAATATATACACAGAATATTAATAAAATAATGTACATTTGTATGAAAACTAAGATGCAAAATACCTATAAAATAACGCATTTTTTTATAAAATTATATATACCAAAATACACATAAAATATTTGAATTTGTATTCAAATTAATATACAAAATGCACATACAATAAGGTAAATTTGTATTGAAATAGATATGCAAAAAACATATAAAACATCGTAAATTTGTTTCAAAATATATATACGAATACACATATATATATATATATATATATATATATATATATATATATATATATATATATATATATATATATATATATATATATATATATATATATATATATATATATATATATATATATATATATATATATATATATATATATATATATATATATATATATATATATATATATATATATATATATATATATATATATATATATATATATATATACAAAATATAAATAAAATTAAGTAAATACGAATCAAAATGTATACAAAATACACATTAAATAATGTAAATTCGTAAAAATATAAATAAACAAAATACCAATAAGAGAATGTGTATTTGTATAAATATAAATATACAAAATGCACATAAAATAACGTAAATTTGTATAAAACTATATACAAAAATACACAGAAGTAATTAAATTTGCATGAAAATAGATATACAAAATACACAAATAAGCTAAATTTGAATTGAAATATATATACAAAATACATAAAATAAAAGTAAACTCGTTTAAAATATTTTAACAAATACACATATAATAACGTAAATTTGTATAAAAAAATTTATAAACAAAATACACATTAAGTAATGTAAATACGTATAAAAAAATATTTACAAAATACACCAATAATCAAGTCATTCGTATCAAAATAAATAAACAAAAAACTAATTAAATAATGTAAATTTGTATGAGAAAACATATACAAAATACACATAAAGTAACGTTTTAAGTTTCTATAAAAATATATGTACAAAAATGCACATAAAATTAGTTTGCATAAAAAAATATATACAAAACACACATTAGATAATGTAAATGAGTATAAAAATATGTATACAAAATACCTATGAAATAATCTAAATTCGTATCGAGTTAAATTAAGAAAATAACAATAAAATAATGTAATTTTGGATGAAAATATATAGAAAACACACATAAAATAACCTAAATACAAATACAAATATACACATTAAATAATTTAAAATTGAATGAAATAAATATACAAAATAAACATAAAATAAGGTAAATTTCTAATAAAATATATGTAAGAAACCACATAAAATAATATAAAATTGTATGAAAATATATATACAAATACACATAAAATAACATGAATTTGTATAAAATGTTTCAAAATATATACGAATTCACACAATAAAATAACGTAAATTTTTATGAAAATGTATATATAAAATACACATAAAATAGTTTAAATACGTAGAAAAATATATATACAAAATACACATAAAATAATGTAAATTCGTAAAAAATTAAATACACAAAATTCCAATAAAAGAATGTATATTTGTAGGAACTACAAAAATATATACAAAAATACACAAAAATAATTTAAATTTGTTTGAAAATAGATATGCAAAATACATATAAAGTTAGGCAAATTTGTATTGAAATACATATACAAAACTCACATAAAATAATGTAAATTTGTATGAAAATATATAAACAAATACATATAAAATCACGTAAATTTGGATAAAATATATATATACAAAATATACATTAAATATTTTAAATATGTATAAAAATATATTATATTATATATATTTTTATTGATATTTGCGTTATTTATGTGTATTTTGTAAATGTTTTCTCATAGAAATTTACATTATTTTATTGGTATTTTGTCTATTTATTTTGATACGAATTACATGATTATTTGTGTATTTTTTACATTTTTTTATACGTATTTACATTATTTAATGTGTATTTTGTTTATATATTTTTATACAAATTTACGTTATTATATGTGTATTTGTATAGGTATTTTGATACAAATTTACATTATTTTATGTATTTTGTATATATATTTCAATTCAAATTTAGCTTATTTTATGTGTATTTCGTATATCTATTTATTTTAATACATTTATGTTTTTTCGTATATATATTTTTATAAAAAAATGCGTTATTTTATGGGAATTTTGCATCTTAATTTTCATACAAATTTACATTATTTTATTAATATTTTCTGTATTTATTTTGATACGATTTTACATTATCTTATTTGTGTTTTGTATATATTTTTTTATACATATTTACATTATTTAATGTTTTTTTTTCTATATATATATATATATATTTTATACAAATTTACGTTATTTTAAGTCTATATGTTTATATATTTTCATTCAAATTTACATTTTTTTATGTGTATTTTGTATATGTATTTCAATACAAATTTACCTATTTTTATATGTTTTTTGTATATTTATTTTCATACAAGTTTAAATTATTTTTGTGTATTTTTGTATATAGTTTTATACAAATTTAGGTTATTTTATGTGTATTTGGTATATCTATTTTCATTCAAATACACATTCCTTTCATGATATTTTGTTTATTTATTTTGACACGAATTTACTTTATTTAATGTGAATTTTGTATATATATTTTTATACGTATTTACATTATTTCAAGTGTATTTTGTATATATATTTCTATAGAAATCTGCGTTATTTTATGTGTATTCGAATATATATTTTGAAAAAAATTTACATTGTTTTATGTGTATTTTGCATATTTTTTCAATACAAATTTACCTTATTGTATGTTCATTTTGTATATTAATTTTAATACAAATTTGATTAATCTATGTGTATTTTTGTATATGTATTTTTATAAAAATATGTAATTAGTTAAATTTGTATTTAAATACATGAACAAAATACACATAAAATAATGTAAATTTGTATGAAATGAAAACAAATTCACATAAAATAACGTACATTTGTATAAAATAGATATACAAAATAATTTTATGTGTATTTTGTATATTTATTTTCATACAAATTTAAATTATTTTTGTGTATTTTTGTATATAGTTTTATACAAACTTAGGTTATTTTATGAGTATTTTGTATATCTATTTTCATACAAATATACATTCTTTTATTGATATTTTGTTTATTTATTTTGACGAGAATTTAAATTATTTAATGTGTATTTTGTATATATATTTTTATACGTATTTACATCATTTCATGTGTATTATGTATATATATTTCTATAGAAATCTACGTTATATTATTTGTATTCGTATATAGATTTTTAAACAAATTTACACTTTTATGTGTATTTTGCATATTTTTTCAATACAAATTTACCTTATTGTATATGCATTTTGTATATTAATTTTAATACAAATTTAATTATTCTATGTGTATTTTTGTATATGTATTTTTATAAAGATATGCTTTATTTTATGGGTATTTTGCATCTTTATTTTCATACAAATCTACATTATTTTATTGATATTCTGCACATTCATTTTGATACGATTTGACATTATTCTATGTGTATTTTGAATATATTTTTCAAACAAACTTACGTTATTTTATGTGTATTTGTTTATATATTCTGACACAAATTTACAATATTTTATGGGAATTTTGTATATATATTTCAAAAGAAATTTACCTAGTTTTATGTGTATTTTGAATATCTATTCTCATACAAACTCAAATTATTTTAATGTATTTTTGTATATATTTCAATACAAATTTTAGTTATGTTATGTGTATTTTGTAAATCTATTTTCATTCAAATATATATTGTTTTATTGGTATTTTGTTGATTTATATTGATACGAATTTACATTATTTTATATGTACTTTTTATATATATTTTTATACGCTTTTACATTATTTAATATTTATTTTGAATATATAATTTTAAACAAATTCATGGTATTTTATGTGTATTTATATATATATATTCACATAAATTTACATTATTTTATGTGTATTTTATACATATATTTCATTACAAATTTACCTTATTTTATGTTTATTTTGTATGTGTATTTTGTACATTTATATTTATACAAATACACATTCTTTTATTGGTATTTTGTTTATTTATTCTGCTTCGAATTTATATTATTTTATGTGTATTTTGTTTACATTTTTTTATACGTATTTACCTAATTTTATGTGTATTTTGTATATATATTTTTATAGAAATCTACGTTATTTTATGCGTATTCGTATATATATTTTGATACAAATTTACTTTGTTTTATATGTATTTTTGCATATCTCTTTCAATAGAAGTTTACCTTATTGTATGTGCATTTTGTATATTTATTTCAATACAAATTTAAATATTTTATGTGTATTTTGGTATATATATTTTTATAAGAAATGCGCTATTTGATGGGAATTTTGCATCTTTATTTTCATACAAATTTACATTATTTTATTAATATTCGGTGTATTTATTTTGATACGATCTTACATTATTCTATTTGTTTTTTGTATATATATTTTTTATACATATTTACATTATTTAATGTATATCTTGCATATATATTTCATACAGATTTATTATCTATTATTTATTTTCATACAAATACACATTCTTTTCATGATATTTTGTTTATTTATTTTGACACGAATTTACATTACTAATATGTATTTTATATATATATTTTTATACGTATTTACATAATTTCATGTGTATTTTGTGTATATATTTCTATAGAAATCTACGTTATTTTATGTGTATTCGTATATATATTTTGAAACAAATTTACAATGTTTTATTTGTGTTTTGCGTTTTTTTTTCAATACAAATTTACCTTATTGTATGTGTGCATTTTGTATATTAATTTTAATACAAATTTAATTATTCTATGTGTATTTTTGTATATGTATTTTTAAAAAAAAATATGCTCTATCTTATGGGTATTTTGCTTCTTTGTTTTCATAAAAATTTAAATTATTTTATTGATATTCTGAGTACTTATTTTGATACGATTTTACATTATTTTATGTATAACAAAAATAAATACAGAATACACAAAAATAGATCTGCAAAATACATATAAACAATGTAAATTTGTTTCAAAATATATATACGAATACATATAACATGGGTATTTTGAATCTTAATTTTCATACAAATTTACATTATTTTATTAATATTTTCTGTATTTATTTTGATACGATTTTACATTATTTTATTTGTGTTTTGTATATATTTTTTTATACATATTTACATTATTTAATGTGTTTTTTGTATATATATTTGATACAAATTTACGTTATTTTAAGTCTACAAATTTACCTAATTTTTTTTTGTATATATATTTTCATACAAGTTTAAATTATTTTTGTTTATTTTTGTATATAGTTTTATACAAATTTAGGTTATTTTATGTGTATTTTGTATATCTATTTTCATACAAATACACATTCTTTACATGATATTTTTTTTATTTATTTTGACACGAATTAACATTATTTAATGTGTATTTTGTATATATATTTTTATACGTATTTACATTATTTCAAGTGTATTTTGTATATATATTTCTATAGAAATCTACGTTATTTTATGTGTATTCGTATATATATTTTGAAACAAATTTACATTGTTTTATGTGTATTTTGCATATTTTTTCAATACAAATTTACATTATTGTATGTGCATTTTGTATATTAATTTTAATACAAATTTGATTAATCTATGTAGATTTTTGTGTATGTATTTTTATAAAAATATGCTTTATTTTATGGGTATTTTGCATCTTTATTTTCATACAAATTTACATTATTTTATTGATATTCTGTGTATTTATTTGGTATGATTTTACATTATTCGATGTGTATTTTGTATATATATTTTATATAAAATGTATTTGTTTTCATTTCATACAAATCTACATTATTTTATGTTTTTTTTTTGTACATGTATTTAAATACAAATTTAACTAGTTATATGTGTATTTTGTATATCTATTTTGTATGTATATTTTCATAGAAATTTACTCTAATTTATGAGTATTCGTATATATATTTTGATAGAAATTTACATTAATGATGTGTATTTTGCATATCTATTTCAATACAAATTTTCTTTATTGTACGTGCATTTTGAATATTTATTTTAATACAAATTTAATTATTTTATATGTATTTTTGTATATATATTTTTATGCAAATATGCGTTATTATATGGATATTTTGCAGCTTTATTTTCATACATATTTACATTATTTTATTGATATTCTCTTTATTTATTTTGATACGATTTACCATTATTCTATGTGTATTTTGTTTATATTTTTTATACATATTTACATTATTTAAGGTTTGTTTTGTATATATATTTTATACAAATTTACATTATTTTATGTGTATTTGTTTATATATTTTTATACAAATTTACATTATTTCATGTGTATTTTGTATATACATTTTCATAAAAAAATTACGTTATTTTATTGTGTGTATTCGTATATATTTTGATACAAATTTTATACAAATTCATGTTATTTAATGTGTATTTCTATATATATTTTCATACAAATTTATTTTATTTTATGTGTATTTTTTCATATATTTCATTACAAATTTACCTTATTTTATGTTTATTTTGTATATTTATTTCATTCAATTTTAAATTATTTTATGTGTATATTTGTATTTGTATTTAGGTTATTTTCTGTGTATTTTGTATATATATTTTCATCCAAAATTACATTATTATATTGGTATTTTCTTAATTTAATTCGATACGAATTTAGATTATTTCATAGGTATTTTGTATACATATTTTTATACTCATTTACATTATCTAATGTGTGTTTTGTATATATATTTTTATGCAAATTTATTTTATGCTCATTTTTCTATATATATTTTTATAGAAATTTGCGTTATTTTATGTATATAGTTTTATATAAATTTACGTTATTTTATGTGCATTTTGTATATTTATATTTATACAAATACACTTTCTTTTATTGCTATATTGTATATTTATATTTATACGAATTTACATTATTTTATGTGTATTTTGTATACATTTTTTTATACGTATTTACTTAATTTTATGTGTATTTTGTATATGTATTTTTATAGAAATCTACGTTATTTTATTTGTATTCGCATATATATTTTGAAACAAATTTACATTATTTTATATGTATTTTGCATATCTATTTCAATACAAATTTACCTTATTGTATGAGCATTTTGTATATTTATTTTGATACAAATTGAAATATTTTATGTGTATTTTGGTATCAATAATTTTATAAAAAATGCGTTATTTTATAGGTATTTTGCATCTTAATTTTCATACAAATTCACATTATTTTATTAATATTCTGTGTATATATTTTGATACGATTTTACATTATTCTATTTGTGTTTTGTATATATTTTTTTATACATATTTACATTATTTAATGTGTATTTTGTAGATATATTTCATACAAATTTACATTATATGTGTATTTGTTTATATATTTTCTTTCAAATTTACATTATTTTGTGTATTTTGTGTATGTATTTCAATAAAAATTAACCTAATTTTATGTGTATTTTGTATATTTCTTTTCATACAAATTTAAATGATTTTTGTGTATTTTTTGTATATAGTTTTATACAAATTTAGGTTATTTTATGCACGCATTTACATTATTTAATGTGTGTTTTGTATATATATTTTTATCCAAAGATAATTTATTTTACGTTCATTTTTGGATATATATTTTTATAGAAATTAGCGTTATTTTATATGTATTTGTATGTGTTTTCTCATACATATTTACATTATTTTATTGCTATTTTGTTTATTTAGTTTGATACGAATTACATGATTATATGTGTATTTTGTACATATTTTTTATACGTATTTACATTACTTAATGTGTATTTTGTTTATATATTTTTAAACAAATTTACGTTATTATATGTATTTTTATAAATATTTTGATACAAATTTACATTATTTTATGTATTTTGTATATCCATTTCAATTCAAATTTAGCTTATTTTATCTGTATTTTGTATATCTATTTTCATATGAATTTAATTACTTCTGTGTATTTTTGTATATAGTTTTATACAAATTTACGTTATTTTATGTGTATTTTGTATATTTATATTTATACAAATACACATTCTTTTATTGATATTTTGTTTATTTATTTTGATACGAATTTACATTATTTTATGTGTATTTTGTATACATTTTTTATACGTAATTACTTCATTTTACGTGTATTTTGTATATATTTTTATACAAATCTACGTTATTTTATGTGTATTCGTATATATATTTTGAAACAAATTTACATTGTTTTATATGTATTTTGCATATCTATTTCAATACAGATTTACCTTATTGTATGTGTATTTTGTATATTTATTTTAATACAAATAAATTTTTTATGTGTATTTTTGTATATATATTAAAAAAAATGCGTTATTTTATGGGTATTTTGCTTCTTTATTTTCATACAAATTTACATTATTTTATTAATATTCTGTGTATTTATTTTGATACGATTTTACATTATTCTATTTGTGTTTTGTATATATTTTTTATACAAATTTACGTTATTTTAAGTGTATTTGTTTATGTATTTTCATTCAAATTTACAGTATTTTATATGTATTTTGTATATGTATTTCAATACAAATTTACCTAATTTTATGTGTATTTTGTATATTTATTTTCATAAATTTTAATTAAATTTTTTTTTTTTTTTGTATATAGTTTTATACAAATTTATGTTATCTTATGTGTATTTTGTATATTTATTTTCATACAAATACACATTCTTTTATTGATATTTTGTTTATTTATTTTGACGCGAATTTACATTATTTAATGTGTATTTTGTATATATATATATTTTTATACGTATTTACATCCTTTCATGTGTATTTTGGATATTTATAAAAAATCCGTTTTTTTATGGGTATTTTGCATCTTTATTTTCATACAAATTTACATTATTTTATTTAGATTCTGTGTATTTCTTTTGATACGATTTTACATTATTCTATTTGTGTTTTGTATATATATTTTTTTATACATATTTACATTATTTAATGAGTATTTTGTATATATATTTTATACAAATATACGTTAATTTAAGTGTATTTGTTCATATATTTTCATTCAAATTTACATTATTTTATGTGTATTTTGCATATGTATTTCTTTACAAATTTACCTAATTTTATGTGTATTTTGTATATTTATTTTCATACAAATTTAATTTATTTTTGTGTATTTTTATATATAGTTTTATACAAATTTACGTTATTTTATGTGTATTTTGTATATGTATTTTCATACAAATACATATTCTTTTATTGATATTTTAATTATTTATTTTGACACGTATTTACATTATTTAATGTGTATTTTGTATATATATTTTTATACGTATTTACAACATTTCATGTGTATTTTGTATATATATTTCTATAGAAATCTACGTTATTTTATGTGTATTCGTATATATATTTTGAAACAAATCTACATTATTTTATGTGTATATATATTTCATTATAAATTTGCCTTATTTTAAATTTAGTTTTATATCTATTTTCATTCAAATTCAAATCATTTTATGTGTATATATTTATTTGTATTTACGTTATTTTATGTGTATTTTCTATATATATTTTCATTCAAAATTACATTATTTTATCGGTATTTTGTTCATTTATTTCGATACGAATTTAGATTATTTCATGTGTATTTTCTATACATATACATATAGATTAAATTTGTATTAAAATATATATTCAAAATACATATATAATTAAGTATATAAGTATAAAAATATATATATCAAATACACATACAATAATGAAAATTAGTATCAAAATAAATAAACAGAATCTTAATAAAATAATGTAAATTTGTATGTAAATTAAGATGCAAAATACCCATAAAGAAACGCATTTTTGAATAAAATGTATATAACAAAATACACATAAAATATTTGAAGTTGTATTAAAATAAATATACAAAATGCACATACAATAAGGTAAATTTGTATTGAAATAGATATGCAAAATATATAAAATAATGTAAATTTGTATCAAAATGAAAACAAATTCACATAAAATAACGTAGATTTCTATAAAAATACATATACAAAATACACATAAGATAATGTAAATTCGTATCAAAATAAATAAACAAAATACCAATAAAAGAATGTGTATTTGTATAAATATAAATATACAAAATACTCTTAAAATAACGTAAATTTGTATAAAACTATATACAAAAATACACAGAAGTAATTAAATTTTACATATATATATAATATACAAAATAAAAATAAAATAAGCTATATTTGAATTGAAATGTATATACAAAATACATAAAATAATGTAAATTTGTATAAAAATATTTAAACAAATACACATAAAATAGGGTAAATTTGTATAAAAATATATAAACAAAATAAACATTAAATAATGTAAACACGTATAAAAATATATATACAAAATACACATTAAATAATGTAAACTCGCGTCAAAATAAATAAACAAAATATCAATAAAAGAATGTTTATTTGTATGAAAATAGATATAGAAAATACACATAAAATAACCTAAATTTGTATAAAACTATATACAAAAAAACACAAAAATAATTTAAATTTGTATGAAAATAAATATACAAAATACACATAAAATTAGGTAAATTTGTATTGAAATACATATACAAAATACATTTAAAATAATGTAAATTTGAATGAAATTATATAAACAAATACACTTAAAATAACGTAAATTTGTATAAAATATATAAAAAATACACATTAAATAATGAAAATATGTATAAAAAAATATATACAAAACACAAATAGTATAATATAAAATCGTATCAAAATATATACACAGAATATTAATAAAATAATGTAAATTTGTATGAAAATAAAGAAGCAAAATACCCATAAAATAACGCATTTTTTAAAAAATTATATATACCAAAATACACATAAAATATTTGAATTTGTATTACAATAAATATACAAAATGCACATACAATAAGGTAAATTTGTATTGAAATAGATATGCAAAATACATATAAAACAATGTAAATTTGTTTCAAAATATACATACGAATAAACATAAAATAACGTAGATTTCTATAAAATATATATACAAAATACACATAAAATGAAGTAAATACGTATAAGAAAATGTATACAAAATACACATAAAATAATGTAAATTCGTATCAAAATAAATAAACTAAATGCCAATAAAAGAAAGTTTACTTGTATAAATATAAATATACAAAATACACATAAAATAACGTAAAATTGTATAAAACTATATACAAAAATAGACAAAAATAATTAAATTTGTATGAAAATAGATATACAAAAGACACATAAAATAAGCTAAATTTGAATTGAAATAAATATAGAAAATACATAAAATAATGTAAATTTGTATCAAAATATATATTCAAATACACATATAATAACGTAAATTTGTATAAAAATATAAACAAAATACACATTAAATAATGTAAATACGTATAAAAGATATGTACGTAATGTAAAAATTTATAAAATTAAAGATGCAAAATACCCATAAAATAACTCATATTTAAAAAAATATATATACAAAAATACACATAAAATAATTAAATTTGTATTAAAATAAATATACAAAATACACATACAATAAGGTAGATTTTTATTGAAATAGATATGCAAAAACACATAAAATAATGTAAATTTTATCAAAATATATACGAATACACACAATAAAATTACGTAATTTTTATGAAAATATATATACAAAATACATAAAATAATGTAAATACATAGAAAAATATATAAACAAATACACATAAAATAATGTAAATTCGTATCAAACTAAATAAAGAAAATTTCTAAAAGAATGTATATGTAGTAAAATATATATACAAAATACAAATAAAATAAAAAATTGTATAAAATAATACAAAAATACACAAAATAATTTAAATTTGTTTGAAAATAGATATGCAAAATACAAATGAAATTAGGCAAATTTTATTGAAATACATATACAAAATACACAAAATAATGTAAATTTGTATGAAAATATATAAACAAATACACATAAGATAACGTAAATTTCCATAAAATATATGTACAAAATATACATTAAATAATGTAAATATGTCTAAAAATATATATACAAAATACACAGAATAACGTAAAATCGTATCAAAATAAATAAACAGACAATCAATAAAATAATGTAAATTTGTATGAAAATAAAGATGCAAAATACCCATATAATAACGCATATTTGTTTAAAAATATATATACAAAAATACACATAAAATAATTAAATTTGCATCAAAATAAATATACAAAAGGCACATACAATAAAGAAAATTTGTATTGAAATAGATATGCGAAATACACATAAATAATGTAAATTTGTATCAAAATATATATACGAATACACATAAAATAGAGTAAATTTCTATGAAAATATATATTCAAAATACATATAAGATTATGTAAATAAGTAAAAAATATATATATCAAATACACCTTAAATAATGAAAATTCGTATCAAAATAAATAAACAAAATTCCGATAAAAGAACGTATATTTGTAGGAAAATAAATATACAAAATACACATAAAATGACGAAAAATTGAATAAAAATATATAATAAAATACACAAAATTAATTTCAATTTGTATGAAAATAGATATACATAATACACATATAATTAGTTAAATTTGTATTTAAATACATGTACAAAATACACATAAAATAATGTAAATTTGTATGAAATGAAAACAAATTCACATAAAATAACGTTCATTTGTATGAAATATATATACAAAATATACATAGAATAATGTAAAATCGTATCAAAATAAATACACAGAATATCAATAAAATAATGTAAATTTGTATGAAAATAAAGATGCAAAATACCCATAAAATAAAGCATTTTTTTATGAAAATATATATACAAAAATACACATAGAATAATTAAATTTGTATTAAAATTAATATACAAAATGCACGTACAATAAGGTAAATTTATATTGAAAAAATATGCAAAATGCACATAAAACAATGTATATTTGTTTCAAAATATATATACGAATACACATAAAATAACATATATTTCTATAGAAATATATATACAAAATACACATGAAATGACGTAAATACGTATAAAAATATATATACACAATACACATTAAATAATGTGAATTCGCGTCAAAATAAATAAACAAAATATCAATAAAAAATGTGTATTTGTATGAAAATAGATATTCAAAATACACATAAAATATTTTAAATTTATATAAAACTCTTTTTATAAAAATATAAATACCAAAATAATAAAATATTTAAATTTGTATTACAATAAATATACAAAATGCACATACAATAAGGTAGATTTATATTGAAATAGATATGCTAAATACATATAAAACAATGTAAATTTGCTTCAAAATATATATACGAATACACATAAAATAACGTAGATTACTATAAAAATATATATACAAAATACACATTAAATGAAGTAAATACGTATAAGAAAATGTATACATAGTACACATAAAATAATTAAATTTGTATTAAAATAAATATACAAAATACACATACAATAAGGTAAATTTATATTGAAATAGATATGCAAAATAATCATAAAATAATGTAAATTTGTATCAAAACATATACGAATACACACAATAAAATAACGTAAATTTTTATGAAAATATATATAAAAAATACACATAAAATAATGTAAATACGTAGAAATATATATATACAAAATACACATAAAATAATGTAAATTCTTATGAAAATAAATGAACAAAACTCCACTAAAAGAATGTATATTTGAAGGAAAATATAAATACAAAATACAAATAAAATAACTAAAATTTGTATAAAAATATATAAAAAATACATAAAAATAATTTAAATTTGTTTGAAAATAGATATGCAAAATACACATAAAATTAGGCAAATTTGTATTGAAATACATATACAAGTTACACAAAAAATATTGTAAATTTGTATGAAAATATATAAACAAATACACATAAAATAGCGTAAATTTATATAAAATATATATACAAAATACACATAGAATAATGTAAAATCGTATCAAAATAAATAAACAGAATATCAATAAAATAATGTAAATTTGTATGAAAATAAAGATGCAAAATACCCAAATAATAACGGATATTTTTACAAAAAAACACATAAAATAATTAAATTTGTATTAAAATAAATATACAAAATACACATACAATATGGTAAATTTGTATTGAAATAGATATGCAAAATACACATAAATAATGTAAATTTGTATCAAAATATATATACGAATACCCATAAAATAGAGTAAATTTCTATGAAAATATATATTCAAAACACAAATAAAATGATATAAATAAGTATAAAAATATACATATCAAATACACCTAAAATAATGTAAATTCGTATAAAAATAAATAACCAAAATTACGATAAAAGAACGTATATATGTAGGAAAATAAATATACAAAATACACATAAAATTACGAAAATTTGAATAAAAATATATACAAAAATACACAAAATTAATTTCAATTTGTATGAAAATAGATATACAAAATACACATATAATTAAATAAATTCGTATTTAAATACATGTACAAAATATACATAAAATTAGGCAGATTTGTATTGAAATACATTAACAAAATACACATAAAATAATATTTAAATTTGAATGAAAATATATAAAAAATACACCTAAAATTACGTAAATTTGTATAAAATATATATAAAAAATACACATTAAACTATGTAAATATGTATAAAAAAATATATATATACAAAACACAAATAGAATAATGTAAAATAGTATCAAAATAAATACACAGAATCTTAATAAAATAATGTAAATTAAGATGCAAAATACCCATAAAGAAACGCATTTTTTTTATAAAAATATATATACTAAAATACACATAAAATATTTGAATTTGTATTAAAATAAATATACAAAATGCACATACAATAAGGTAAATTTGTATTGAGATAGATATGCAAAATACATATAAAACAATGTAAATTTGTTTCAAAATATATATACGAATACACGCAAAATAACATAGATTTCTATAAAAATATATACAAAATACACATAAAAAGAAGAAAATACGTATAAACAAATGTATACAAAATACACATAAAATAATGTAAATTCGTATCAAAATAAATAAACAAAATACCAATAAAAGAATGTGTATTTGTATAAATTTAAATATACAAAATACACATAAAATAACGTAAATTTGTATTAAACTATATACAAAAATACACAGAAGTAATTAAATTTGTATGAAAATATATATACAAAATAAAAATAAAATAAGCTAAATTTGAATTGAAATGTATATACAAAATACATAAAATAATGTAAATTTGTATCAAAATATTTACACAAATACACATTTAATAACGTTAATTTGTTTAAAAATATATAAACAAAATACACATTAAATAATGTAAACACGTATAAAAAAACATGCACAAAATACACATATAATCATGTAATTCGTATCAAAATAAATAAACAAAATAGCAATAAAATAATAATTATAATAATAAATGGTCTATTCATTTGTATGAAGCCATTAAATAATGTAAACTCGCGTCAAAATAAATAAACAAAATATCAATAAAAGAATGTGTATTTGTATGAAACTAGATATAGAAAATACACATAAAATAACCTAAATTTGTATAAAACTATATACAAAAAAACACAAAAATAATTTTAATTTGTATGAAAATAAATATACAAAATACACATAAAATTAGGTAAATTTGTATTGAAATACATATACAAAATACATTTAAAATAATGTAAATTTGAATGAAATTATATAAACAAATACACTTAAAAAAACGAAAATTTGTATAAAATATATATAAAAAATACACATTAAATAATGAAAATATGTACAAAAAAATATATACAAAACACAAATAGTATAATATAAAATCGTATCAAAATATATACACAGAATATTAATAAAATAATGTAAATTTGTATGAAAACTAAGATGCAAAATACCTATAAAATAACGCATTTTTTTTTAATTATATATACCAAAATACACATAAAATATTTGAATTTGTATTAAAATAAATATACAAAATGCACATACAAAAAGGTAAATTTGTATTGAAATAGATATGCAAAATACATATAAAACAATGTAAATTTGTTTCAAAATATATATACGAATACACATAAAATAACGTAGATTTCTATAAAAATATATATATACTAAATACACATAAAATTAAGTAAATACGAATAGAAAAAGTACACAAAATACACATAAAATAATGTAAATTCGTATAAATATAAATAAACAAAATACCAATAAAAGAATGTGTATTTGTATAAATATAAATATACAAAATGCACATAAAATAACGTAAATTTGTATAAAACTATATACAAAAATACACAGAAGTAATTAAATTTGTATGAAAATAGATATACAAAATACACACAAAATAAGCTAAATTTGAATTGAAATATATATACAAAATACATAAAATAAAGTAAATTTGTTTCAAAATATTTTTAAGAAATACACATATAATAACGTAAATTTGTATAAAAATATATAAACAAAATACACATTAAGTAATGTAAATACGTATAAAAAAATATGTACAAAATACACAAATAATCATGTCATTCGTATCAAAATAAATAAACAAAAAACTAATTAAATAATGTCAATTTGTATGAGAAAACATATACAAAATACACTTAAAATAACGCAAATTTCTATAAAAATATATGTACAAAAATGCATATAAAATTAATTTGCATAAAAAATATATATACAAAACACACATTAGATAATGTAAATGAGTATAAAAATATGTATACAAAATACCTATGAAATAATCTAAATTCGTATCGAGTTAAATTAAGAAAATAACAATAAATTAATGTAATTTTGGAGGAAAATATATATAGAAAACACACATAAAATAACCTAAATACAAATACAAATAAACACATTAAATAATTTAAAATTGAATGAAATAAATATTCAAAATAAACATAAAATAAAGTAAATTTGTAAAAAAATATATGTAAAAATACACATAAAATAATATAAATTTGTATGAAAATATATATATACAAATACACATAAAATAACATGAATTTGTATGAAATTTGTTTCAAAATATATACGAATACACACAATAAAATAACGTAAATTTTTATGAAAATGTATATATAAAATACACATAAAATAATTTAAATACGTAGAAAAATATATATACAAAATACACATAAAATAATGAAAGCTCGTAACAAAATAAATACACAAAATTCCAATAAAAGAATGTATATTTGTAGGAAAATATATATACAAAAAACAAATAAAATAACTAAAATTTGTATAAAAATATATACAAAAATACACAAAAATAATTTAAATTTGTTTGAAAATAGATATGCAAAATACACATAAAGTTATATATATATATATATATAAATACATATACAAATATATAGAATAATGTAAATTTGTATAAAAATATATATACAAATACACATAAAATAACGTAAATTTGGATAAAATATATATATACAAAATATACATTAAATATTTTAAATATGTATAAAAATATATTATATTATATATATTTTTATTGACATTTGCGTTATTTATGTGTATTTTGTATATGTTTTCTCATAGAAATTTACATTATTTTATTGGTATTTTGTCTATTTATTTTGATACGAATTACATGATTGTTTGTGTATTTTGTACATTTTTTTATACGTATTTACATTATTTAATGTGTATTTTGTTTATATATTTTTTTACAAATTTACGTTATTATATGTGTATTTTTATAAGTATTTTGATAAAAATTTACATTATTTTATGTATTTTGTATATATATTTCAATTCAAATTTAGCTTATTTTATGTGTATTTTGTATATCTATTTTAATACAAATTTAATTACTTTCATGTATTTTTGTATATAGTTTTATATAAATTTACGTTATTTTATGTGTATTTTGTATATTTATATTTATACAAACACACATTCTTTTATTAGTATTTTGTTTATTTATTTTGATACGAGTTTACATTATTTTATGTGTATTTTGTATACATTTTTTTATACGTATTTACTTAATTATATGTGTAATTTGTATATATATTTTTATAGAAATCTACGTTATTTTAGGTGTATTCCTTTATATATTTTGAAACAAATTTACATTGTTTTATATGTATTTTGCGTATCTATTTCAATACAAATTTACCTTATTGTATGTGCATTTTGTATACTTATTTTAATACAAAATCAGATATTTTATGTGTTTTCGTATATATATTTTTATAAAAAATGCGTTATTTTATGGGTATTTTGCATCTTAATTTTCATACAAATTTACATTATTTTATTAATATTTTGTGAATTTATTTTGATAAGATTTTACATTATTCTATTTGTGTTTTGTATCTATTTTTTTTATACATATCTACATAATTTAATGTGTATTTGTATATATATTTGATACAAATTTACGTTATTTTAAGTGTATATGTTTATATATTTTCATTCAAATTTACATTATTTTATGTGTATTTTGTATATGTATTTCAAAACAAAATTACCTAATTTCATGTGTTTTTTGTATATTTATTTTCATACAAATTTAAATAATTTTTGTGTATTTTTGTATATAGTTTTATACAAATTTAGGTTATTTTATTTGTATTTTGTAAATCTATTTTCATACAAATACACATTCTTTTCATGATATTTTGTTTATTTATTTTGACACGAATTTACATTATTTAATGTGTATTTTGTATATATATTTTTATAGAAATCTACGTTTTTTTATTTTATTATATATATATATATTTTGAAACAAATTTACATTGTTTTATGTGTATTTTGCATATTTTTTCAATACAAATTTACCTTATTGTATGTGCATTTTGTATATTAATTTTAATACAAATTTGATTATTCTATGTTTATTTTTGTATATATATTTTTATGCAAATATGCGTTATTATATGGGTATTTTGTATCTATATTTTCATACAAATTTACATTATTTAATTGATATTCTGTTTATTTATTTTGATACGATTTAACATTATTCTATGTGTATTTTGTATATATATTTTTATACATATTTACATTATTTAATGTATATTTTGTATATATATTTTATCCAAATTTACGTTATTTTATGTGTATTTGTTTATATATTTTCATACAAATTTACATAGTTTTACTCAAATTTACGTTATTTTATGTGTATTTTGTATATGTATTTTCATACGAATACACATCCTTTTATTGATATTTTATTTATTTATTTTGACACGAAACTTACATTATTTAATGTATATTTTGTATATATATTTTTTATACGTATTTACAGCATCTCAAGTGCATTTTGTATATATATTTCTATAGAAATCTACGTTATTTTATGTGTGTTCGTATATATATTTTGAAACAAATTTACATTGTTTTATGTGTATTTTGCATATTTAAAAAAAAAATTTACCTTATTGTATGTGCATTTTGTATATTACTTTTAATACAAATTTAATTATTGAATGTGTATTTTTGAATATATATTTTTATAAAAATATGCTTAATTTTATGGGTATTTTGCACCTTTATTTTCATACAAATTTACGTTATTTTATTGATATTCTGTGTATTTATTTTGATACGATTTTACATTATTCTATGTGTATTTTTTATAGATATTTTATACAAATGTACGTTATTTTATGTGTATTTCTTTTCATTTCTTACAAATTTACATTATTTTATGTGTATTTTGTACATGTATTTAAAGACAAAATTAACTAATTATAAGTGTATTTTGAATATCTATTTTCATACAAATTGAAATTATTTTTGTTTATTTTTGTATATTTTCATACAAATTTTCGTTATTTTATGTGTATTTTGTATATTTATTTTTCTACAAATATACGTTCTTTTATCTGAATTTTGTTTATTGAATTTGATACGAATTTACATTATTTTGTATATCTATTTTCATACAAATTTAATTACTTCTGTGTATTTTTGTATATAGTTTTATATAAATTTACGTTATTTTATGTGTATTTTGTATATTTATATTTATACAAATACACATTCTTTTATTGGTATTTTGTTTATTTATTTTGATACGAATTTACATTATTTTATGTGTATTTTGTATACATTTTTTTATACGTTTTTACTTCATTTTATGTGTATTTTGTATATATATTTTTATAGAAATCTACGTTATTTTATGTGTATTCGTATATATATTTTGAAACAAATTTACATTGTTTTATATGTATTTTGCATATCTATTTCAATACAAATTTACCTTATTGTGTGTGTTTTTTATATATTTATTTTAATACTAATTTAATTTTTTTATGTGTATTTTGGTATATATATTTTTATAAATAAAAAAATGCGTTATTTTTATGGGTACTTTGCCTCTTTATTTTCATACAAATTTACATTATTTTATTAATATTCTGTGTATTTATTTTTATACGATTTTACGTTATTCTATTTGTGTTTTGTATATATTTTTTTTACAAATTTACGTTATTTTAAGTGTATTTGTTTAAGTATTTTCATTCAAATTTACATTATTTTATGTGTATTTTGTATATGTATTTCAATACAAATTTACCTAATTTTATGTGTATTTTGTATATTTTTTTTCATACAAATTTAAAATATTTTTGTGTATTTTTGTATATAGTTTTATACAAATTTAGGTTATTTTATGTGTATTTTGTATATCTATTTTCATACAAATACACATTCTTTTATTGATATTTTGTTTATTTATTTTGAGGCGAATTTACATTATTTAATGTGTATTTTGTATATATATTTTTATACGTATTTACATCATTTCATGTGTATTTTGTATATATATTCCTATAGAAATCAACGTTATTTTATGTGTATTCGTATAAATATTTTGAAACAAATTTACACTGTTTTATGTGTATTTTGCGTATTTTTTCAATACAAATTTACCTTATTGTATGTGCATTTTGTATATTAATTTTAATACAAATTTAATTATTCTATGTGTATTTTTGTATATGTATTTTTAAAAACAATATGCTTTATTTTATGGGTATTTTGCATCTTTATTTTCATACAAATTTAAATTATTTTATTGATATTCTGTGTACTTATTTTGATACGATTTTACATTATTCTATGTATAACAAAAATAAATACACAATACACAAAAATAGATATGCAAAATACATATAAACAATGTAAATTTGTTTCAAAATATAAATACGAATACACATGAAATAAGGTAGATTTCTATAAAAATATATGTACAAAATACACATAAAATTAAGTAAATACGTATAAAAAAAATGTATACTAAATACATATAAAATAATGTAATTTCGTATCAAAATAAATAAACAAAATACCAATAAAAGAATGCGTATTTGTATAAATATAAATATATAAAATACACATTAAATAATGTAAATTTGTTTAAAACAATACAAAATACACATGAAATGATGTAAATACGTTTAAAAATATATATACAAAATATACATTAAATAATGTAAATTCGCGTCAAAATAAATAAACAAAATATCAATAAAAGAATGTGTATTTGTATGAAAATAGATATAGAAAATATACATAAAATAACCTAAATTTGTATAAAACTATATACAAAAGTACACAAAAATAAATTAAATTTGTATGAAAATAAATATACAAAATACACATAAAATTAGATAAATTTGTATTGAAATACATATACAAAAGACACTTAAAATAATATAAATTTGAATGAAAATATATAAACAAATACATTTAAAATAACGTAAATTTGTATAAAATATATATACAAAATACACATTAAATAGTGTAAATATGTATAAAAAAAATATATAGAAAACACAAAGAGAATAATATAAAATCGTATCAAAATATATACACAGAATATCAATAAAATAATGTAAATTTGTATGAAAATTAAGATGCACAATACCAATAAAATACACACAAAAAATATTTGAATTTGTATCAAAATAAATATAAAAAATGCATATACAATAAGGTAAATTTGTATTGAAATAGATATGCAAAATTCATATAAAACAATGTAATTTTTTTTCAAAATATATATACGAATACACAAAAAATAACGAAGATTTCTATAAAAATATATAAACAAAATACACATAAAATTAAGTAAATACGTATAAAAAAAGTATACAAAATACACATAAAATAATGTAAATTCGTATAAATATAAATAAACAAAATACCAATAAAAGAATGTGTATTTGTATAAATATAAATATACAAAATGCACATAAAATAACTAAATTTATATAAAACTATATACAAAAATACACGGAAATAATTAAATTTGTATGAAAATAGATATACAAAATACACACAAAATAAGCTAAATTTGAATTGAAATATATATACAAAATACATAAAATAAAGTAAATTTGTATCGAAATATTTTTAACAAATACACATATAATAACGTAAATTTGTTTAAAAATATATATAAACAAAATACACATTAAGTAATTAAATACGTATAAAAAAATATGTACAAAATACACATATAACCATTTAATTCGTATCAAAATAAATAAACAAAAATAAAATAAAATAATGTATATTTGTATGAGAAAACATATACAAAATACACATAAAATAACGCAAATTTCTCTAAAAATATATGTACAAAAATACAAATAAAATTAATTTGGATAAAAAAATATATACAAAACACACATTAGATAATGTAAATGAGCATAAAAATATGTATACAAAATACCTATGAAATAATCTGAATTCGTATCGAGTTAAATTAAGAAAATACCAATAAAATAATGTAATTTTGGATGAAAATATATATAGAAAACACACAAAAATAACCTAAATACAAATACAAATATACACAATAAATAATTTAAAACTGAATAAAATAAATATACAATATAAACATAAAATATGGTAAATTTGTAATGAAATATGTGTAAAAATACACATAAAATAATCTAAATTTCTATGAAAATATATAGAAATACACATAAAATAACATGAATTTGTATAAAATTTGTATCAAATTATATACGAATACACACAATAAAATAACGTAAATTTTTATGGAAATGTATATATAAAATACACATAAAATAATTTAAATACGTAGAAAAATATGTATACAAAATACATATAAAATAACTAAAATTTGTATAAAAATATATACAAAAATACACAAAAATTATTTAAATTTGTTTGAAAATAGATATGCAAAATACACATAAAGTTAGGCAAATTTGTATTGAAATACATATACAAAACTCACATAAAATAATGTAAATTTGTATGAAAATATATAAACAAATACACATAAAATAACGTAAATTTGGATAAAATATATATACAAAATATACATTAAATATTTTAAATATGTATAAAAATATATTAAATTATATATATTTTTATTGAAATTTGCGTTATTTATGTGTATTTTGTATATGTTTTCTCATACAAATTTACATTATTTTATTGGTATTTTGTCTATTTATTTTGATACGAATTACATGATTATTTGTGTATTTTGAACATATTTTTTTATACGTATTTATATTATTTGATGTGTATTTTGTTTATATATTTTTATACAAATTTACATTATTATATGTTTATTTTTATAAGTATTTTCATACAAATTTACATTATTTTATGTATTTTGTATATATATTTCAATTCAAATTTAGTTTATTTTATGTGTATTTTGTATATCTATTTTAATACAAATTTAATTACTTTTATGTATTTTGTATATAGTTTTATATAAATTTACGTTATTTTATGTGTATTTTGTATATTTATATTTATACAAACACACATTCTTTTATTAGTACTTTGTTTATTTATTTTGATACTAGTTTACATTATTTTATGTGTATTTTGTATATATTTTTTTATACGTATTTACTTAATTATATGTGTATTTTGTATATATATTTTTATAGAAATCTACGTTATTTTATGTGTATTCCTTTATATATTTTGAAACAAATTTACATTGTTTTATATGTATTTTGCGTATCTATTTCAATACAAATTTACCTTATTGTATGTGCATTTTGTATACTTATTTTAATACAAAATCAGATATTTTATGTGTTTTCGTATATATATTTTTATAATATATTATATTTATTTTTATATGGGTATTTTGCATCTTAATTTTCATACAAATTTACATTATTTTATTAATATTTTGTGTATTTATTTTGATACGATTTTACATTATTCTATTTGTGTTTTGTATCTATTTTTTTATACATATTTACATTATTTAATGTTTATTTGTATATATATCAGATACAAATTTACGTTATTTTTAGGTGTATATGTTTATATATTTTCCTTCAAATTTACATTATTTTATGTGTATTTTGTATATGTATTTCAAAACAAAATTACCTAATTTTATCTGTTTTTTGTATATTTATTTTCATACAAGTTTAAATTATTTTTGTGTATTTTTGTATATAGTTTTATACAAATTTTGGTTATTTTATTTGTATTTTGTATATCTATTTTCATACAAATACACATTCTTTTCATGATATTTTGTTTATCTATTTTGACACGAATTTACATTATTTAATGTGTATTTTGTATATATATTTTTATACGTATTTACATCATTTCATGTGTATTTTGTATATATATTTCTATAGAAATCTACGTTATTTTATGTGTATTCGTATATATATTTTGAAACAAATTTACATTGTTTTATGTGTATTTTGCATATTTTTTCAATACAAATTTACCTTATTGTATGTGCATTTTGTATATTAATTTTAATACAAATTTGATTATTCTATGTTTATTTTCGTATATGTATTTTTATAAAAATATGCTTTATTTTATGGGTATTTTGCATTTTTTTTCATACAAATTTACATTATTTTATTGATATTCTGTGTATTTATTTTGATATGATTTTACATTATTCTATGTGTATTTTGTATATATATTTTATATTAATATACGTTATCTTTTATGTATATGTTTTCATTTCATACAAATTTACATTATTTTATGTGTTTTTTGTACATGTATTGAAATACAAATTTAACTAGTTATATGTGTATTTTGTATATCTATTTTTTATGTATATTTTCATAGAAATTTACTCTATTTTATGAGTATTCGTATATATATTTTCATACAAATTTACATTATTGATGTGTATTTTGCATATCTATTTCAATACAAATTTACTTTATTGTACGTGCATTTTGTATATTTATTTTAATACAAATTTAATTATTTTATATTTATTTTTGTACATATATTTTTATGCAAATATGTGTTATTATATGGATATTTTGCATTTTTATTTTCATACAAATTTACATTATTTTATTGATATTCTGTTTATTTATTTTGATACGATTTAACATTATTCTATGTGTATTTTGTATATATTTTTTTATACATATTTACATTATTTAATGTGTATTTGTTTATATATTTTCATACAAATTTACATTATTTTATGTGTATTTTGTATACATATTTTTCTACGTATTTAAATTATTTTATGTGTATTTTGAATATACATTTTCATAAAAATTTACGTTATTTTATTGTGTGTATTCGTATATATTTTGATACAAATTTTATACAAATTCTTGTTATTTAATGTGTATTTGTATATATATTTTCATCCAAAATTACATTATTTTATTGGTATTTTCTTAATTTAATTCGATACGAATTTAGATTATTTCATAGGTATTTTGTATACATATTTTTATACTCATTTACATTATCTAATCTGTGTTTTGTATATATATTTTTATGCAAATTTATTTGATGTGCATTTTTGTACTTATATTTTCATAAAAATTTGCGTTATTTTATGTGTAATTTGTATATGTTTTTTCATACAAACTTATATTATTTCATTGGTATTTTGTTTATTTATTTTGATACGAATTACATGATTATATGTGTATTTTGTACATATTTTTTATACGTATTTACATTATTTAATGTGTATTTTTTTTATATATTTTTATACAAATTTACGTTATTATATGTGTATTTGTATAAATATTTTGATACAAATTTATGTATTTTGTATATATATTTCAATTCAAATTTAGCTTATTTTGTGTGTATTTTGTATATCTATTTTCATACAAATTTAATTACTTTTGTGTGTTTTTGTATATAGTTTTATATAAATTTACGTTATTTTATGTGTATTTTGTATATTTATATTAATACAAATACACATTTTTTTATTGGTATATTGTTTATTTATTTTGATACGAATTTACATTAAATTATGTGTATTTTGTATACATTTTTTATACGTATTTACCTCATTTTATGTGTATTTTGTATATATATTTTTATAGAAATCTACGTTATTTTATGTGTATTCGTATATATATTTTGAAACAAATTTACATTGTTTTATATGTATTTTGCATATCTATTTCAATACAGATTTACCTTATTGTATGTGTATTTTGTATATTTATTTTAATACAAATTATTTTTTTTATGTGTATTTTTGTAAATATATTTTTATAAAAAAATGCGTTATTTTATGGGTATTTTGCATCTTTATTTTCATACAAATTTACATTATTTTATTTTATTCTGTTATTTTTTTTTTTTTCTTCTTTTTATTATTTTTCTATTTATTTTTATATATATTTTTTATACATATTTACATTATTTAATGAGTATTTTGTGTATATATTTTATACAAATTTACGTTAATTTAAGTGTATTTGTTTATATATTTTCATTCAAATTTTCAATATTTTATGTGTATTTTGTATATGTATTTCAATACAAATTTACCTAATTTTATGTGTATTTTGTATATTTATTTTCATACAAATTTAATTTAATTTTGTGTATTTTTTATATATAGTTTTATACAAATTTACGTTATTTTATGTGTATTTTATATATGTATTTTCATACAAATACACATTCTCTTATTGATATTTTCCTTATTTATTTTGACACGAATTTACATTATTTAATGTGTATTTTGTATATATATTTTTATACGTATTTACATCATTTCATGTGTATTTTGTATATATATTTCTATAGAAATCTACGTTATTTTATGTGTATTCGTATATATATTTTGAAACAAATCTACATTATTTTATGTGTATTTTGTATATATATTTCATAACAAATTTGCCTTATTTTATGTTTATTTTTATATATATTTTCATTCAAATTCAAATTATTTTATGTGTATATATTTATTTGTATATACGTTATTTTATGTGTATTTTCAATATATAATTTTATTCAAAATTACATTATTTTATCGGTATTTTGTGCATATTTTTTGATACGAATTTAGATTATTTCATGTGTATTTTCTATACATATACATATAGAGTAGATTTCTATGAAAATATATATTCAAAATACATATAAAAATATGTAAATAAGTATAAAAATATATATATCAAATACACCTAAAAAAATGAAAATTCGTATCAAAATAAATAAAAAAAATTCCGATAAAAGAACGTATATTTGTAGGAATACACATAAAATATTTAAATTTGTATTGAAATAAATATACAAAATGCAAATACAATAAGGTAAACTTGTATTGAAAGAGATATGCAAAAATACATATAAAACAATGTAAATTTGTTCAAAATATATATACGAATATACATAAGATAACGTAGATTTCTATAAAAATATATATACAAAATACACATAAAATAAAGTAAATACGTATAAAAAAATGTATACAAAATACACATAAAATAATTTAAATTCGAATCAAAATAAATAAACAAAATACCAATAAAAGAATGTGTATTTGTATAAATATAAATATACAAAATACACATACAAAATATACATAAAATAAGGTAAATTTGTAATGATATATATGTACAAAATACACATAAAATAATGTAAATTTATATGAAAATATATACAAATACACATAAAATACCATGAATTTGTATAAAAATATATATTCAAAATAAATATTAAATAATGTAAATGCGTATAAAAATATATATACAAAGTACATATAAAATAATGTAAATTCGTATCAATATAAATCAACAAAACACCAATAAAATAATATATATTTGAATGAAAATATTTACAAAATACACATAACATAACTAAAATTTGTATTAAAATATATACAAAAATACATAGAAGTAATTTGATTTTGTATAAAAATAGATATACAAAATACGCATAAAACTAGTTAAATTTCTTTTGAAATATATATACAAAATACCCATAAAATATTGTAAATTTTTGTCGAAATATATAAACAAATACACATAAAATAACGAAAATTTGTATGAAAATAATATACAAAATACAAATAGAATAATGTCAAATCGTATCGATATGAATGAGCAGATTATCAATAAAATAATGTAAATTTGTATGAAAATAAAGATGCAAAATACCCATGAAATAAAGCATATTTTTATTAAATACATATACAAAAATACACATAGAATAATTAAATTTGTATTAAAATTAATATACAAAATGCATATACAATAAAGTAAATTTGTATTGAAAAAATTTGCAAAATACAGATAAAAGTGTAAATTTGTTTCAAAATCTATATAAGAATACACATAAAATAACGTAGATTTCTATAGAAATATATATACAAAATACACATGAAATGATGTAAATACGTATAAGAATTTATATACAAAATACACATTAAATAATGTAAACTCGCGTCAAAATAAATAAACAAAATATCAATAAAAGAATGTGTATTTGTATGAAAATAGATATACAAAATACACATATAATAACCTAAAATTGTATAAAACATTTTAAACATGTATAAAAATATATTATATTATATATATTTTTATTGAAATTTGCGATATTTATGTGTATTTTGTATATGTTTTCTCATACAAATTTACATTATTTTATTGGTATTTTGTTTATTTATTTTGATACGAATTTACATTATTTTTTATGTACTTTGTATATATATTTTTATACGCATTTACATTATTTGATATTTATTTTGAATATATATTTTTATACAAATTCATGGTATTTTATATGCATTTGTATATATATTTTCATATAAATTTACATTATTTTATGTGTATTTTGTACATATATTTCATTACAAATTTACCTTATTTTATGTTTATTTTGTATATTTATTTCATTTAATACTAAATTATTTTATGTGTATATTTGTATTTGTATTTAGGTTATTTTATGCGTATTTTATATATATATTTTCATCCAAAAAATTACATTATTTTATTGGTATTTTGTTAATTTAACTCGATAAGAATATAGTTTATTTTATAGGTATTTTGTATACATATTTTTACACGCATTTACATTATTTAATGTGTGTTTTGTATATATATTTTTATGCAAATTTACTTTATTTTATGTGCATTTTTGTACCATGTGCATGTAAATATGTAAAAAAAAATACATACAAAATACACATAGAATAATGTAAAATCGTATCAAAATAAATACACAGAATATCAATAAAATAAAGTAAATTTGTATGAAAATAAAGAAGCAAAATACCCATAAAAAAGCATATTTTTATAAAAATATGTATAAAAAACACACATCAAATAATTAACTTTGTATTAAAATAAATATACAAAAAGCACGTACAATATGGTAAATTTGTATTGAAATAGATATGCAAAACACACATAAAACAATGTAAATTTATTTCAAAATATATATACGAATACACACAAAAAAAACGTAAATCTCTATATAAAAATATATATAAAAAATACATACAAAAATACACAAAAATTATTTAAATTTGTATGAAAATAAACATACAAAATACACATAAAATTAGGTAAATTTGTATTGAAATTCATATACAAAATACACATAAAATAATGAAAATTTGAATAAAAATATATAAAAATTTTTTTAAATAACGAAAATATGTATAAAATATATATACAAAATACACATTAAATAATGCAAATATGTATGAAAAAATATAAAAAAACAATAAATATAAATAAAACTAAATATAAATATATATATATATATATATATATATATATATATATATATATATATATATATATATATATATATATATATATATATATATATATATATATATATATATATATATATATATATATATATATATATATATATATATATATATATATATATATATATATATATATATATATATATATATATATATATATATATATATATATATATATATATATATATATATATATATATATATATATATATATATATATACCAAAATACACATAAAATATTTAAATTTGTATTAAAATAAATATACAAAATGCACATTCATTAAGGTAAATTTGTATTGAAATAGATATGCAAAATACATATAAAACAATGTAAATTTGTTTCAAAATATATATACGAATACACAAAATAACGTAGATTTCTATAAAAATATATATACAAAATACACAGAAAATGAAGTAAATAAGTATAAAAAAATGTATACAAAATACACATATAAATTTGTACGAAAATATATATACAAATACATATAAAAAAATATGAATTTGTATAAAATTTATTTCAAAATATATACGAATACACACAATAAAATAACGTAAATTTTTATGAAAATGTATATACAAAATACACATAAAATAATTTAAATATATAGAAAAATATATATACAAAATACACATAAAATAATGTACGTTAAAAATAAATAAACAAAATTCCAATAAAAGAATGTATATATGTAGGAAAATATATATACAAAATACAAATAAAATAAGTAGAATTTGTATAAAAATATATACAAAAATACATAAAAATAATTTAAATTTGTTTGAAAATATGTATGCAAAATACACATAAAATTAGGCAAATTTGTATTGAAATACATATAAAAAATTCACATAAATTAATGTAAATTTTTATGAAAATATATAAACAAGTACACATAAAATAACGTAAATTTGGATAAAATATATATACAAAATAAACATTAAATAATGTAAATATGTATAAAAAAATATATATATATACAAAATACACATAGAATAATGTTAAATCGTATCAAAATAAATAAACAGAATATCAATAAAATAATGTAAATTTCTATGAAAATAAAGATGCAAAATACCCATATTATAACGCATATTTGCATAAAAATATATATACAAAAATACACATCAAATTATTTGAATTAAAATAAATATACAAAAAGCACATACAATAAAGTAAATTTGTATTGAAATAGAGATGCAAAATACACATAAATAATGTAAATTTGTATCAAAATATATATACGAATACACATAAAATAGAGTAAATTTCTATGAAAATATACATACACAATACATATAAAATGATGTAAATAAGTATAAAAATATATATATCAAATACACCTAAATAATGTAAATTCGTATCAAAATAAATAAACAAAATTCCGATAAAAAACGTATATTTGAAGGAAAATAAATATACAAAATACACATAAAATAACGAAAATTTGTATAAAAATATATAAAAAAAAATTAATAATAATATCATTTTGTATGAAAATTGATATACAAAATACACATATAATTAGTTAAATTTGTATTTAAATACATGTACAAAATACACATAAAATAATGTAGATTTGTATGAAATGAAAACAAATACACATAAAATAAGGTATATTTGTATAAAATATATATACAAAATACACATAGAATAAGGTAAAATCGTATCAAAATAAGTACACAGAATATCAATAAAATAATTTAAATTTGTATGAAAATAAAGATGCAAAATACCGATAAAATAAAGCATATTTTTTTAAAAAATACATATACAAAAATACACATAGAATAATTAAATTTGTATTAAAATTAATATACAAAATGCACATACTATAAGGTAAATTTGTATTGAAAAAAATGCAAAATACACATAAAACAGTGTAAATTTGTTTCAAAATATATAAACGAATACACATAAAATAACGTAGATTTCTATAGGAATATATATATACAAAATACACATGAAATGATGTTAATACGTATAGAAATATATATACAAAATACACATTATATAATGAAAACTCGCGTCAAAATAAATAAACAAAATATCAATAAAAGGATATGTATTTGTATGAAAATAAATATACAAAATTCACATAAGATAACCTAAATTTGTATAAAACTATATACAAAAATACATAAAAATAATTTGAATTTGTATGAAAATAAATATACAAAATACACATAAAATAATGTAAATATGAATGAAAATACATAAACAAATACACTTAAAATAACGTAAATTTGTATAAAAAAATGTATACAAAACACAAATAGAATAATGTAAAATCGTATTAAAATAAATACACAGAATATTAATAAAATAATGTAAATTTGTATGAAAATAAAGAGGCAAAATACCCATAAAATAACGCATTTTTTTAATCTATAAAAATATATATACCAAAATACACATAAAAAAAAAATTTGTATTAAAATAAATATATAAAAAACATACAATAAGGTAAATTTGTATTGAAATAGATATGCAAAATACATATAAAACAATGTAAATTTTTTTCAAAATATATATACGAATACACATAAAATAACGTAGATTTCTATAAAAATATATATACAAAATACACATAAAATGAAGTAAATACGTATAAAAAAATGTATACAAAATACACATAAAATAATGTAAATTCGTATCAAAATAAATAAACAAAATACCAATAAAAGAATGTGTATTTGTATAAATATAAATATACATAATACATATAAAAAGTATGATATAAATTTGCGTTATTTTATTCGTATTTTTTATATTTATATTTATACAAATACACATTCTTTTATTGGTATTTTGTTTATTTATTTTGATACGAATTTACATTATTTTATGTGTATTTTGTATACATTTTTTTTATACGTATTTACTTCATTTTATGTGTATTTTGTATATATATTTTCATAGAAATCTACGTTATTTTGTGTATTCGTATATATATTTTGAAACAAATTTACATTGTTTTATATGTATTTTGCATATCTATTTTAATACAAATATAAATTAGTGTATGTATATTTTGCATAATTATTTTAATACAAATTTAATTTTTTTATGTGTATTTTGGTATATATATTTTTATAAGAAAATGTGTTATTTTATGGGTATTTTTCTTCTTTATTTTCATACAAATTAACATTATTTTATTAATATTCTGAGTATTTATTTTGATACGATTCTACAATATTCTATTTGTGTTTTCTATATATTTTTTTTATACATATTTACATTATTTAGTTTGTATTTTGTATATATATTTTTTACAAATTTACGTTATTTTAAGTGTATTTGTTTATGTATTTTCATTCAAATTTACATTATTTTATGTGTATTTTGTATACGTATTTCAACACAAATTTACCTAATTTTATGTGTATTTTGTATATTTATTTTCATACAAGTTTAAATTATTTTTGTGTATTTTTGTATATATTTTTATACAAATTTAGGTTATTTTATGTGTATTTTGTATATCTATTTTCATACAAATACACATTCTTTTATCGATATTTTGTTTACTTATTTTGACGCGAATTTACATTATTTAATGTGTATTTTGTATATATTTTTATACGTATTTACATCATTTTATGTGTATTTTGTATATATATTTCTATAGAAATCTACGTTATTTTATGTGTGTTTGTATATATATTTTGAAACAAATTTACACTGTTTTATGTGTATTTTCCATATTTTCTCAATAGAAATTATCCTTATTGTATGTGCATTTTGTATATTAATTTTAATACAAATTTAATTATTCTATGTGTATTTTTGTATTATTTTATGTGTAATTGTTTTCATTTCATACAAATTTACATTATCTTATGTGTATTTTGTTCATGTATTTAAATACAAATTTAACTAATAATATGTGTATTTTGTATATCTATTTTCATAGAAATTGAAATTATTTTTGTGTTTTTTTTGTGTATATATTTTTATACAAATTTTTGCTATTTTATGTGTATTTTGTATATTTATTTTCCAAAAAATATACGTTCTTTTATCGGAATTTTGTTTATTTATTTTGATACGAATTTACATTATTTTAGGGGTATTTGGTATATATATTTTTATACTTATTTACATCATTATATATGTATTTTGTATGCATATTTTCATAGAAATTTACTCTATTTTATGTGTATTCGTATATATCTTTTGATAAAAATTTACATTATTTATGTGTATTTTGCATATCTATTTTAATATAAATTTACTTTATTGTATGTGCATTTTCTATATTTATTTTAAAACAAATTTAATTATTTCATGTGTATTTTTGTATATTTATTTTTATTACATTTACATTATTTTATTGATATTCTGTTTATTTATTTTTATACGAGTTAATATTATTCTATGTGTATTTTGTATATATATATATTTTTTTTATACATATTTACATTATTTAATGTTTATTTTGTATATATATTTTATCCAAATTTACGTTATTTTATGTGTATTTCTTTATATATTTTCATACAAATTTACATTATTTTATGTGTATTTTGTATATGTATATCAATACAAATTTGCCTAATTTTATGTGTATTTTGCATATCTATTTTCAAACTAATTTAACTTATTTTTGTGCATTTTTGTATATATTTTTATACAAATTTTAGTTATTTTATTTGTATTTAGTATATATATTTTCCTACAAATATAAACTCTTTCATTGGAATTTTGTCTATTTATTTTGATACGAATTTACATTATTTTATGTGTATTTTGTATATACATTTTCATAAAAATTTACGTTATTTTCTTGTGTGTATTCGTATATATTTTGATACAAATTTTATACAAATTCATGTTATTTTATGTGTATTTGTATAAATATTTTCATACAAATTTAGATGTGTATTTTGTATATATTTTTTTTTACGTATTTACTTAATTTTATGTGTATTTTGTATATATATTTTTATAGAAATCTACGTTATTTTGTGTATTCGTATATATATTTTTAAACAAATTTACATAGCTTTATATGTATTTTGCATATCTATTTCAACACAAATTTACCTTAATGAATGTGCATTTTGTATATTTATTTTAATACAAATTTAAATATTTTTTGTGTATTTTGGTACATATATATTTTCAAAAAAATGCGTTATATTATGGGTATTTTGCATCTTTATTTTCATACAATTTTACATTATTTTATTAATATTCTGTGTATTTATTTTGATACGATTTTACCCTATTCTATTTGTGTTTTCTATATATTTTTTTCATTCATATTTGCATTATTTAATGTGTATTTTATATATATATTTTATACAAATTTACGTTATTTAAAGTATATTTGTTTATATTTTTTTATTCAAATTTACATTATTTTATGTGTATTTTGTATATGTATTTCAATACAAATTTACCTAATTTTATGTGTATTTTGTATATTTATTTTCATACAAATTTAAACTATTTTTGTGTATTTTTGTATGTATTTTTTATATATATTTTTATAGAAAACTACGTTTTTTTATGTGTATTAGTATATATATTTTGAAATAAATTTACCTTGTTTTATGTGTGTTTTGCATATCTATTTCAATACAAATTTACCATATTGTTTGTTCATTTTGTATATTAATTTTAATACAAATTTAACTATTTTATGTGTATTTTTGTATATGTATATTTATAAAAAATATGCTTTATTTTATGGGTATTTTGCATCTTTATTTTCATACAAATTTACATTATTTTATTGACATTCTGTGTATTTATTTTGATACAATTTTACATTATTCCATGTGTATTTTGTATATATATTTTATAAAAATGTAAGCTAAATTTGAATTGAAATATATATACAAAATACATAAAATAATGTAAATTTGTATCAAAATATTTGTACAAATACACATATAATAACGTAATTTTTTTTTAAATATATGAACAAAATACACATTAAATAATGTAAATACGTATAAAAAAATATGTACAAAATACACATATAATCATGTAATTCGTATCAAAATAAATAACCAAAATACCAATAAAATAATGTAAATTTGTGTGAGAAAACATATACAAAATACACATAAATTAACGCAAATTTCTATAAAAATATATGTACGAAAATGCACATAAAATAAAGTAAATTTGCATAAAAATATATATACAAAACACACACTAAATAATGTAAATGCGTACATAAAATAACCTAAATTTGTATAAAACTATATACAAAAATACACAAAAATAATTTAAATTTGTTTGAAAAGATATATACAAAATACACATAAAACTAGGTAAATTTGTATTGAAATACATATATAAAATACACATCAAATAATGTAAATTTGAATGAAAATATATAAACAAATACACTTGAAATAACGTAAATTTGTATAAAATATATATGCAATATACACATTAAATAATGTAAATGTGTATAAAAAAATATATTAAAAAAACAAATAGAATAATGTAAAATCGTATGAAATTAAATACACAGAATATTAATAAAATAATGTAAATTTATATGAAAATAAAGATGCAAAATTCCCAAAAATTATCGCATTTTTTATAAAAATATATATACCAAAATACACATAAAATATTTAAATTTGTATTGAAATAAATATACAAAATGCATATACAGTAAGGTAAATTTGTATTGAAAGAGATATTCAAAAATACATATAAAACAATGTAAATTTGTTTCAAAATACACATAAAATAAAGTAGATTTCTATAGAAATATATATACAAAATACATATGAAATTATGTAAATACGTATAAAAATATATATACAAAATACATATCAAATAATGTAAATTCGTGTCAAAATAAATAAACAAAGTATGATGAAAAGAATGTGTATTTGTATGAAAATAGATAATAGATTAAAAATTTGTATGAAATATATATGCAAGATACACATTAAATAATGTAAATATGTATAAAAAGATATATACAAAAGACAAATAGAATAATGTAAAATAGTATCAAAATAAATACACGGAATATTAATAAAATACTGTAAATTTGGATGAAAATAAAGATGCAAAATACCCATAAAACAACGCATTTTATACAAAATACACATAAAATATTTAAATTTGTATTACAATAAATATACAAAATGCACATACAATAAGGTAAATTTGTATTGAAATAGATATGCAAAATACATATAAAACAATGTAAATTTCTTTCAAAATATATATACGAATACACATAAAATAACGTAGATTTCTATAAAAATATATATACAAAATACACATAAAATTAAGTAAATACGTATAAAAAATGTATACAAAATACATAAAATAATGTAAATTCGCATCAAAATAAATATACAAAATACCAATAAAAGAATATGTATTTGTATATATATAAATATACAAAATACACATAAAATAACGTAAATTTATATAAAACTATATACAAAAATACACAGAAGTATTTTAATTTGTATGAAAATAGATATACAAAATAAGGTAAATTCGTTTCAAATTCAATAAACAAAATTCAGATAAAAGAACGTATATTTGTAGAAAAAATAAATATACAAAATACACATAAAATAACGAAAATTTGTATGAAAATATATAAAAAAATAAACAAAAATAATTTCAATTTGTATGAAAATAAAGATATCTATTTTCACAAAAATTTAATTACTTTTGTGTATTTTTGCATATAGTTTTATATAAATTTACGTTATTTTATTTGTATTTTGTATATTTATATTTACATAATACACATTCTTTTATTATTATTTTGTTTATTTATTTTGATACGAGTTTACATTATTTTATGTGTATTTTGTATACCTTTTTTTTATACGTATTTACTTCATTTTATGTGTATTTTGTATATTTATTTTCATAGAAATCTACGTTATTTTATATGTATTCGTACATATATTTTGAAAAAAATTTACATGGTTTTATATGTATTTTGCATATCTATTTCAATACAAATTTACCTTATTGTATGTCCATTTTGTATATTTATTTTAATACAAAGTCAAATATTTTATGTGTGTATTTACTTCATTTTATGTGTATTTTGCATCTTAATTTTCATACAAATCTACATTATTTTATTAATATTCTGTGTATTTATTTTGATACGATTTTATATTATTCTATTTGTGTTTTGTATATATTTTTTTATACATATTTACATTATTTAATGTGTATTTTTTATATATATTTTATACAAATTTACGTTATTTTAAGTGTATTTGTTTATTTATTTGTATTTAGGTTATTTTATGTGTGTTTTCTATATATATTTTCATCCAAAATTACATTATTTTATTGTTATTTTCTTAATTTAACTCGATTCGAATTTAGATTATTTCATAGGTATTTTGTATACATATTTTTATACTCATTTACATTATCTAATGTATATATATATTTTTTTTGTACATATATTTTTATAGAAACTTAAAACGTTATTTTATGTGTATTTTGTATATGTTTTCTCATACAAATTTACATTATTTAATTAGTTTTTTGTTTATTTATTTTGATACGAATGACTTGATTATTTGTGTATTTTGTAAATATTTTTTTTATACGTATTTACATTACTTAATGTGTATTTTGTTTATATATTTTTTTACAAATTTAGGTTATTATATGTGTATTTGTTAAAAATATTTTGAAACGAGTTTACTTTATTTTATGTATTTTGTATATATATTTCAATTCAAATTTAGCTTATTTTGTGTGTATTTTGTATATCTATTTTCATACAAATTTAATTACTTCTGAGTATTTTTGTATATAGTTTTATACAAATTTACGTTATTTTATATGCATTTTGTATATTTATATTTATACAAATACACATTCTCTTATTGGTATTTTGTTTATTTATATTTATATGAATTTACATTATTTTATGTGTATTTTGATTCGTATTTACTTAATTTTATTTGTATTTTGTATATATATATATATATATATATATATATATATATATATATATATATATATATATATATATATATATATATATATATATATTTTATAGAAATCTACGTTATTTTATGTGTATTCGTATATATTTTGAAACAAATTTACATTTTTATATGTATTTTGCATATCTATTTCAATACAAATTTACCTTATTGTATGCATTTTGTATATTTATTTTAATACAAATTCAAATATTTTGTGTGTATTTGATATATATAATTTTATAAAAATGCGTTATTTTATAGGTATTTTGCATCTTAGTTTTCATACAAATGTACATTATTTTATTAATATTCTGTATATATTTTTATACGATTTTATATTATACTATTTGTGTTTTGTATATATTTTTTTATACATATTTTCATTATTTAATGTGTATTTTTTATATATATTTTATACAAATTAACGTTATTTTAAGTGTATTTGTTTATATAATTTCATTCAAATTTACATTATTTGAAGTGTATTTTGTATATGTATTTCAATACAAATTTACCTAATTTTATGTGTATTTTGTATATTTATTTTCATACAAATTTAAATTATTTTTGTGTTTTTTTGTATAAACATATAGAGTAAATTTCTATGAAAATATATATTCAAAATACATATAAAATTATGTAAATAAGTATAAAAATATATATATCAAATACACCTAAAAAAATGAAAATTAGTATCAAAATAAATAATCAAAATTCCGATAAAAGAATTTATATTTATAGGAAAGTAAATATACGAAATACACATAAAATTACGAAAATTTGAATAAAAATATATACAAAAAAACTAAAATAAATTTCAATTTGTATGAAAATAGATATACAAAATACACATATAATTAGTTAAATTTGTATTTAAATACATGTACAAAATACATATAAAATAATGTAAATTTGTATGAAATGAAAACAAATTCACATAAAATAACGTACATTTGTATAAAATAGATATACAAAATATACGTAGAAAAATGTAAAATCGTATCAAAATAAATACACAGAATATCAATAAAATAATGTAATTTTGTATGAAAATAAAGATGCAAAATACCCATAAAATAAAGCATATTTTTTTAAAAATACATATACAAAAATACACATAGAATAATTAAATTTGTATTAAAATTAATATACAAAATGCACGTACAATAAGGTAAATTTGTATTGAAAAAACATACAAAATGCACATAAAAGTGTAAATTTGTTTAAAAATCTAAAAAAATATACGAATACACATAAAATAACGTAGATTTCTATAGAAATATATATACAAAATACACATGAAATGATGTAAATACGTATAAAAATATATATATATACAAAATACACATTAAATAATTTAAATTCTCGTCAAAATAAATAAACAAAATATCAATAAAAGAATGTGTATTTGTATGAAAATAGATATACAAAATACTCATAAAATAACCTAAGTTTGTATAAAACTATATACAAAAATACACAAAAATAATTTAAAATTGTATGAAAATAAATATACAAAATACACATAAAATTAGGTAAATTTGTATTGAAATACATATACAAAATACACATAAAATAATGGAAATTTGAATGAAAATATATAAACATATACACTTAAAATAACGTAAATTAGTATCAAATATATATACAAAATACATATTAAATAATGTAAATATGTATAAAAAAATATATACAAAACACAAATAGATTAATGTAAAATCGTATCAAAAATAAATACACAGAATATTAATAAAATAATGTAAATTTGTATGAAAATAAAGATGCAAAATAGCCATAAAATAACGCATTTTTTTATAATAATATATATACCAAAATACACATAAAATATGAAAATTTGTATTAAAATAAATATAAAAAATGCACATACTATAAGGTAAATTTGTATTGAAATAGATATGCAAAATACATATAAAACAAGGTAAATTTGTTTCAAAATATATATACGAATACACATAAAATAACGTAGATTTCTATAAAAATATATACAAAATACACATAGAATGAAGTAAATACGTACAAAAAAATGAATACAAAATACACATAATTATCGTATCAAAATAAATAAACAAAATACCAGTAAAAGAATGTGTATTTGTATAAATATAAATATACAAAATACACAAAAAATATCGTAAATTTGTATAAAACTATATACAAAAATACACAGAAGTAATTAAATTTGTATGAAAATGTATATACAAAATACTGCTAAAATAAGCTAAATTTGAATTGAAATGTACATTACAAAATACATAAAATAATGTAAATCTGTATCAAAATATTTATACAAATACATATAATAACGTAGATTTGTTTAAAATATATATAAAGAAAATACACATTAAGTAATGTAAATACGTATAAAAAATATGTACAAAATACACATACAATCATGTAATTCGTATCAAAATAAATAAACAAAATAGCAATAAAATAATGTAAATTTGTATGAGAAAACATATACAAATAACGCAAATTTCTATAAAAATATATGTACAAAAATGCACATAAAATAAAGTAAATTTGCATAAAAATATATATACAAAACACACACTAAATAATGTAAATGCGTACATAAAATAACCTAAATTTGAATAAAACTATATACAAAAATACACACAAAAAATTTAAATTTGTATGAAAAGAAATATACAAAAACCACATAAAATTAGGTTAATTTCTATTGAAATACATATACAAAATACACATAAAATAATGTAAATTTGAAAGAAAATATATAAACAAATACACTTAAAATAACGTAAATTTGTATAAAATATATATGCAAGATACACATTAAATAATGTAAATGTGTATAAAAAAATATATACAAAAAACAAATAGAATAATGTAAAATCGTATCAAAATAAATACACCGAATATTAATAAAATAATGTAAATTTGTATGAAAATAAAGATGCAAAATTCCCATAAAATAGCGCATTTCTTATAAAAATATATATACAATTTTATTTATTTTACTTTTTTCATTTTTCTATGGTTTTCCGGTTCCGGTGATCCTCGGTCGGTCGCTGCTTTCCGGGGTGGTCCTGATGGTCGGCCCAGGCCTCTTGGCGCAGGCGAAATTTATTAGTGGCGGCATCTTTTATCATGCTGCCTCCCTCCTCCCCAGAGCTCAGATCCCCAGAATCTAAGTAGATCCAGGGTTGGTAGGTGGTCTTCTGGTCACATGTGGTATTTAAGCCACTCGGCGGCGGGCGAAAAAATCCCAGCTGTGGGCACGGGGGGATAGATTGAGCCGTCATCCTGAACACGAGGCCGTTACTTTGACGACTCAGCCACCGCCTCCCCAAATACACATAAAATATTTAGATTTGTATTGAAATAAATATACAAAATGCACATACAATAAGGTAAATTTGTATTGAAAGAGATATGCAAAAATACATATAAAGCAATGTAAATTTGTTTCAAAATATATATACGAATACAAATAAAAAAACGTAGATTTCTATAAAAATATATATACAAAATACACATAAAATTAAGTAAATACGTATAAAAAAATGTATACTAAATACACATAAAATAATGTAAATTCGATTTAAAATAAATAAACAAAATACCAATAAAAGAATGTGTATTTGGATAAATATTAATATACAAAATACACATACAAAATAAACATAAAATAAGGTAGATTTGTAATCAAATATATGTACAAAATACACATAAAATAATGTAAATTTATATGAAAATATATATACAAATACACATAAAATAACATGAATTTGTATAAAAATATATATTCAAAATAAATATTAAATAATGTAAAAGCGTATAAAAATATATATACAAAGTACATATAAAATAATGTAAATTCGTATCAATATAAATCAACAAAACACCAATAAAATAATATATATTTGAATGAAAATAAATTTACAAAATACACATAACATAACTAAAATTTGTATTAAAATATATACAAAAATACATAGAAATAATTTGAGTTTGTATGAAAATAGATATACAAAATACACATAAAACTAGGTAAATTTGAAATGTATATACAAAATAGCCATAAAATATTGTAAATTTGTGTCAAAATATATAAACAAATACACATAAAATAACGTAAATTTGTATGAAAAATATATACAAAATACACATAGAATAATGTCAATTCGTATCAAAATGAATGAGCAGAATATCAATAAAATAATGTAAATTTGTATGAAAATAAAGATGCAAAATACCCAAAAAAATAAAGCACATGTTTATAAAAATACAGATACAAAAATACATCGAATAATTAAATTTGTATTAAAATTAATATACAAAATGCGTATATAATAAGGTAAATTTGTATTGAAAAAATATGCAACATGCACGTTTACTCATACAAATTTATATTATTTTATTGGTATTTTGTTTATTTATTTTGATACGAATTACATGATTATATGTGTATTTTGTACATATTTTTTTTATACATATTTACATTATTTAATGTGTATTTTGTTTATATATTTTCATAAAATTTACGTTATTATATGTGTATTTGTATAAATATTTTGATACAAAATTTACTTTATTTCATGTATTTTGTATATATATTTCAATTCAAATTTAGCTTATTTTGTGTGTATTTTGAATATATTTTCATACAAATTTAATTACTTCTTTGTATTTTTGTATATAGTTTTATATAAATTTACGTTATTTTATGTGTATTTTGTATATTTATATTTATACAAATACACATTCTTTTATTGATATTTTGTTTATTTATTTTGACGCGAATTTACATTATTTAATGTGTATTTTGTATATATATATTTTTATACGTATTTACATCATTTCATGTGTATTTTGTATATATTTTCCATTAGAAATCAACGTTATTTTATGTGTATTCGTATATATATTTTGAAACAAATTTACACTGTTTTATGTGTATGTTGCGAATTTTTTCAATACAAATTTACCTTATTGTATTTGCATTTTGTATATTAATTTTAATACAAATTTAATTATTCTATGTGTATTTTTGTATATGTATTTTTTTTTAAATATGCTTTATTTTATGGGTATTTTGCATCTTTGTTTTCATACAAATTTAAATTATTTTATTGATATTCTGCGTACTTATTTTGATACAGTTTTACATTATTCTATGTGTATTTTGTATATATATTTTATACAAATGTACGTTATTTTATGTGTATTTGTTTTCATTTCATACAAGTTTACATAATTTTATGTGTATTTTGTACATGTATTAAAATACAAATTTAACTAATTATATGTGTATTACATACAAATACATTCTTTTTATTGGTATTTTGTTTATTTATTTTGATACGAATTTATATTATTTTATGTGTATTTTGTATGCATTTTTTTATACGTATTTACTTCATTTTATGTGTATTTTGTATATATATTTTTATAGAAATCTACGTTATTTCATGTGTATTCGTATATATATTTTGAAACAAATTTACATTGTTTTATATGTATTCTGCATATCTATTTCAATACAAATTTACCTTATTGTATGGGTTTTTTATATATTTATTTTAATACAAATTTAATTTTTTTATGTGTTTTTTTGGTATATATATTTTTATAAATAAAAAAAATGCGTTATTTTATGGGTATTTTGCCTCTTTCTATTCATACAAATTTACATTATTTTATTAATATTCTGTGTATTTATTTTGATACGATTTTACATTATTCTATTTGTGTTTTGTATATATTTTTTTATACAAATTTACGTTATTTTAAGTGTATTTGTTTATGTATTTTCATTCAAATTTACATTATTTTATGTGTATTTTGTATATGTATTTCAATACAAATTTACCGAATTTTATATGTATTTTGTATATTTATTTTCATACAAATTTAAAATATTTTGTGTATTTTGTATATAGTTTGATGCAAATTTAGGTTATTTTATGTGTATTTTGTATATCTATTTTCATACAAATACACTTTCTTTTATTGATATTTTGTTTATTTATTTTGACGCGAATTTACATTATTTAATGTGTATTTTCTATACATATTTTTATACGTATTTATATCATCTCATGTGTATTTTGAATATATATTCCTATAGAAATCAACGTTATTATATGTGTATTCGTATATATATTTTGAAACAAATTTACACTGTTTTATGTGTATTTTGCGTATTTTTTCAATACAAATTTACCTTATTGTATGTGCATTTTGTATATTAATTTTAATACAAATTTATTCTTTGTGTATTTTTGTATATGTATTTTTAAAAAAAATATGCTTTATTTTATGGGTATTTTGCATCTTTATTTTCATACAAATTTAAATTAATATATTGATATTCTGTGTACTTATTTTGATACGATTTTACATTATTCTATGTGTATTTTGTATATATATTTTATACAAATGTACGTTATTTTATGTTTATATGTTTTCATTTCATAAAAATTTACATTATTTTATATGTATTTTGTACATGTATTTAAAGACAAATTTAACTAATTATATGTGTATTTTGTATATCTATTTTCAAACAAATTGAAATTATTTTTGTGTTTATTTTTTGTATAAATTTTTATACAAATTTTCGTTATTTTATGTATATTTTGTAATAATATTGTATATATAATATTGTAATAAGTTAAATTTGTATTTAAATAGATGTACAAAATACACATAAAATAATGTAAATTTGTATGAAATTAAAACAAATTCACATAAAATAACGTACATTTGTATAAAATATATATACAAAATATACATAGAATAATGTAAAATCGTATCAAAATAAATACACAGAATATCAATAAAATAATGTAAATTTGTATGAAAATAAAGATGCAAAATATCCATAAAATAAAGATTTTTTTTTTAATTACATATACAAAAATACACATAGAATAATTAAATTTGTATTAAAATTAATATACAAAATGCACATACAATAAGGTAAGTTTGTATTGAAAGAATATGCAAAATACACTTAAAACAATGTATATTTGTTTCAAAGTATATATACGAATACACATAAAAGAACGTAGATTTCAATAGAAATATATATACACAATACAAATGAAATTATGTAAATACGTATAAAAATATATATACACAATACACATTAAATAATGTAAATTCGTGTCAAAATAAATAAACAAAATATCAATAAAAGAATGTGTATTTGTATGAAAATAGATATACAAAATACTCATTAAATATTGTAAATTTGTATAAAACTCTATACAAAAATACACAAAAAATAATTAAAATTTGTATGAAAATTAATATACAAAATACACATAAAATTAGGTAAATTTGTATTACAATAAATATACAAAATGCACATACAATAAGGTAAATTTGTATTGAAATAGATATACAAAATGCTCATAAAACAATGTATATTTGTTTCACAATATATATACGAATACACATAAAATAACGTATATTTCTATAGAAATATATATACAAAATACACATGAAATGACGTAAATACGTATAAAAATATATATACACAATACACATTTAATAATGTAAATTCGCATCAAAATAAATAAACAAAATATCAATAAAAGAATGTGTATTTGTATGAAAATAGATATACAAAATACACATAAAATATTATAAATTTGTATAAAACTCTATACAAAAAATACACAAAAATAATTTAAATTTGTATAAAAATATATATACAAAATACACATAAAATTAGTTAAATTTCTATTGAAATACATATACAAAATACACATAAAATAATGTAAATTTGAATGAAAATATAAACAAATACACTTAAAATAACGTAAATTTGTATGAAATATATATAGAAAATACATATTAAATAATATAAATATGTATAAAAAAATATATACAAAACACAAATAGAATAATGTAAAATAGTATCAAAATAAATACACAGAATATTAATAAAATAATGTAAATTTGTATGAAAATAAAGATGCAAAATACCCATATAACAACGCATTTTTTATGAAAATATATATACCAAAATACACATAAAATATTTAAATTTGTATTACAATAAATATACAAAATGCACATACAATAAGGTAAATTTGTATTGAAATAGATATGCAAAATACACATAAAACAATGTAAATTTGTTTCAAAATATATATACGAATACACATAAAATAACGTAGATTTCTATAAAAATATATATACAAAATACACATGAAATGAAGTAAATACGTATAAGAAAATGTATACAAAATACACATAAAATAATGTAAATTCGTATCAAAATAAATAAACTAAATGACAATAAAAGAATGTTTACTTGTATAAATATAAATATACAAAATACACATAAAATAACGTAAAATTGTATAAAACTATATACAAAAATAAACAAAAATAATTAAATTTGTATGAAAATAGATATACAAAAGACACATAAAATAAGCTAAATTTGAATTGAAATAAATATAGAAAATACATAAAATAATGTAAATTTGTATCAAAATATATATTCAAATACACATATAATTACGTAAATTTGTATAAAAATATATAAACAAAATACACATTAAATAATGTAAATACGTATAAAAGATATGTACGTAATGTAAAAATTTTTAAATTTAAAGATGCAAAATACCCATAAAATAACTCATATTTAAAAAAATATATATACAAAAATACACATAAAATAATTGAATTTGTATTAAAATAAATATACAAAATACACATACAATAAGGTAGATTTTTATTGAAATAGATATGCAAAAAACACATAAAATAATGAATGTTTTTATCAAAATATATACGAATACACACAATAAAATTACGTAAATTTTTATGAAAATATATATATAAAATACACATAAAATAATGTAAATATATAGAAAAATATATATACAAAATACATAAAATAATAAATTTCTGTATCAAAATAAATAAAAAAAATTTCCTTTAAAAAAATGTATATTTGTATGAAAATATATATACAAAATACAAATAAAATACCAAAAATTTGAATAAAAATATATACAAAAATACACACAAATAATTAAAATTTGTTTGAAAATAGATATGCAAAATACACATCAAATAAGGCAAATTTTTATTGAAATACATATACAAAATAAACATAAAATAATGTAAATTTGTATGAAAATATATAAACAAATACACATAAGATAACGTAAATTTCCATAAAATATATGTACAAAATATACATTAAATAATGTAAATATGTCTAAAAATATATATACAAATTACACAGAATAACGTAAAATCGTATCAAAATAAATAAACAGACTATCAATAAAATAATGTAAATTTGTATGAAAATAAAGATGCAAAATACCCATATAATAACGCATATTTGTTTAAAAATATATATACAAAAATACACATAAAATAATTAAATTTGTATCAAAGAAAATATACAAAAGGCACATACAATAAAGAAAATTTGTATTGAAATAGATAAGCGAAATACATATAAATAATGTAAATTTGTATCAAAATATATATACGAATACACATAAAATAGAGTAAGTTTCTATGAAAATATATATTCAAAATACATATAAAATTATGTAAATAAGTATAAAAATATATATATCAAATACACCTAAAATAATGAAAATTCGTATCAAAATAAATAAACAAAATTCCGATAAAAGAACGTATATTTGTAGGAAAATAAATATACAAAATACACATAAAATTACGAAAATTTGAATAAAAATATATACTAAAATACACAAAATTAATTTCGATTTGTATGAAAATAGATATACATAATACACATATAATTAGTTAAATTTGCATTTAAATACATGTACAAAATACACATAAAATAATGTAAATTTGTATGAAATGAAAACAAATTCTCATAAAATAACGTTCATTTGTATGAAATATATATACAAAATATACATAGAATAATGTAAAATCGTATCAAAATAAATACACAGAATATCAATAAAATAATGTAAATTTGTATGAAAATAAAGATGCAAAATACTCATAAAATAAAGCATTTTTTTATGAAAATACATATACAAAAATACACATAGAATAATTAAATTTGTATTATTTTATATGTACTTTGTATATATATTTTTATACGCATTTACATTATTTAACATTTATTTTGAATATATAATTTTATACAAATTCATGGTATTTTTTGTGTATTTGTATATATTTTCATATAAATTTACATTATTTTATGTGTATTTTGTACATATATTTCATTACAAATTTACCTTATTTTATGTTTATTTTGTATGTGTATTTTGTACATTTATATTTATACAAATACACATTCTTTTATTGGTATTTTGTTTATTTATTTTGATTCGAATTTACATTATTTTATGTGTATTTTGTTTACATTTTTTTATACGGATATACTTAATTTTATGTGTATTTTCTATATATATTTTTATAGAAATCTACGTTATTTTATGTGTATTCGTATATATATTTTGAAACAAATTTACATTATTTTATGTATTTTGCATATCTCTCAATAGAAGTTTAATTTTATAGTAAGTACATTTTGTATATTTATTTCAATACAAATTTAAATATTTTATGTATTTTGTATATATATTTTATAAGAAATGCGCTATTTGATGGGAATTTTGCATCTTTATTTTCATACAAATTTACATTATTTTATTAATATTCGGTGTATTTATTTTGATACGATTTTACATTATTCTATTTGTTTTTATTATATATTTTTTTTTATACATATTTACATTATTTAATGTGTATCTTGCATATATATTTCATACAAATTTATTATCTATTATTTATTTTCATACAAATACATTCTTTTCATATTTTGTTTATTTATTTTGACACGAATTTACCTAGATATGTATTTTGTATATATTTTTATACGTATTTACATATTTCAAGTGTATTTTGTATATATATTTCTATAGAAATCTACGTTATTTTATGTGTATTCATATATATTTTGAAACAAATTTACATTGTTTTATATGTATTTTGAATATCTCTTTCAATACAAATTTAATTTTGTATATGCATTTTGTATATTTATTTCAATAAATTTAAATATTTTATGTGTATTTTTATATATATTTTAGAAAAATGCGCTATTTTATGGAATTTTGCATCTTTCTTTCATTCAAATTTACATTATTTTGTTGATATTCTCTGTATTTATTTTGATACGATTTTACATTATTCTATTTCTTTTGTATATACTTTTCATACACATTTACATTATTTAATGTGTATCTTGCATATATATTTTATACAAATTTACGTTATTTAAGTATTTGTTTATATATTTTCATTCAAATTTACATTATTCTATGTATATTTTGTATATGTATTTCAATACAAATTTACCAATTTTATGTGTATTTTGTATATTTCTTTCATACAAATTTTAATTATTTTGTGTATTTTTGTATATAGTTTTAAACAAATTTAAGTTATTTTATGTACGCATTTACATTATTTAATGTGTGTTTTGTATATATATTTTTATGCAAATTTACTTTATTTTATGTGCATTTTTGTAAGTTTGTATTGAAATAGATATGCAAAATACATATAAAACAATGTAAATATGTTTCAAAATATATATACGAATACACATAAAATAACGTAGATTTCTATAAAAATATATACAAAATACACATAAAATGAAATAAACACGTACAGAAAAATGAATACAAAATACACATAAAATAATGTAAAATCGTATCAAAATAAATAAACAAAATACCAATAAAAGAATGTGTATTTGTATAAATATAAATATACAAAATACACATAAAATATCGTAAATTTGTATAAAACTATATACAAAAATACACAGAAGTAATTAAATTCGTATGAAAATAGATATACAAATTACAGATAAAATAAGCTAAATTTTAATTGAAATGTATATACAAAATACATAAAATAATGTAAATTTGTATCAAAATATTTATAAAAATACATATAATAACGTAAATTTGTTTAAAAATATGTACAAAATACACATATAATCATGTAATTCGTATCAAACTAAATAAACAAAATAGCAATAAAATAATGTAAATTTGTATGAGAAAACATATACAAATACATATAAAATAACGCTAATTTCTATAAAAATATATGTCCAAAAATGAACGTAAAATAAAGTATATACAAAACACACATTAAATAATGTAAATGCGTACATAAAATAACCTAAATTTGTATAAAACTATATACAAAAATACACAAAAATAATTTAAATTTGTATGAAAAGAAATATACAAAATACACATAAAATTAGGTTAATTTCTATTGAAATACATATACAAAATACACATAAAATAATGTAAATTTGAAAGAAAATATATAAACAAATACTCATATAATAACGTAAATTTGTATGAAATATATATACAAAATAAACATTAAATAATGTAAATATGTATAAAAAAATATATACAAAACACAAATAGAATAATGTAAAATCGTATCAAAATATATACACAGAATATTAATAAAATAATGTAAATTTGTATGAAAATTAAGATGCAAAATACCTATAAAATAACGCATTTTTTTTTTTAATTATTGATACCAAAATACACATAAAATATTTGAATTTGTATCAAAATAAATATACAAAATGCACATACAATAAGGTAAATTTGTATTGAAATAGATATGCAAAATACATAAAAAATAATGTAAATTTGTTTCAAAATATATATGCGAATACACATAAAATAACGTAGATTTCTATATAAATACATATTCAAATAAAGATCTGACTGGGGATGTGTTACGAGTGGGGTCCCACAAGGCTCGGTATTAGGTCCACTTTTGTTTATTATTTTTATCAATGACTTAGACACAGGAATTAGTAGTGATGTTAGTAAATTTGCAGATGATACCAAGATCGGTAGAGTAATTGAGTCGGATCAGGACGCTAGTATTCTCCAAGGTGAACTCAACAGATTATATGACTGGGCGGATAAATGGCAGATGGAGTTCAATGTAAGGAAGTGCAGTATTCTGAGTGTAGGTAGGAACAACCCCTCACATAACTATTGCTTAAATGACACTCTCATAAGTAGGTCTGGGTGCGAGAGGGATTTAGTGGTCTTAGTGAGCTCTGATCTCCGTCCAAGGGCACAATGCATTCAAGCTAGAAATCGAGCTAATAGGGTACTGGGATTTATTTCAAGGAGCGTAAGCAACAGAAGCCCCGAAGTCTTCCTCAAACTATATTTAGCATTAGTTAGACCTCATCTTGACTATGCGGTTCAGTTCTGGTCACCCTACTATAGAATGGATATCAAAATGTTAGAATCGGTGCAGAGGAGGATGACTAAGATGATTCAGGGGTTGAGAAACTTGCCATACGAGGAAAGACTCAAACAGTTAAACTTGCATTCTCTAGAAAGGCGAAGGGTGCGTGGAGACATGATCGAGGTTTATAAATGGATGAAGGGCTTTAATAAGGGAGACATTCATAAGGTTTTGTTGGTAAGAGAACCGGGTAGGACACGAAGTAACGGGTTTAAACTGGATAAATTCAGATTCAACAGGGACATAGGCAAAAATTGGTTTACTAACAGGGTGGTGGATGAGTGGAATAGGCTTAGCAGTCATGTGGTGAGTGCCAATACAATTGTCACATTCAAAAATAGACTAGATAAATTCATGGACAGCGATATTAGGTGGGGTTAGATACATGGGAGCTTAGGGTCAAAGGAGCTGCCTCGTACAGGCCTACCGGCCTCTTGCAGACTCCTGCGTTCTTATGTTCTTATGTTCTTAAAATACACATACAATTAAGTAAATACGTATAAAAAAATGTATACAAAATACACATAAAATAATGTAAATTCGTATAAATATAAATAAACAATATAGCAATAAAAGAATGTGTATTTGTATAAATATAAATATACAAAATGGACATAAAATAACGTAAATTTATATAAAACTATATACATAAAATAACGCAAATTTCTATAAAAATATATGTACAAAAATGACCATAAAATTAATTTGCATAAAAATATATATACAAAACACACATTAGATAATGTAAATGAGTATAAAAATATGTATACAAAATACCTATGAAATAATCTAAATTCGTATCGAATTAAATTAAGAAAATACCAATAAAATAATGTAATTTTGGATGAATACATAAAATAACCTAAATACAAATACAAATATACACATAAAATAATTTAAAATTGAATGAAATAAATATACAAAATAAACATAAAATAAGGTAAATTTGTAATGAAATATATGAAAAAATACACATAAAATAATATAAATTTGTATGAAAATATATATACAAATACACATTAAATAACATGAATTTGTATAAAATTTGTATCAAAATATATACGAATACACACAATAAAATAACGTAATCTTTTTATGAAAATGTATATACAAAATAAACATAAAATAATTTAAATACGTAGAAAAATATATATACAAAAAACACATAAAATAATGTAAATTTGTATAAAAATATATAAACAAATACACATAAAATAATGTAAATTTGGATAAAATATATATACAAAATAAACCTTAAATAATGTAAATATGTATAAAAAATATATACAAAATACACATAGAATAATGTTAAATCGTATCAAAATAAATAAAGAGAATATCAATAAAATAATGTAAATTTGTATGAAAATAAAGCTGCAAAATATCCATATAATAACGCATATTTGCATAAAAATATATATACAAAAATACATATAAAATAATTAAATTCAAAATCCACGTACAATAAAGTAAATTTGTATTGAAATAGATATGCAAAATACACATCAATAATTTAAATTTGTATCAAAATATATATACGAATACTCATAAAATAGAGTAAATTTCTAAGAAAATATACATACAAAATAGATATACAAAATACACATATAACTAGATTAGTTTGTATTTAAATACATGTACAAAAAACATATAAAATAATATAGATTTATATGAAATGAAAACAAATACATTTTATATAGAATATATATACAAAATACACATATAATAATGTAAAATCATACCAAATAAATACACAGAATATCAATAAAATAATGTAAATTTGTATGAAAATAAAGATGCAAAATACCCATAAAATAAAGCATATTTTTATAAAAATACATATACAAAAATACACATAGATTAATCAAATTTGTATTAAATTAATATACAAAATGCACATACAATAAGGTAAATTTGAATTGAAAAAATATGCAAAATACACATAAAACAATGTAAATTTGTTTCAAATTATATACGAATACACATAAAATAACGTAGATTTCTATAGAAATATACATACAAAATACACGTGAGATGATGTAAATACGTATAAAAATATATATACAAAATAGACATTAAATAATGTAAATTCGTGTCAAAATAAATAAAAAAAATATAATGACAAGAACGTGTATTTGTATGAAAATAGATATACAATATATAAAATAACCTAAATTTGTATAAAACTATATACAAAAATACACAAAAATAATTTAAACTTGTATGAAAATAAATATACAAAAAACATATAAAATTAGGTAAATTTGTATTGAAATACATATACAAAATACACATAAAATAATGTAAATTTGAATGAAAATATATAAACATATAGACTTAAAATAACGTAAATTTGTATCAAATATATATACAAAAAACACATTAAATAATGTAAATATGTATAAAAAAATATATACAAAACATAAATAAAATAATGTAAAATCGTATCAAAATAAATACAGAAAATATTAATAAAATAATGTAAATTTGTATGAAAATTAAGATTCAAAATACCTATAAAATAGCGCATTTTTTATAAAAATATATATACGAAAAAACATAAAATATTTGATTTTGTATTAAAATAAATAGATATACAAAATACACATAAAATAAGCTAAATTTGAATTGAAATATATATAAAAAATACATAAAATAATGTAAATTTGTATCAAAATATTTATACAAATACACATATAATAACGTAAATTTGTATAAAAATATATAAACAAAATACACATTAAATAATGTAAATACGTATAAAAAAAATGTTCAAAATACACAAATAATTATGTAACTCGTATCAAAATAAATAGACAAAATACCAATAAAATAATGTAAATTTCTATGAGAAAACATATACAAAATACACATAAATAACGCAATTTCAATAAAAATATATATAATATATTATTTTTTTGTATATATTTAAAATATTTAATGTATATTTTGTATATATATTTTATCCAATTTTACGTTATTTTATGTGTATTTGTTTATATATTTTCATTCAAATTTACATTATTTTATGTTAGTTTTGTATATGTATTTCAATACAAATTTGCCTAACTTTATATGTATTTTGCATATCTATTTTAAAACAAATTTAAATTATTTTTGTGTATTTTTGTATATATTTTTATACAAATTTTAGTTATTTTATTTGTTTTTTGTATATATATTTTCCTACAAATATACATTCTTTTATTGGAATTTTGTGTATTTAATTTTTTTACGAATTTACATTATTTTATGTGTATTTTGTATATATATTTTTCTACGTATTTAAATTATTTTATGTGTATTTTATATATACATTTTCATAAAAATGTACGTTATTTTATTGTGTGTATTCGTATATATTTTGAAACAAATTTTGTACAAATTCATGTTATTTTATGTGTATTTGTATATATATTTTCATACAAATTTATATTATTTTATGTGTATTCTTACATATATTTTATTACAAATTTACCTTATTTTATGTTTATTTTGTATATTTATTTAATTCAATTTAAAATTATTTAATGTGTATATTTGTATTTGTATTTAGGTTATTTTATGTGTGTTTTCTATATATATTTTCATCCAAAGTTACATTATTTTATTGTTATTTTCTTAATTTAACTCGATACGAATTTAGATTATTTCATAGGTATTTTGTATACATATTTTTATACTCATTTACATTATGTAATGTGTGTTTAGTATATATTTTTTTATGCAAACTAATTTTTTGTGCATTTTTGTACATATATTTTTATAGAAACTTGCGTTATTTTATGTGTATTTTGTATATGTTTTCTCATACATATTTACATTATTTAATTAGTCTTTTTTTCATTTATTTTGATACGAATGACTTGATTATTTGTGTATTTTGTAAATATTTTTTTATACGTATTTACATTACTTAATGTGTATTTCGTTTATATATTTTTATACAAATTTACGTTATTATATGTGTATTTGTTAAAAATATTTTGAAACAGATTTACTTTATTTTATGTATTTTGTATATATATTTCAATTCAAATTCAGCTTATTTTGTGTGTATTTTGTATATCTATTTTCATACAAATTTAATTACTTCTTTGTATTTTGATTCGTATTTACTTAATTTTATGTGAATTTTGTATATATATTTTTATAGAAATCTACGTTATTTTATGTGTATTCGTATATATATATATATATATATATATATATATATATATATATATATATATATATATATATATATATATATATATATATATATATATATATATATATATATATATATATATATATATATATATATATATATATATATATATATATATTACGAAACAAATTTACATTGTTTTATATGTATTTTGCATATATATTTCAATACAAATTTACCTTATTGTATGTGCATTTTGTATATTTATTTTGATACAAATTCAAATATTTTATGTGTATTTTTAGTATATATAATTTTATAAAAAATGCGTTATTTTATAGGTATCTTGCATCTTTATTTACATACAAATATACATTATTTTATTAATATTCTGTGTATATATATTGATACGATTTTATATTATACAATTTGTTTTGTATATATTTTTTTTATACATATTTTCATTATTTAATGCGCATTTTATATATATATTTTATACAAATTAACGTTATTTTAAGTGTATTTGTTTATATAATTTCATTCAAATTTACATTATTTTAAGTGTATTTTGTATATGTATTTCAATACAAATTTACCTAATTTTATATGTATTTTGTATATTTATTTTCATACAAATTTAAATTATTTTTGTGTTTTTTTGTATATAGTTTTATACAAATTTAGGTTATTTTATGTGTATTTTCTATACCTATTTTCATACAAATACACATTCTTTTATTGATATTTTGTTTATTTATTTTGACGCGAGTTTACATTATTTAATGGCTGCCTACAAATGAATAGACCATTTATTTTTTTTATTATTATTTCATTGCTATTTTGTTTATTTATTTTGATACGAATTACATGATTATATGTGTATTTTGTACATGTTTTTTATACGTGTTTACATTATTTAAAAATGTATTTTGTTTATATATTTTTAAACAAATTTACGTTATTATATGTGTATTTGTATAAATATTTTGATACAAATTTACATTCTGTATTTTGTATATACATTTCAATTCAAATTTAGCTTATTTTATTTTTATTTTGTATATCTATTTTCATACAAATTTAATTACTTCTGTGTATTTTTGTATATAGTTTTATACAAATTTACGTTATTTTATGTGTATTTTGTATATTTATATTTATAAAAATAAACATTCTTTTATTGGTATTTTGTTTATTTATTTTGATACGAATTTACATTATTTTTTGTGTATTTTGTATACATTTGTTTATACGTATTTACTTTTTTTATGTGTATTTTGTATATATTTTTATAGAAATCTACGTTATTTTATGTGTATTCGTATATATATTTTGAAACAAATTTACATTGAATTATATGTATTTTGCATATCTATTTCAATACAAATTTACCTTATTGTATGTGCATTTTGTATATTTATTTTTATACAAATTCAAATATTTTATGTGTATTTTGGTATATATATTTTTTTTTAAAAATGCGTTTTTTTATGGGTATTTTGCATCTTAATTTACATACAAATTTACATTATTTTATTAAGATTCTGTGTATTTATTTTGATACTATTTTACATTATTCTATTTTGTTTTGTATATATTTTTTTGATATACATATTTACATTATTTAATGTGCATTTTTTATATATATTGTATATCATTTCATGTGTATTTTGTATATATATATTTCTATAGAAATCTACGTTATTTTATGTGTATTCGTATATATATTCTGAAACAAATTTACACTGTTTTATGTGTATTTTGCGTATTTTTTCGATACAAATTTACGTTATTGTATGTGCATTTTTTATGTTCATTTTAATACAAATTTATTTATGAGTATTTTGCATCTTTATTTTCATACAAATTTACATTATTTTATTGATATTCTGTGTATTTATTTTAATTCGATTTTACATTATTCTATATGTATTTTGTATATATATTTTATACAAATATACGTTACTTTATGTGTATTTGTTTTCATTTCATACAAATTTTCATTATTTTATGTGTATTTTGATCATGTATTTAAATGTGTATTTTGTATATTTATTTTCCTACATATATACGTTCTTTTATCGGAATTTTCCTTATTTACTTTGATACGAATTTACATTATTTGAGTTATATTTGGTATATATATTTTTATACTTATTTACATCATTTTATATGTATTTGTATGTATATTTTCATATAAATTTACTCTATTTTATGAGTATTCGTATATATATTTTGATACAAATTTACTTTATTGATGTGTATTTTGCATATCTATTTCAATACAAATTTACTTTATTGTATGTGCATTTTGTATATTTATTTTAATAAAAAAATAATTATTTTATATGTATTTTTGTGTATATATTTTTATACAAATATGCGTTAATATATGGGTATTTTGCATTTTTATTCTCATACAAATTTACATTATATTATTGATATTCTGTTTATTTATTTTGATACGATTTTACTTTATTCTATGTGTATTTTGTATATATATTTTTATACATATTTAAATTATTTAATGTATATTTTGTATATATATTTTATTCAAATTTACGTTATTTTATGTGTATTTGTTTATATATTTTCATACAAATTTATATTATTTTATGTGGGTTTTGTATATGTATTTAATAAATTTGCCTAATTTTATGTGCATTTTCCATATCTATTTTCAAACAAATTTTAATTATTTTGTGTATTTTTGTATATATTTTTACAAATTTTAGTTATTTCATTTGTATTTTGTATATATATTTCCTAGATATACATTCTTTTATTGGAATTTTGTTTATTTATTTTGATACGAATTTACATTATTTTATGTGTATTTTGTAAATATATTTTTCTACGTATTTACTTTATTTTATGTGTATTTTGTATATATATTCTCATAAAAATTTACCTTATTTTATTGTGTGTATTCGTATATAATTTGTTACAAATTTTATACAAATTCATGTTATTTTATGTGTATTTGTATATATATTTTCATACAAATTTACATTATTTTATGTGCATTTTTACATATATTTCATTAGAAATTTACCTTATTTTATGTTTATTTTGAATATTTATTTAATTCAGTTTTAAATTATTTAATGTGTATATTTGTATTTGTATTTAGGTTATTTTATGTTTATTTTCTATATATATTTACATCTAAAATTACATTATTTTATTGGTATTTTGTTAATTGAATTCGATACGAATTTAGATTATTTCATAGGTATTTTGTATACATATTTTTATACGCATTTACATTATTTATTGTTTTGTATATTTAATAATATGCAAAATTTAATTTTATGTGCATTTTGTACATATATTTTTTTAAATTTGCGTTATTTTATATGTATTTTGTATATGTTTTCTCATATAAATTTACATTATTTTATTGGTATTTTGTTTATTTATTTTGATACGAATTACGTAATTATTTTTTTATTTTGTACATATTTTTTCATACACATTCATACATTTACATTATTTAATGTGTATTTTGTTTATATATTTCTATACAAATTTACGTTATAATATGTGTATTTGTATAATTATTTTGATACAAATATACATTATTTTATGTATGTTGTATATATATTTCAATTCAAATTTAGCTTATTTTTTTGTGTATTTTGTATATATATTTTCATACAAATTTAATTACTTCTGTGATTTTGTATATAGTTTTATATAAATTTATTATTTTATGTGTATTTTGTATATTTATATTTATACAAATACACATTCTTTAATTAGTATTTTGTTTATTTATTTTGATACGAGCTTACATTATTTTATGTGTATTTTGTATACCTTTTTTTATACGTATTTACTTCATTGTATGTGTATTTTGTATATATATTTTTATAGAAATCTACATTATTTTATGAAATATACATAAAATAAACTAGATTTGTATAAAACTATATACAAATATACACAAAAATAATTAAAATTTGTATGAAAATAAATATACAAAAAACACATAAAATTAGGAAATTTGTATTGAAATACATAAACAAAATACACATAAAATAATAATTAAATTTGAGTTAAAATATATAAACAAATACACTTACAATAACGTAAATTTGTATAAAATATATATACAAAATACACATTAAAAATGTAAATATGTATCAAAAAATATATTTACAAAACACATATAGAATAATGTAAAATCGTATCAAAATAAACACACAGAATATTAATATAATAATGTAAATTTGAATGAAAATTAAGATGCAAAATACCCATAAAATAACGTATTTTTTATAAAAATATATATACCAAAATACACATAAAATATTTGAATTTGTATTAAAAAAAATATACAAAATGCACATACAAAAAGGTAAATTTGTATTGAAATAGATATGCAAAATACATATATAACAATATAAATTTGTTTCAAAATATATATACGAATACACATAAAATAAGGTAGATTTCTATAAAATATATATACAAAATACACATAAAATGAAGTAAATACGTATAAAAAATGTATACAAAACACACATAAAATAATGTAAATTCGTATCAAAATAAACAAAATACCAATAAAAGAATGTGTATTTGTATAAATATAGACATACAAAATACACATAAAATAACGTAAATTTGTATAAACTATATACAAAAGTACAGAAAAGTAATTAAATTTGTATGAAAATAGATATACAAAATATACATAAAATAAGCTAAATTTGAATTGAAAAATATATACAAAATACATCATATAATGAAAATTTGTATCAAAATTTTTATACAAATACACATATAATAACGTAAATTTTTATGAAAATATATATACAAAATACACATAAAATAATGTAAATACGTAGAAAAATATATAAACAAAATACCATTAAAAAAAATGTGTATTTGTGTAAATGTAAATATACAAAATACACATAAAATAACGTATATTTATATAAAATTATATACAAAAATACACAGAAGTAATTAAATTTTATGAAAATAGATATACAAAATACACACAAAATAAGCTAAATTTGAATTGAAATATATATACAAAATACATAAAATAAAGTAAATTTGTATCAAAATATTTATACAAATACACATATAATAACGTAAATTTGTATAAAAATATATAAACAAAATACACATTAAATAATGTAAATATATATAAAAAAATATGTACTAAATACACATATAATCATATAACTCGAATCAAAATAAATAAACAAAATACAAATAAAATAATGTAAATTTGTATGAGAAAACATATATAAAATACACATAAAATATGTATACAAAATACCTATGATGAAATCTAAATTCGTATCGAGTTAAATTAGGAAAATACCAATAAAATAATGTAATTTTGAATGAAAATATATATAGAAAATACACATAAAATTACCGAAATACAAATACAAATATACACATAAAATAATTTAAGATTGAATGAAATAAATATACAAAATATTCATAAAATAAAGTAAATTTGTAATGAAAAATATGTAAAAATACACATAAAATAATATAAATTTGTATGAAAATATATATTCAAATGTACATAAAATAACATGCATTTGTATAAAATTTGTATCAAAATAAATACGAATACACACTATAAAATAATGTAATTTTTTATTAAAATATATATACAAAATACACATATAATAATGTAAATACGTAGAAAAATATATATACAAAATACACACAAAATAATGTAAACTCGTAAAAAAATAAATAAACAAAATTCCAATAAAAGAATGTATATTTGTAGGAAAATATATATACAAAATACAAATAAAATAACTAAAATTTGTATAAAAATAAATACAAAAATACAAGAAAATAATTTAAATTTCTTTACAAATAGATATGCAAAATACACATACAGTTAGGCAAACTTGCAAAGAAATACATATACAAAATACACATAAAGTAATGTAAATTTGTATGATAATATATAAACAAATACACATAAAATAACGTAAATTTGGAAAAAATATATATACAAAATATACATTAAATAATGTAAATATGTATAAAAATATATATACAAAATAAACATAGAATAATGTTAAATCGTATCAAAATAAATAAACAGAATATTAATAAAATAATGTAAATTACAAATTTACGATATTTAATGTGTATTTTGTATTTTTTATATTTATACAAATATACATTCTTGTATTGGTGTTTAGTTTATTTATTTTGATACGAGTTTACATTATTTTATGTGTATTTTGTATACATTTTTTTATACGTATTTACCTAATTTTATGTGTATTTTGTATATATATTTTTATAGAAATCTACCTGATTTTAAGTGAATTCGTATATATATTTTGAAACAAATTTACATTGTTTATATGTATTCTGCATATCTATTTAAATACAGAAAAATTTATTTTAATACAAATTCAATTATTTTATATGTATTTTGGTATGTATATTTTTATAAAAAATGCGTATTTTATGGGTATTTTGCATTGGGTATTCTGTGTATTCATTTTGATACGATTTTACATTATTCTATTTGTGTTTTGTATATATTTTTTTTTATATATATTTACATTATTTAATGTGTATTTTGTATATATATTTTATACAATATCACGTTATTTTAAGTGTATTTGTTTATATATTTTCATTGAAATTTACATTATTTTAAGTGTATTTTGTATATGTATTTAAATACAAATTTACGTATGTGTATTTTGTATATTTATTTTCATACAAATTTACATTCTTTGTGTATTTTGTATATAGTTTTACAAATTTATGTTTTTCATGTGTATTTTGTATATCTATTTTCATATAAATACACATTCTTTTATTGATATTTTTTTATTTATTTTGACGCGAATTTACATTATTTAATTGTGTATATGTATTTTTATAAAAATATGGTTTATTTCATGGGTAGTTTGCATCTTTAATTTCATACAAACTTCCATTATTTTAGTGATATTCTGCTTATGTCTTTTGATACGAATTGACTTTATTCCATGTGTATTTTGTATATTATTTTCATACAAATTTACATTATTTTATGTGTATTTGTTTATATATTTTGACAATTTTACAATATTTTATGGGTATTTTGTATATATATTTCAAAAGAAATTTACCTAGTTTAACGCGTATCTTGTATATCTATTTTCACACAAATTCAAATTATTTCTATGTATTTTTGTATATATTTAATACAAATTTTAGTTATGTGTATTTTGTAAACTTCTTTTATTCAAATATATATTATTTTATTGGTATTTTGTTGATTTATTTTGATACGAATTTACATTATTTTATATGTACTTTGTATATATTTTATACGCATTTACATTATTTAATATTTATTTTGAATATATATTTTATACAAATTCATGTTATTTTATGTGTATTTGTATGTATATTCATAAATTTACATTATTTGATGTGTATTTTGTACATATATTTCATTACAAATTTACCTTATTTAATTTTTATTTTGTATATTTATTTCATTTATCATTAAATTATTTTATGAGTATATTTGTATTTGTATTTAGGTTATTTTATGTATATTTTCTATATATTTCCATCGAAAATTACATTATTTTATTGGTATTTTGTTATTTTAATTCGATAACAATTTAGATTATTTCATAGGTATTTTGTAAACATATTTTTAATCGCATTTACATTATTTAATGTGTGTTTTGTATATATAATTTTATGAAAATTTCCTTTATTTTATGTGCATTTTGTACATATGTTTTACAGAAATTTCCGTTCTTTTATGTGTATTTTGTATATGTTTTCTCATATAAATTTTCATTATTTTATTGGTATTTTGTTTATTTATTTTGATACGAGTTACATTATTATATGTGTATTTTGTACATATCTTTTATACGTATTTACATTATTTAATGTGTATTTTGTTTATATATTTTTATACAAATTTACGTTATTATATGTGTATTTGTATAAATAGTTTGATACAAATTTACATTATTTTATGTATTTTGTATATATATTTCAATTCAAATTTAGCATATATTTTGAGTGTATTTTTGTATATCTATTTTCATACAAACTTAATTACTTTTGTGTATTTTTGTATAAAGTTTTATACAAATTTACGTTATTTTATGTGTATTTTATGAAAATACACATAAAATAATGTAAATTTGAAAGAAAATATATAAACAAATACACATATAATAACGTAAATTTGTATCAAATATATATACAAAATACACATTAAATAATGTAAATATGTATAAAAAAAAATATATACAAAACACAAATAGAATAATGTAAAATCGTATCAAAATATATACACAGAATATTAATAAAATAATGTAAATTTGTATGAAAATTAAGATGCAAAATACCTATAAAATATCGCATTTTTTATAAAATTATAGATACCAAAATACACATAAAATATTTGAATTTGTATTAAAATAAATATACAAAATGCACATACAATAAGGTAAATTTGTATTGAAATATATATGCAAAATAAATATAAAACAATATAAATTTGTTTCAAAATATATATAAATATATATATAAATCAAAATATTTATACAAACACACATATAATAACTTAAATTTGTATAAAATTATGTAAACAAAATACACATTAAATAATGTAAATACGTATAAAAAAAATGTACAAAATACACATATAATAATGTAATTCGTATCAAAATAAATAAACAAAATACCAATAAATTAATGTAAATTTCTATGTAAAATAACGCAAATTTCTATAAAAATATGTAAAATGCATAAAATAAAGTAAATATAAAAATATATATATATATATATATATATATATATATATATATATATATATATATATATATATATATATATATATATATATATATATATATATATATATATATATATATATATATATATATATATATATATATATATATATTTTTTTTTTTATGCAAATTTACTTTATTTTATGTGCATTTTGCACATACAATAAAGTAAATTTGTATTGAAATATATATGCAAAATACACATAAATAATGTAAATTTGCATCAAAATATATATACGAATACACATAAAATAGAGTAAATTTCTATGAAAATTATGCTCATACAATAAAGTAAATTTGTATTGAAATATATATGCAAAATACACATAAATAATGTAAATTTGCATCAAAATATATATGAATACACATAAAATAGAGTAAATTTATGAAAATTATACAATACATATAAAATGATGTAAATAAGTATAAAAATATATATATCAAATAAACTTAAATAATGTAAATTCGTATCAAAATAAATAAACAAAATTCCGATAAAAAACGTATATTTGTAGGAAAATTGATATACAAAATACACATATAATTAGTTAAATTTGTATTTAAATACATGTACAAAATACACATACAATAATGTAAATTTGTATGAAATGAAAACAAATACACATAAAATAAGGTACATTTGTATAATATATATATACAAAATACACATAGAATAATGTAAAATCGTATCAAAATAAGTACACAAAATATCAATAAAATAATTTAAATTTGTATGAAAATAATGATGCAAAATACCGATAAAATAAAGCATATTTTTTTAAAAAATACATATACAAAAATACACATAGAATAATTAAATTTGTATTAAAATTAATATACAAAATGCACATACTATATCGTAAATTTGTATTGAAAAAAAATGCAAAATACACATAAAACAGTGTAAATTTGTTTCAAAATATATAAACGAATACACATAAAATAACGTAGATTTCTATAGGAATATATATACAAAATACAGATGAAATGATGTAAATACGTATAAAAATATATATACAAAATACACATTAAATAATGAAAGCTCGCGTCAAAATAAATAAACAAAATATCAATAAAAGAATGTGTATTTGTATGAAAATAAATATACAAAATACACATCAGATAACCTAAATTTGTATAAAACTATATACAAAAATACACAAAAATATTTTAAATTTGTATGAAAAAAATATACAAAATACACATAAAATTAGGTAAATTTGTATTTAAATACATATACAAAATACACATAAAATAATGTAAATTTGAATGAAAATACTTAAACAAATACACTTAAAATAACATAAATTTGTATAAAAAAATATATGCAAAACACAAATAGAATAATGTAAAATCGTATCAAAATAAATACACAGAATATTAATAAAATAATGTAAATTTGTATGAAAATAAAGAGGCAAAATACCCATAAAATAACGCATTTTTTTATTTATAAAAATATATATACCAAAATACACATAAAAAAATAAAATTAGTATTAAAATAAATATATAAAAAACATACACAATAAGGTAAATTTGTATTGAAATAGATATGCAAAATACATATTAAACAATGTAAATTTGTTTCAAAATATATATACGAATACACATAAAATATCGTAGATTTCTATAAAAATACATATATACAAAATACACATAAAATGAAGTAAATACTTATAAAAAAATGTATACAAAATACACATAAAATAATGTAAATTCGTATCAAAATAAATAAACAAAATACCAATAAAAGAATGTGTATTTGTATAAATTTAAATATACAAAATACACATAAAATAACGTAAATTTATATAAAACTATATACAAAAATACACAGAAGTAATTAAATTTGTATGAAAATAGATATACAAAATAAGGTAAATTCGTATCAAATTCAATAAACAAAATTCAGATAAAAGAACGTATATTTGTAGAAAAATAAATATACATTTGTATGAAAATAGATATTCAAAATACACATATTTACATTGTTTTATATGTATTTTGCATATCTATTTCAATACAAATTTACCTTTTTGTATGTGCATTTTGTATATTTATTTTAAAACAAATTCAAATATTTTATGTGTATTTTGGTATATATATTTTTTTAAAAAATACGTTATTTTATGGGTATTTTGCATTTTAATTTTCATACAAATTTACATTATTATATTAATATTCTGTGTATTTATTTTGATACGATTTTACATTATTCTATATGTGTTTTGTAAATATATTTTTTGATACATATTTACATTTTTAATGTGTATTTTGTATATATATTTTATACAAATTTACGTTATTTTAAGTGAATTTCCTAATTTTATGTGTTTTTTGTATATTTATTTTCATACAAATTTTAATTATTTTTGTGTATTTTTGTATATAGTTTTATACAAATCTAGGTTATTTTATGTATATTTCATAAAATTGCGTAGATTTTTATAAAAATATATATACAAAATACACATAAAATGAAGTAAATACGTATAAAAAAATGTATACAAAATACACATAAAATAATGTAAGCTCGTATCAAAATAAATAAACAAAATACTAATTAAAGAATGTGTATTTGTATAAATATAAATATACAAAATACACATAAAATAACGTAAATTTATATAAAACTATATAAAAAAATGCACAGAAGTAATTAAATTTGTATGAAAATATATATACAAAATACACATAAAATAAGCTAAATTTGAATTGAAATATATATACAACATACATAAAATAATGTATATTTGTATCAAAATAATTATACAAATACACATTTAATAACGTAAATTTGTATAGAAATATATAAACAAAATACACATTAAATAATGTAAATACGTATTAAAAAATTATGTACAAAATATAAAAATAATTACGTAATTCGTATCAAAATAAAATACAAAATACCAAAAAAATAATGTAAATTTATATGAGAAAACATATACAAAATACACATAAAATAGCGCAAATTTAAAAAAAATATATATGTACAAAAATGCACATAAATTAAATTAAATTTGCATAAAAATAAATATACAAAACACACAATAAATAATGTAAATGCGTATAAAAATATGTATACAAAATACATATGAAATAATCTAAATTCGTATCGAATTCAATTAATAAAATACCAATAAAATAATGTAATTTTGGATGTAAATATATATAAAAAATACATATAAAATAACCTAAATACAAATACAAATATACACATTAAATAATTTAAAACTGAATTAAATAAATATTCAAAATAAACATAAAATAAGGTAAATTTCTAATGAAATATATGTAAAAATGCACATAAAATAATGTAAATTTGTATGAAAATATATATATACAAATACACATAAAATAACATGAATTTGTATAAAATTTGTAACAAATTATATACGAATACACACAATAAAATAAGGTAAATTTTTATGAGAATATATATACAAAATACACATAAAATAATGTAAATACGTAGAAAAATATATATACAAAATACACATAAAATAATGTAAATTCGTATCAAAATAAATAAACAAAATTCCAATAAAGGAATGTATATCTGTTGGAAAATATATATACAAAATACAAATGAAATAACTAAAATTTGTAAAAAAATACATACAAAAATACACAAAAATAATTTAAATTTGTTTGAAAATAGATATGGAAAATGCACATAAAATTAGGCAAATTTGTATTAAATACATATACAAAACCCACATAAAATAATATAAATTTGTATGAAAATATATAAACAAATACACATAAAATAACGTAAATTTGAATAAAATATATATACAAAATATACATTAAATAATTTAAATATGTATAAAAATATATATACAAAATACACATAGAATAAAGTAAAATCGTATCAAAATAAATAAACAGAATATCAATAATATAATGTAAATTTGTATGAGAATAAAGATGCAAAATACCCATATATTAACGCATATTTGTATAAAAATATATATACAAAAATACATATAAAATAATTATTTTTTTATTAAAATAAATATACAAAATGCACATACAATAAAGTAAATTTGTATTGAAATAGATATGCAAAATACACATCAATAAAGTAAATTTGTATCAAAATATATATACGAATACTCATAAAATAGAGTAAATTTATATGAAAATATACATACAAATACATATAAAATGATGTAAATAAGTATAAAAATATATATACCAAATATACTTCAAATAATGTAAATTCGTATCAAAATAAATAAAGAAAATTCCGATAAAAGAACGTATATATGTAGGAAAATAAATATACAAAATAGTTGAAAATACACATTTAAATACATGAACCAAATACACATAAAATAATGAAAATTTGTATGAAATGAAAACAAATACACATAAAGTAACGTATATTTGTATAAAATATATATACAAAATACATATAGAATAAAGTAAAATCGAATTAAAATAAATACACAGAATATCAATAAAATAATGTAAATTTGTATGAAATTAAAGATGCAAAATACTCATAAAATAATTAAATTTGTATTAAAATTAATATAAAAAATGCACATACAATAACGTAAATTTCTATTGAAAAAATACGCAAAATACACATAAAACAGTGTAAATTTGTTTCAAAATATATATATATATAAATACACATAAATAACGTAGATTTCTATAGAAATATATATATACAAAATACACATGAAATGATATAAATATATATAAAACCGCCACATTAAATAATGTAAATATGTATATCAAAAAATATATACAAAACACAAATAGAATAATGTAAAATAGTATCAAAATAAATACACAGAATCTTAATAAAATAATGTAAATTTGTATGTATATTAAGTTGCAAAATAACAATAAAAAACCGCATTTTTTTATAAAAATATATATACCAAAATACACATAAAATATTTGAATTTGTATAAAAATAAATATACAAAATGCACATACAATAAGGTAAATTTGTATTGAAATAGATATGCAAAATTCATAATACAATGTAAATTTGTTTCAAAATATATATACGAATACACATAAAATAACGTAGATTTCTATAAAAATATACACAAAATACACATAAAAAGCAGTAAATACGTATAAACAAATGTATACAAAATACACATAAAATAATGTAAATTCGTATCAAAATAAATAAACAAAATAGCAATAAAAGAATGTGTATTTGTATAAATATAAATATACAAAATACACATAAAATAACGTAAATTTGTATAAAACTATATACAAAAATACACAGAAGTAATTAAATTTATTTGAAAATAGATATACAAAATAAAAATAAAATAAGCTAAATTTGAATTGAAATGTATATACAAAATACATAAAATAATGTAAATTTGTATCAAAATATTTATACAAATACACATATAATAACGTAAATTTGTTTAAAAATATATAAATAAAATACACATTAAATAATGTAAACACGTATAAAAAACATGTACAAAATACACATATAATCATGTAATTCGTATCAAAATAAATAAACAAAATAGCAATAAAATAATAATAATAATAATAAATGGTCTATTCATATGTAGGCAGCCATTAAATAATGTAAACTCGCGTCAAAATAAATAAACAAAATATCAATTAAAAAATGTGTATTTGTATGAAAATATATATAGAAAATACACATAAAATAACCTAAATTTGTATAAAACTATATACAAAAAAACACAAAAATAATTTAAATTTGTATGAAAATAAATATACAAAATACATATAAAATTAGGTAAATTTGTATTGAAATACATATACAACATACACTTAAAATAATGTAAATTTGAATGAAATTATATAAACAAATACACTTAAAATAACGTTAATTTGTATAAAATATATATAAAAAATGCACATTAAATAATGAAAATATGTATAAAAAAATATATACAAAACACAAATAGTATAATATAAAATCGTATCAAAATATATACAAAGAATATTAATAAAATAATGTATATTTGTATGAAAACTAAGATGCAAAATACCTATAAAATAACGCATTTTTTAAAAAATTATATATACTAAAAATACACATAAAATATTTGAATTTGTATCAAAATAAATATACAAAATGCACATACAATAAGGTAAATTTGTATTGAAATATATATGCAAAACCCATATAAAACAACGTAAATTTGTTTCAAAATATATATATATATATATATATATATATATATATATATATATATATATATATATATATATATATATATATATATATATATATATATATATATATATATATATACGAAGACATAAAATAACTTAGATTTCTATAAAAATATATATACAAAATACACATAAATTTAAGTAAATACGAATCAAAAATGTATACAAAATACACATGAAATAATGTAAATTCGTATAAATATAAATAAACAAAATACCAATAAGAGAATGTGTATTTGTATAAATATAAATATACAAAATGCACATAAAATAACGTAAATTTTTATAAAACTATATACAAAAATACACAGAAGTAATTAAATTTGTATGAAAATAGATATACAAAATACACACAAAATAAGCTAAATTTGAATTGAAATATATATACAAAATACATAAAATAAAGTAAATTTGTTTCAAAATATTTTTAACAAATACACATATAATAACGTAAATTTGTATAAAAATATAAACGAAATACACATTAAGTAATGTAAATACGCATAAAAAAATATTTAAAAATACACAAACAATCAAGTCATTCGTATCAAAATAAATAAAAAAAGACTAATTAAATAATGTAAATTTGTATGAGAAAACATATACAAAATACACATAAAATAAGTTTCTCTAAAAATATATGTACAAAAATGCACATAAAATTAGTTTGCATAAAAAAATATATACTTAACACACAATACATAATGTAAATGAGTATAAAAATATGTATACAAAATACCTATGAAATAATCTAAATTCGTATCGAGTTAAATTAAGAAAATAACAATAAAATAATGTAATTTTGGATGAAAATATATATAGAAAACACACATAAAATAACCTAAATACAAATACAAATATACACATTAAATGATTTAAAATTGAATTAAATAAATATACAAAATAAACATTAAATAAGGTAAATTTGTAATAAAATATATGTAAGAATACACATAAAATAATATAAATTTGTATGAAAATATATATACAAATACACATAAAATAACATGAATTTGTATAAAATTTGTTTCAAAATATATACGAATACACACAATAAAATAACGTAAAATTTTATGAAAATGTATATATAAAATACACATAAAATAATTTAAATACGTAGAAAAGTATATATACAAAATACACATAAAATAATGTAAATTCGTAAAAAATTTAATACACAAAATTCCAATGAAAGAATGCATATTTGCAGGAAAATATATATACAAAAAACAAATAAAATAACTAAAATTTGTATAAAAATATATACAAAAATACACAAAAATAATTTAAATTTGTTTGAAAATAGATATGCAAAATACACTTAAAGTTAGGCAAATTTGTATTGAAATACATATACAAAACTCACATAAAATAATGTAAATTTGTATGAAAATATACAAACAAATACACATAAAATAACGTAAATTTGAATAAAATATATATACAAAATATACATTAAATATTTTAAATATGTATAAAAATATATTATATTATATATATTTTTATTGAAATTATGTTATTTATGTATTTTGTATATGTTTTCTCATAGAAATTTACATTATTTTATTGGTATTTTGTCTATTTATTTTGATACGAATTACATAATTATTTGTGTATTTTGTGCATTTTTTTTATACGTATTTACATTATTCAATGTGTATTTTGTATATATATTTTTATACAAATTTACGTTATTATATGTGTATTTGTATAAGTATTTTGATACAAATTTACATTATTTTATGTATTTTGTATATATATTTCAATTCAAATTTAGCTTATTTTGTGTGTATTTTGTATATCTATTTTCATAAAATTTTATTACTTCTGTGTATTTTTGTGTATAAGTTTATATAAATATACGTTATTTTATGTGTATTTTGTATATTTACATTTATACAAATACACATTTTTTAATGGTATTTTGTTTATATATTTTTCTACGTATTTACATTATTTTATGTGTATTTTGTATATATATTTTCATAAAAATTTACGTTATTATATGTGTATTTGTATAAAAAATTTGATACAAAATATTTTTTTTTTTTTCAATTCAAACTTAGCTTATTTTATGTATATTTTGTATATCTATTTTCATACAAATTTAATTACTTTTGTGTATTTTTGTATATAGTTTATACAAATTTACGTTATTTTATGTGTATTTTGTATGTCTATATTTATACAAATACACATTCTTTTATTGGTATTTTGTTTATTTATTTTGATACGAATTTACATTATTTTATGTGTATTTTGTATACATTTTTTATACGTATTTACTTCATTTTGTGTGTATTTTGTATATATATTTTATAGAAATCTACCTTATTTTATGTGTAATCGTATATATATTTTGAAACAAATTTATATTGTTATATATGTATTTTGCATATCTATTTCAATACAAATTTACCTTTTTGTATGTGCATTTTGTATATTTATTTTAATACAAATTCAAATATTTTATGTGTATTTTGGTATATATATTTTTATAAAAAAATACGTTATTATATGGGTATTTTGCATTTTAATTTTCATATAAATTTACATTATTATATTAATATTCTGTGTATTTATTTTGAGACGATTTTACATTATTCTATATGTGTTTTGTAAATATATTTTTTGATACATATTTACATTTTTAATGTGTATTTTGTATATATATTTTATACAAATTTACGTTATTTTAAGTGTATTTGTTTATATATTTTCACTCAAATTTAATTATTATTTTATGTGTATTTTGTTTATGTATTTCAATACAAATTTCCTAATTTTATGTGTTTTTTGTATATTTATTTTCATACAAATTTTAGTTATTTTTGTGTATTTTTGTATATAGTTTTATACAAATCTAGGTTATTTTATGTATATTTCATAAAATTGCGTAGATTTTTATAAAAATATATATACAAAATACACATAAAATGAAGTAAATACGTATAAAAAAATGTATACAAAAAACACATAAAATAATGTAAGCTCGTATCAAAATAAATAAACAAAATACTAATTAAAGAATGTGTATTTGTATAAATATAAATATTCAAAAAACACATAAAATAACGTAAATTTATATAAAACTATATACAAAAATGCACAGAAGTAATTAAATTTGTATGAAAATATATATACAAAATACACATAAAATAAGCTAAATTTGAATTGAAATATATATACAACATACATAAAATAATGTATATTTGTATCAAAATAATTATACAAATACACATATAATAACGTAAATTTGTATAGAAATATATAAACAAAATACACATTAAATAATGTAAATACGTATTAAAAAATTATGTACAAAATATAAAAATAATTACGTAATTCGTATCAAAATGAATAAACAAAATACCAAAAAAATAATGTAAATTTATATGAGAAAACATATACAAAATACACATAAAATAACGCAAATTTAAAAAAAAAAATACATGTACAAAAATGCACATAAATTAAATTAAATTTGCATAAAAATAAATATACAAAACACACAATAAATAATGTAAATGCGTATAAAAATATGTATACTAAATACATATGAAATAATCTAAATTCGTATCGAATTCAATTAATAAAATACCAATAAAATAATATAATTTTGGATGTAAATATATATAGAAAATACACATAAAATAACCTAAATACAAATACAAATATACACATTAAATAATTTAAAACTGAATTAAATAAATATTCAAAATAAACATAAAATAAGGTAAATTTCTAATGAAATATATGTAAAAATGCACATAAAATAATGTAAATTTGTATGAAAATATATATACAAATACACATAAAATAACATGAATTTGTATAAAATTTAAATAAAATTATATACGAATACACACAAAAAAATAAGGTAAATTTTTATGAGAATATATATACAAAATACACATAAAATAATGTAAATACGTAGAAAAATATATATACAAAATACACATAAAATAATGTAAATTCGTATCAAAATAAATAAACAAAATTCCGATAAAGGAATGTATATCTGTTGGAAAATATATTTACAAAATACAAATTAAATAACTAAAATTTGTAAAAAAATACATACAAAAATACACAAAAATAATTTTAATTTTTTTTAAAATATATATGGAAAATGC
>NC_066514.1:11503447-11578151 GCF_024679095.1 Eriocheir sinensis | reverse complement strand
AGCAAAGGACTTCATGCCACAAGATGTGCTTAAGGCCATTTATTATGATCACATTCACTGACTATTTACCTACTGCTACCCCATATGGTGCACAACATACTCTACTTATCTAATTCCTTTGAAATAACAACTCAAGAAAATAATAAGCATAATAACAAACAGTAACTATCTGGAACATACAAATCCACTCTTTAAAGAAATAAAAATGTTGAAACTATATAGATGATATTACTAAACCTGCTATAGGTACTTTTATGTATGCAAATAGGAAAAAAAATACAAAACCTTCTTACATTTCATGACCATAACACCGTCACCGCGATAATCTCAGCATTCTTCATCATCGACTAACAAAATTTAAGCACTCAATTTCTTACTTAGGGCTGTTGTATGGAACTCTCTTCCTCTCCAAATTCAGGATGCACCCTCCATCACCACATTTAAAAGTAGATTTAAAAATCATATTTTAGCCACCCACTAACCCAATTAACTCTCTATTCATTTAATATGTCTATAATGTCTCTTGTTATAAAGGTAATGTATGTACCATACTAAATAATAGTTTTGTATTAGATTATACATATACTTCTATTTTCTGTGATTATAAATCCTAGCTACCCATAATGTTAAATATACACCTATTGTCTCTTTGTTGATTTGTCACGTTTATTTCTATAACGTTCTCTTGTCATTAGTGCCATTTGTAATATATACTATCATGATACCTAATGTTAAGATATATATAAGATGCATCGTCCTTCACCACATGCTACAACATATACTTAATATGTTTGCCTAAAAAGCTTAGCTTTAAAAAGGCTAACTGCAATTATATATGTAATTTATATATAATATGTAATTTATATACTTTAATGTATTTGTGGTTATGAATAAATGTTCAAATGTTGTTGTTGTTTTTTTCTCTCTCTCTCTCTCTCTCTCTCTCTCTCTCTCTCTCTCTCTCTCTCTCTCTCTCTCTCTCTCTCTCTCTCTCTCTCTCTCTCTCTCTCTAAGGGGAGGGGTAGATAACGAATGTGTGGCGCGGTGGGTGTGGTAGCCCAGCCAAGAATTTTTTTTTTTTTGTTACTCTTTATTTTTACTAGTCATTAGTTGTTTTGGGTTCTAGTGAGTGGGGTGTGGTGAGAGTTGGGTTGGTGGTGAGGATGGGTTTGGTGGTGAGAGTTGGGTTGGTGTTGAGGATGGAGTTGGTTGGGAGCATGGTGTTGGTGGTGAGGGTTGGGTTGTTGGTGGGGATGGGTTGGTGAGTGTTGGTTTGGTGTTGAGGTTGGTTTTGGTTGGGAGGATGGTGTTTGTAGTGAGTGTTGGGTTGTTGGTGGGGATGGGTTTGGTGGTGAGTGTTGGGTTGGTGGTGAGGATGGTGTTGGTTGGGAGCATGGTGTTGGTGGTGAGGGTTGGGTTGTTGGTGGGGATGGGTTTGGTGGTGAGGGTGGTGTTGGCCGCACAAAGGTCAGGTTCCCCTGCTTTATTATATAATAACCATTGAGGCCTGCCCTTCTTCCCTGGTTCATTTTGGTCATCTGCCTCACCAGCCTTTTCAGCTTCGCAGCTGGTGAGGGCTCCTTCGGTCTAAACCACCGGTCCATTTCTGTAAATTGAGGAGATCTACGTTACAATTTATATGCAAAATTAGCGAAATGATATTCCATAAGAATTAGTTGCAGATAGACTCCAACCTTACCAGTAAGGCAATCAGTCGGAGACTGATGCGCGCGTGTGAACGTCACACGTATGGTACGTATAAGCCGAGGAGGAGGAGGCAAGGGAGGGAGGAGGGAGTGTGTGTGTGTGTGTGTGTGTGTGTGTGTGTGTGTGTGTGTGTGTGTGTGTTCAGTAATGGACATCTTCCAGTATCTTCCTCCCTCCCTCCCTCCCTCTCACACCCCAACCATCTTCCCCCTCCTCGGCCCTGCCACCCTCGCAGGCCCTCCACCAGAGCACCAGGCTGATTTCATTAGTTTTTTTGTTTCCTCTCTTATTCATTTATTTCTTTTTGTACAGTGGGTGGTGGAAATATAATCCACCTGGGAAGTGTCCACCGGAAAAATTATAAGTTTCCCCTGGGCGTAATACCACCGCCCTGGCTTTTTTAGCTCTGCCCTCCTCAAATTCATTTTGATCGCCAGGGTGACAAGTGCCAGTATTTATTTCCCCTCAGTGTCCATGATGAATCTGTAATTCAGAAAATAATCAGAAAAAAAATACGTCAGAAACAATCATATCTGCAGAAGGATCAGATGAACCGATAGGTACTCTACATGTGGGGGCAGGAGTCTGGCTGAGTCAGACATGTTCACGCGAGAAATTGACGATCCAATTGTTTCTGGTTATTTTAGTGTTACGAGGCTTATGATAACTTATTATTTGTTAGGCTTTTCTGACAACTATTATTCATACACCCAATTAGTATGGTACTATTTAGTGTTACATAATGCACATATTGTAGTTATTTAAAAAAAAAAATGCAGTCATCCCTTATGGTGGCACATGTCAGACGTTGCCACTTTGTCTCACTTCAGAGGTCGGGTTACCTATATTGTTTTTAGTCATTTGGAGATGAGCTATCATCACGCCAAGACAACTCCCTCAATCATGCCGCCAGAGAGCCTGCAGATCGAGGTGGAGGTTGGAGTTGAAGTCATCCCCTTCCAACAAACAACTATGGTTGAAAATTCAGATGAATACTCTGAATGCCAGGAGACGACTCCAATCGTAATATTACTTGGCTCGGCAGTCTTTTTTTGCCTCATGATGATTATCGTACTTCTGCGAGTCTTGCAGATAATAAAAATGTAGGCTAGCCAGGTGACGGTTGCAAGGTGAAATGGGAGATGAAAATGGGGTAGTGGTCGCTGCCATGTACATCCTCTGATATTTCCCATCTGATGTCAAGGTATGCATCGGGTGAACTGAGTGAGAGGTCACTTATTGACCGTGTATCTGCTTGCATATTGTAGTGTGTTGGATGGCCGGTGTTTAATATGCAGATGTCTAGGTCTTCAATTACAGATGCAACAGTGAATCTCTTTGGGTTGGTTATGGTATCTTCCCATAGTGTATGGCGACTGTTGAAGTCGCCAACTATTAGGAAGGGTGAGGGCAGTTTGCGTACTAGTCTCAGGAGGTCTTGCTGATAAAAACATAAGAACATAAGAACGTAAGAGTCTGCAAGAAGCCGGTAGGCCTGTACAAGGCAGCTCCTTTGACCCTAAGCTCCCGTGTATCTAACCGCACCTAATATCGCTGTCCATGAATTTATCTAATCTATCTTTGAATGTGACAATTGTATTGGCACTCACCACATGACTGCTAAGCCTATTCCACTTATCCACCACCCTGTTAGTAAACCAATTTTTGCCTATGTCCCTGTTGAATCTGAATTTATCCAGTTTAATCCCATTACTTCGTGTCCTACCCGGTTCTCTTACAACAAAACCTTATGAATATCCCCCTTATTAAAGCCCTTCATCCATTTATAAACCTCGATCATGTCTCCACGCACCCTTCGCCTCTCTAGAGAATGCAAGTCTTTCCTCGTATGGCAAGTTTCTCAACCCCTGAATCATCTTAGTCATCCTCCTCTGCACCGATTCTAACATTTTGATATCCATTCTACAGTAAGATGACCAGAACTGAACCGCATAGTCAAGATGAGGTCTAACTAATGCTAAATATAGTTTGAGGAAGACATCGGCGCTTATGTTGCTTACGCTCCTTGAAATAAATACCAGTACCCTATTTGCTCGTTTTCTAGCTTGAATGCATTGTGCCCTTGGACGGAGATCAGAGCTCACTAAGACCCCTAAATCTCTCTCGCACCCAGACCTGCTTATGAGAGTGTCATTTAAGCAATAGTTATGAGAGGGGTTGTTCCTACCTACACTTAGAATACTGCACTTCCCTACATTGAACTCCATCTGCCATTTATCCGCCCAGTCATGCAATCTGTTTAGTTCATCCTGGAGAATACTAGCGTCCTGATTCGACTCAATTACTCTACCGATCTTGGTATCATCTGCAAACTTACTGACATCACTACTAATTCATGTATCTAAGTCATTGATATAAATAATAAACAAAAGTGGACCTAATACCGAACCTTGTGGGACCCCGCTCATAACACATCCCCAGTCAGATTGTTTACCATTGATTTGCACTCTTTCCTTCCTATTGCTAAGCCACGCCTTAACCCATTTCAAAACTTTACCCTCTACTCCGTGAGCCTGTAATTTAAGCAACAGTCGTTGGTGAGGAACTTTGTCAAACGCTTTAATAAAATCAAGATAGATTACATCATAATTTTCATCTCTGTCTATCGCCTCAAATACTTTATTGTAGAAGGACAAGAGATTGGTGAGGCATGACCTACCTTTCGTGAATCCATGCTGCGAGTCGTGAATTAAGCTATGTTTCTCTCGATGCTCCCGAATGTTCCTGGCTATTTTGGATTCCAGCATCTTGCCTATAGCCGATGTTAAGCTAATTCTGCGATAGTTTGAAACTGATTGACTGGTGTACTGGGTGGAAGATACAGGGAGCATATAACGTAGGTACAGTTGCGTCAGGGAGTGATGCGGCACTTCTCAAAATGTTTCGTCCACCGGCCTCTATATGTTTTGATGCCCTATCTTTTTCCTGAGGTGACGCCGCCGAAGCTGCCGCGACGCCACCTTGTACCTCATAACGCGCTCCACCGGTCACATAGCAAGCTACTTACCAACCTGATTTTGAATGGGGAGAGGGGCCCTTTATACCTTTTTTAGAGGCTGGACGTCATGCTGTCAAGATACCGAAATGCGCTACTTACTGTTGTGCAGGTGGCGATTGTGTTGATGGTTGTAATAGTGATGGTGATGAAAGTGGTGGTTGTAGCGATGGTGATGAGTGGTGGTGATGACAAAGGTGATGTGCTGGCTAACTAAATACAGTGCAGGAAAAAATAAATCCTAATCCATGATGTGGGCCTTGTTTACCCAGCCAGAAAAGATCTTGCTTTAACCATAAAATAAATATATCTTCGCTGTAACACTGCGGAGCAAATTTTCCTCTGCCAGTCAACAGTCGCATCCAGTTATTATTTCTATTACCTTCCTCACTGCCCCAGCGCGATGTACTAGCTCGAAAGTAATGACTATCAAAGCTACAAGACAAACACTCTCAGATCACTCTCTCCCAATACGCGTAGAAAATACATAAAAGCAAATTGAATAGAGGTAATACCCTTCCCCAGGCACGAGCTAAGCACACCACTCCTTTATCTTAAAGAATCCTGTAAGCAACTGATTTGATGGCTTGGCCGTTGGCCGTTGACAACCCCGATATAATAGACAGTGACAGTTGTCCTAAGTTTGAGGTGCCATGCAGGAATATATAGCCGATAATATTTGTCTGAAAATTCATTCGGTGCTTCTCATCTCTGCAATAAAAAATAAGAATATAGTAATGTGTTAAGAAAAAAAGACTTTAGAAACAAACTTTTATTGCACACACACACACACACACACACACACACACACACACGTGAACACACGCACACACGTGCACACACGCACATACGAGCACACACGCACATACGTGCACACAGGCACATACGCGCACACAGGCACATGCGGGCACGCACGCACACACACACACACACACACACACACACACACACACACACACACACACACACACACACATTAAAACTAAATATTTTCCATAGTTCACAGCTAGCTACCGTTAAAGTCTTAGATGGACATCAATCCAACAAGTAAAATATAATAAAATATGAATCTCAGTATCTGGAGACATTATTGTTCCATTGTCTGACATGCTTTAATGCTCTCTCTCTCTCTCTCTCTCTCTCTCTCTCTCTCTCTCTCTCTCTCTCTCTCTCTCTCTCTCTCTCTCTCTCACACACACACACACACACACACACACACACACACACACACACACACACACACACACACACACACACACACACCACTTTTACAACTAGTATTTCGTAGAGAATCCTCTCTTTTCTATCACTTCTTCCAGCCTCCTTGGCATAGACATTACTAGATTATTACATACATCTTCTGACCGTAAATCATCCCATATGTCTTTTGCATGAGCAATAAGGTTTTCTTTTTTTCTGGGCACATTGCAGTCCCATTTTTTTACCATTTTTGCCCAAAGATTTTCAATGGGCATCAAATCTGGAGACTTTGATGGCCAGGGAAGTCTTACAACATCCGGGTGTTCCCTGAACCATTCCTTTACGGCCTGGGAATTGTGGGTTGGAGCATTATCCATCGCAATGAAAATTGGTTGTGGTGGTGGTATCAGCATTGCTCTTACAGTTGGCAGCATAATTGTGTCCAATATCTCCACATATTGAAGTGAAGTCAGGCGCTCCTCAATTTCAGCTAGCTCCCCAGGTCCACTTGCTGACATCCACCCCCAGAGTCCGACCGTTATCCTGCCACTCCTTCTCGAATAGTTGATGTTTTGAGTTTCATACCTGAAATTAGAATTAAGAAATATAAGTATTTTCTGTTTAAATAATTGAAGCCTTAATGAATATATGTTTATTATCCGAGAGAGAGAGAGAGAGAGAGAGAGAGAGAGAGAGAGAGAGAGAGAGAGAGAGAGAGAGAGAGAGAGAGAGAGAGAGAGAGAGAGAGAGAGAGAGAGATTGTGCTACTTTATTTTATGAAGCCATAAAAACATTTTATATTTTCAGCTTTTTTGGCATATAAAAAGTTTTAGATGTCAATATTCACTGCATATGCATATATATTATTGCTTAGAATATTATAGTACCGTCAACAAATATAAAGTCACCATTATTTTCTGTAACAATAGAATTAACTGTTCAAGAAACCAGCATGGACTCGTTGTAAAACATAATGTCATAAATACTCAAAGATCGTGGCACTCTTTTGACAAATAGCTCAAAAAGGTAAACGAAAAAGTCTTATTAGGGGCAATGCGTGGCATCAGAACTGATATTAATAGCCTACTAAAGAACCCGATAATAAATCCTCGGGCGGCAACAACAACTGAGCTGGCGATGTGTGTGTGTGTGTGTGTGTGTGTGTGTGTGTGTGTGTGTGTGTGTGTGTGTGCACCGCACCCAACTGCTACCCACAGCCAGAGGGGGATGGGGAGAGGCTAGCAAGAGAGTCTTGGGGAGGATGGTGGACAGTTTCGCGAGTCAGAAAAAAGGGAAAACAATCTGTGAATATTTAATGAAGTATTAAGGTCTGCTAATTTTATAAAAGTGCTTACAGTAAAGTAACAGATATGAATGTAAAGTTGATGAAATGGACTATGTCACTAATGCCTTTGAAAATTACTGTAATTAATTACTTTTTTTAAATACAGCCATTTGCTTCTTCTCTGCGACTTTATAGTGGTGGCTTTATACCAGTTCACGGTTGAATTTATTTCTTATTCTCACCTTGTTTTGTCGAGACGCCAGCAGTGTAGTCTCCCGTGGTCGTCAGAGGCAAACGTTTTCTCGTCGCAGAAGACGACCTGTTCCCAAAACGTTGCCTCGACCGGGAGATATTCCAAAGCGAAGCCCAGGCGCTCCTCCCTGTTGGTGTCGGTGAGGAAGGGCTTGGTGGCTGGCGTCCGGTGGTGCAGGCCAGCTTCATGGAGTCTCTTCCTCACCGTGGTGATCCCTACGTTAATGCCCGTGGTGACCTTGATCTTCACAGCTGTGGTGAGGGATTGTCTCTTGCTTGGCTGATGATGCGCTCGTCTTCCTCCTGGTGATGTGGCGTGGACCTCCAGGTCTTCTTCTATTTTCAAGGCTGTTTGTCTCCGCATGCCTTTTCTTCCATCGTTGAATTGTGCAGCGATTGACATTAAGTATTCTGGCAATGTCCTTTGTCTTCATATTAGCATTAGCTAGATTAATAATGGTTTGTCGCTGATCGACAGAAGTCTCTCTCCTGCGTTGACACGCCATGGTGCAGTATGCATTATGTGTTGTTGTGTGCATTCCGCCGCCAGACTTGTCAAGCGAGTGCTTGTGAGCGCATGTTATACCATTATAATTTTAAATTTAAAGTGATCACGAGTAATATACTGATTTTTTTTACATTCTCAAATGAACGTAATCTAATATGACCGCTGGAATATATTTATTATTTTCTTAAAATGTAATTACAACTTAGGACTGCTGTTGACTAATATCCATGTGAACGATGCTTCCGCTCTCAAAATGTTTCGACCGTTCCTCACAAACACAACACGATTTAATGGTTGTTTCTGATTGTTTCTCGTTTATTACTTATATTTAATTAATTGTAAGTAATAATGAGGAGAAATATTGACGCCTGAGGCAACAAAACAAAAAAATATCGGAAGAATTACAAGCTACTTCTTGAACGAAAATCAACGGACGGTGCCGCCTCATTCCCTGACGCAACTGTACGTGATAGTGGATTTGAGCAGTAGACGCCTGCAATGGCGTGTTAAGTGAAAGCGGAGAGTGTGCTATGTCGTTGGAGATGAGAAGACTCGTACCTCCCAAAGGAGCTTGTATGGGATCTGCTGGCGAGCCCATGGCACTGATTGTGCGGAGGCTGAGGACACGGGCGCCGGCAGGGCAGTCGCTTGCCGACGCCGGGCCATCAACCGCTACAAGAGGCTTAGAACAGGGTTCAACCATATTGCCTACAAGAAAGCACGAGCACAGGCAAGCCGGACACTAAAAGAAGCACGTCGATCCTCATTTGCCAGTTATGTATCCATACTAAACTCACAAACACAAATGACACAAGTGTGGAAGAGAGTACATAAAATTGCAGGAAAGTTTTCCTCAAGCCCACCACCTGCACTTAACATCAACAACAACATACTAGTGTGGTGCCCCGCGGGCCGCGACACCACTCGTCATCATCTTCTCCAGCAATATTTTCCGATGACAACAGCGGTATCGACCGCTAAAGCACAACACGGACTCCAACACATGATTGTCCCCAAACGCACTGTTCATTTACCAACCTATACACAATTGCCCATTAACGCACCCGCTTATCTCTCTAAGCCAAAACACAATCAACCGCGGCCAAAACACGATTAACCGCGGAACAAAATGTTATGAAAACAAAGCTGCGTCACCGCGTGACAGCTACACTAAGGATTAAAATCGAGTGTAAGCCAACCTTATTACACATGTCGGTTAGGTAGATTATTGTATGAGCTCGGTGTGAGTTTGATGTATGACTCACACGCCTGACGTATTACCCTCGTGATGTCTGTATGTATGTCATGCCTATATAAGAAGCATTTATTCAGGCTAGAGATCAGATCAGCCAGCACTCTGCTCGTAAAGCTGTACACCCAGTTGTCCTTCCCTAGACAACATGGGCAGAACATTCATCTTTGCTACTGTGAGTATGGAGTGAAGAATTACCATAGAGGAAAGCGTATCTAACATATCTATTGTGTTCTATTATCTTAGTTTTACTTAGGATTATATTTCTATGATACTTTATTGTGTGAGTTTTTACTCAATATTATACCAGTGCTAACGTCAGTAACCAATAGTGAAAGAAAACCTGAAGACTCATTGAGTCTCGTAAGCCAGTCGCTGGTTTAAACAATATTTTTACCCTTTGTAATATTAAGTAGTATTAAGGTAGAATAAAATACATATAAGAAAGGCGACACCGTTTCATCACCCCATTTACGAACTCCTTTAAATACTCCTAAAGTACCAGAATTTTAAGTCAAGTGTCACTAGTACAAACAGTGTGTCGTCTCCCCTGTGTGACCCGGATTACGGGCTACAACACTAGCAGGAAGCGCCGAAGTCGCCGACGCCATAGCCAGTGCATTCGCTGCTGTGTCTAAGCGGGACTCTAGACCTCCCGCTGTACGTCGGCATTTGGAAGAACAGGAGAGACGCCAGCTAGACTTTACATCATTGAACACTGAAATAGACAACGTTCCCTTCTCCATGCGGGAGCTACAATCAGCCCTCTTCCACTGCAATGACACGTTGCCGGGCCCAGATAATATCCCATATGCCATGATGAGACACCTCAGTCCTACCATCACGACCCTGCTGCTCCAAATATACAACAAAATTTGGCAGACAGGCATCATACCAAGTGGATGGCGCAAAGCCACTGTACTTCCCATCCGCAAACCTGGGAAGGATGGCTCACAGCTCTTGCACTACCGGCCCATCGCTCTAACATCCTGCCTATGCAAATTCCTTGAGAAGATGGTTAATTTTCGCCTCGTACACCACCTAGAGAGTAATGGCCACCTGTCTCCCTACCGGTCAGGGTTTCGGAAGATGAAATCAACAGTAAACGCCCTTGTTCGTCTTGAGTCAGCTATCTGCCGCTCGTTTACAGAAAAAACAGCACATGATGTGCATGTTCTTTGACTTCGAGAAGGCTTACGATACAACATGGAGATATGGGATACTGAAATAGCTCCATGCCTTTGGTCTCCGTGGACGGATGCCAAAGTTTATTAAGGGGTTTCTTGAAGAGAGGACTTTCCAAGTCAGAGAAACTCTTACTCACCACCCTATGAACAGAAGGAAGGAGTTCCACAGGGAAGCGTTCTAAGTGTCACCCTTTTTGCTGTAGCTATAAATGGCATTACAACGTTGCTCCCTGAGGGGGTGCCGTCCTCCCTCTACATCGACGACCTGGCAATCTGGTTCTCGGCGACTCGGATGTCCACCGCAGAGCGAAGACTACAAAACGCCATCGACAGGACATCCACATGGGCGGAGAAACATAGCTTCCGATTCTCACCATCCAAGTCGGTTGCCATGCACCTCTGCCGCCTGAGAGGCCACCATCCACGTATACATGTTGTGGAAGAACACAAGTTCTTGGGGCTTTTGTTCGACAGGCGCCTCACATGCCTTAAAGCCTTAAAAACGAAGTGCATGAGATCGCTCGATCTCTTTAGTGCCCTGTCGTGCACCTCATGGGGCGCTGACCGCACAATACTCCTACGCCTTTACCAGGCACTCATCGGGTCGAGACTGTCCTACGGCTGAGAAGTGTACACGTCGGCAATCACCTCCCGCCTCTGCACACTAGACACAGTCCATCATGCAGCAGTTAGACTGTCAACTGGTGCCTTTAAATCGACCCCATAATTATCAAGTCTCTTAGTTGACGCAGGAGTGCCATTCTTAAAACCTTCAGAGAGATGGACTTCTGATTAAGAACTGGTACAGACTACAACGCCAACCTAACAACCCTGCCTACACTGTTGCCATAGACACAACTGTAGATATAGAATACAGAAACAAACCTCTTCTACCTCGCCCCTTTGGTCTCCGTGTCCGGAATGTCATTGGGGACCTCTCACTACCATACTTCCCTATAGCAGTATATCAGGTACCTCCCATCGCACCGTGGGAGTTCCCAAACACACATTTCTGCCGGTAGTTTAACTTTACCAAAGCAAGCATCTCGACATCAACTGCTCGACAGTTGTTTCTGTCCCACACAGCTAGTCACGCTACGTCTGTACCAGTATACACGGACGGCTCCAAATCCGATGCTGGCGTTGGATTTGGAGCGGTCTTTCCAGACTTTTCCCGTTCTGGAACTTTGCCTGCTATTGCCTCAATTTTTACCGCAGAACTATTCGCCCTTGTTTTAGCAATTCGCACCGTCACTTTACCTGTTGATACTTTTACTGTCTACTGTGACTCTCAGGCAGCCCTGTCTGCAATAGAAGATTTTAGGAGTATCCACCCTATAGCTCTAGATATTTTTAGCTGGCTAGTTTTAACAAAAAGGCTGTGGGCATCAGGTGACCTTCTGTTGGGTACCTGCCCACGTCTCTGTGCGTGGTAATGAGGAGGCCGATGAGGTGGCGCGGGCCGCTGCTTCTTGTCCTCCCTCACAGTGCGCTCTCCCACTTAAGGATTTGCATCCCACCGTGCGGTCCGCACTCAGGGGTGTGTGGCAGCGCACGTGGGCGGCAGTAGCTGCCACGATGAAAATGGGGGAAGTTATAACCAGGGCTGTGCGTCCCTGGTCGTATTCCCACATAAAAAATCGTAAGAAGGAGACCGTCCTGGCCCACCTTAGGGTGGGTCATATTCGATACACACATGGCTTCCTCATGTCCCGGGGAGTTCAGCCCTACTGTGACGACTGTTTGGTCCCCCTGACTGATCGGCACTTGCTGGTCGAGTGCCCCAGTCTGGGAGACCTGCGAGAGCGGTACCTCCCCCGGTGTCGAGATGGAGATGGGAGCTTCTCTCTCTCTTTGGTGCTGGGGGAGAAGGCACTCTCCCCGGGACATGACGTGTATGGCTTCTTACAGGAGGCTGGCGTCCTCAACCTCCTGAAGGTTTTATTGACTCCTTAGCGTTGTTTTTATCTTGTATTTTACCTTTAACCGGCTTTATATAGTTATATTAGTTTATTTTTGTAAATTTTTATTTTAATTTTTGAGTGGTTTTGTATAGTTTTTCTATCATGTTTTTATCTTTTTTTAGCGGTTTAATATAGTTTTAAAACATTTTAAACGCACTAGATCCGGCGCCATATGACCCTGCAGTTGCGGCGCCAAGTCACAACGCCCCTAATAATCAATTCTACTAGCTCCCCTGTGTTTGTTTTCAGCGGTCCAATTTTCTCCCGTGTTTTTGTTCTATACATCTGAAAAAAGCCCTTAGGATTACCTTTCGCCTCATTTGCTACTTTCATCTCATAGTCCCTTTTTGCTATCCTGGTATTTTTCTAGATCTAGATAGTTCGACGTACCGGACCCTGAGATGTGTTTCACCATTCTTTATTTTCTGATAAATTCCCTTCTTTAACCCTATCTCGTGTTTTGGTCCACGAGTCATCCACTTAGGGTCATTGTTTTCTTTTCTAAGTGTTTGCTGTGGTATATGCTGTCTTTGCCCCTCTACTATTACTCTAACTAAATTATTGTAAGACATTTCTACCTGGTTCTCCTAGCTCTCCAATCCGCAGTTCTGGCTCCCATGAGTCCCTAAATTATCCCAGTTTACCCCTTCAAGATATCTTCGAAGCCCCTCGTAAATTGCTCTTCTAAAATCTGGCACTAACACTGGGTTTGGTTCGCGGGTTACCGCCCAGTCTAAGCTAAAACAAACCGTTCTGTGGTCACTATTTCCTAACTCTCCCCCCACCTCCAACTCACGTAGTAAATTCCCATTATTAGTTAGGACTAAGTCTAATATGTTATCTCCTCTGGTAGGCTCAGTAACTACCTGCTTAAGGAAATTATCTTGTATAACTTCAAGAAAATCCTCGGCTCCCAGGTCACCCACTAGGTCTTCCCAGTCTATATTCCTATAATTAAAGTCCCCCATTACGCAGACATTTCTACTCCTACTCGCCTTGACAATCTCCTGCAGTAATATACTCGTGTCCTGCCTGTTAAGGTTGGGTGGCCTGTACATAACTCCTAGAGTTAGTTTTTCTTTCCCTTTGTAAACGTCCACCCAAACTGATTCTGAATTCATGTTAGTTTTGACTGAATTATTAACTAGACATTTAAGTGAGTCTTTAACATATAGCGCAACTCCACCTCCCTTTCTGCCCCTTCTGTCTTTGTGAAACATCTGATAACCCGTTATTTCAAATTCTGACTAAAATTTCTATTAGCAGTGTCTATCCATGTCTCAGTGATCGCTATTATGTCAAAATTTTCTGAACAAGCTTCACCCCTTAGTAAGTCTATCTTGTTTCTGAGGCTCCTGCTGTTAGTATAGAAGATTCTTAGCCCGTCCTCTGTTACTCCCCTATAATAACTTCTAAGCTGCCTGGTTATATTATGAGCTAGATGCCCTCTCTCATTACTCCTCCCATTGCTCCCTTTACTTCTCCCCCCCTCGCCTATACTAAACAATCACGTGTTTATTCCAGTACCGCAAAGATTTCACGAAACTAGATAGGCTTGTAGTAATCATGTTGAGCAAGTTTAGGATTTGAGTCTTGTTCAAGTGTAGTCATTGCCTCATCCTGTCTGGGTCCTCACTGCCAAGTTCTCGAGCATTTAACGGTAGCAAGCTGTAACACACTCTCCCTTTGTCTCCGAGCTAACCACTGACGAACCAACAAATGCTACGGTCGCTGATCCAATCAGCGCCCAGAATACAGAACACCGTGCTCTGGTTGGTCGCCTCCCATCCATCAGCCAATCGTGTGCCGTGTACAATCACGCGTGGGCAAACTAGCTCAAGTGGAAGCGGCCGTTGCTACGTTTTCCATACGTGTGAGTCTTTGTCTACTCATCTGTTGTACGCTACGTATTTTATTTCAATTTAATATTCTTTTAATATTTTTTTTTTTTTTTTTTTTTTTACGTCGTTGCCTGTTGCGCCGGTAGGCATCTTCCTGGTGGGGCCTGATGGTCGGCCCAAGGCTTCTTCCAGTTGGGGCCTGATGGTCGGCCCAGCCCGTTCTGGCGCAGGCGAGTGTTTATAGTGGCGCCATCTTGCATTGGCTCATGCTGCCCCCCGGAACTCGTTCTTGATTCGCTTGGACGGCTTCCTCTAGAGTAAGGGTTGATGGGTGGTCTTCAGGACAGCATGTGGGTAGTTTTAAGCCACTCGGCGGTGACTGAAAAATCCGAGTGGTAGCGTGGGGATTCGAACCCGCGTCGTCCATCACGCGGTGAATGTGAGCCCAGTACGCTACCAGTTCGGCCACCGCCTACCCTATATGTTCGTATTAATATTTTCTTATTCTTTTATATATTGTTTACAATTTCTTTTGGATAGAAACTGCTTCTATCACTGCAAAATAAGTAAAATAATATATATATATATATATATATATATATATATATATATATATATATATATATATATATATATATATATATATATATATATATATATATATATATATATATATATATATATATATATATATATATATATATATATATATATATATATATATATATATATATATATATATATATATATATATATATATATATATATATATATATATATATATATATATATATATATATATATATATATATATATATATATATATATATATATATATATATATATATATATATATAAAATCTCTATATCGCAAAATCCCCGATAGCGAAAATCAACGATACGAACCTAAATATTTAACACGCATATTTGTGTTGGCTGCTGGGGGACGGGGAGCTGATGAGGTGTGCAGGGGAAGTGTGAATCAAGTGTAATTGTTAGTGTTGGTGTGTTGTGGTGACAAGTGAGTGTGTATATGTTTTCTGAATGAGTCTATTGTACCGCAGTCTAAAATCTGTTGAGGGAGGCTGTTCCAGTCACGTATGGTGCGTGGAAAGTATGAGGGCTTGTATGCATCAGTATTAGTGTGATATGTTTGGTATTTATGGATGTGTGTGTTACGAGTACGTTGACTGTTTGCGTTTTGTAAGTATGTGTGTGGATCAATGTCATTGTGAGTGTTTGTGATCTTGTACATACGTGTAAGAATGTGTGCTTGTCTGCGTATGTGAAGAGGTTCCATGTTTATCTGTTGTTTGATCCGTGTTGTGATGCCAGGCGTTCGAGTGTAATTGTTTGTAATGAACCTAGACGCCTTGGTGTTGAGTTGTTCTAACCTATCAATGTTTCTGTGTGTGTAAGGATCCCACACCGTGGAGCAGTATTCCAGTGTTGGTCTCACAAGTGTGTCATAAGCTATGTGTTTAATGTCAGGTGTGCAGTTATGTAAATTCCTCCTCAGGAACCCCAGTGTTCTGTTGGCTGTGGCACTGATATGGTCTATGTGAGTGATGAATTTCAAGTTAGTTGAGAGATGGAGCCAAGGTACTTGTGTGTATGAACTGATTCTAAATCTGAATTATGGAGAGTGTTGGTGTGATGGATGGGGTTGTGCGCTCTGGTGAATCTTAATAGTTTGCATTTATCTGGTCGGAGGTGCATTTGCCAGGTGCGCTCACACCGCTCGAGGGCGTCCAAGTAGTTTCGTAGTAGTCTGCAGTCGTCAGTAGTCTTTACTGCTCTAAACAGTAAACGATCGTCGGTAAATAGTCTAGTGGAAGAGTTAGGCGTTGACAGTGGAAGATCGTTAATGTACTATCGGATCGACTCATAACCGATCCACTAGTGAGTGAAAAAACGAATATGCTTGACCGATGAGTTTAGTCTCCCGGAGGCACTTAATCCGCAGGAAGCCGGTGGGGAGGGACCCGGGTCACTCCGCCCACCGCCAGGATGGAAGCTGCCCTGGCTGTCCACTCAGACTCTCTCGACCCACGCAGTGACAGATGGTCCACCTATTCCTCATTTCTTAATTTTATTAATTATACTGAATCTGTGAGTTTCACCCTTATTATGAAAAGAGATATACACAATCTATAAAATGATCTTATAAGCAGAGAGAGAGAGAGAGAATTTGATTTGATTTGATAAATTTATTACGCCTCATGGCGACAAACAAAATACAAGTTCAATATCCACAGATGTCTCGTAGGACAAGTTGAGATACACACACACACACACACACACACACACACACACACACACACACACACACACACACACACACACAAAAAAAAAAATATATAAGAGACTGAAAGATTCACATTTAATATCCCCCAAAATAAGGAAATCTTATGAGCATTAAGTCCAAATTATCATCCTGAAGTAGATATTTACAAACATTAGTTAAATCCTGTCCTTGCCGTAATAGGTCTTTCACTGTGGGGCAGGCAAGACAATAATGTTGAAGGGTGTTAGCGTTCACTTGGTCACATAGTTTGCATGTAGAATAGTGTGGCATATCCTCGACCTGGGAGATCTGCCACACTGGTCGATAACCCAACCTAATCCTTGCACTCACGACATTGTGTCTACGGACCATGAGGCCATGACGACGATATTTGTGTTTTGTGTCCATGAAGGCGTCGTAATGTCGGATGGATACACTGTCAGCACGCTCAGAGTTCCTGCGATTCACCACACGGGCGTTGACGTCTGACATCAGCGTATTCCTGTAGCACCGTAAGGAGAGCGGGACACGCACTGCAGGAAGGTTAAGGCCACACACAGCCTTAGCGAGACCGTCCACAGTATCATTGGCCGTGAGTCCAACATGAGACGGCACCACAAAAGGACACAACCAACGCTCTGTCCCGTGCGGTGGCTAGTCGACGTAGGATATCTTGAACCACGTGATCGTAAGCGGGTCTCGGAGATGAAAGGGCGAGAAGGGCAGACTTGGAGTCGCAGATGATCACCCCACTCAGTCCCCTGTCAGTAAGGAGGGTAACAGCATCCAACAAGCCGTTCAGCTCACAGTAGGTGGAAGACGTCGAATTGGGTAAACGACGGCCAACCCACCGATCTCCCGGCGGCGCCACAGTGGGGGAGAACACAGCACACGCCGCACTCCTGTCCGCCTGCAGTGAGCCATCAACGTAGAGATGGTGTGCAGCAGGAACCGAAGCAGACACACTGGCGATGGCCTCAAGGGACAACTGCTTCTGTAGGAGAGTATGGTCAGTTTTAGATGTACGAGTGAAGGAGATGCGTGGATTAGGTACTCGCCAGGGTGGCAAACCAGGAGCAACCTCGACTGCAGGGACATCAATGGCGAGCCTTCGGAGATCAGCACATACCATGCGGACAAGTGTGCGTCCGCCTGGCCGAAGTGGAGGTCGGCGCGTGTTCGGGTCGAGTGCCGCTCGGATGACATGAGTGTAGTGAGGAGCAAGTTGGGGAAGATGCAAACACTTGATGCTGAAGTACGTGACATTCATGTAGATCCTATCAACAAGTGGAGTCAAAGTTAGCTTTGACAGCATATTGACTATTCTGGTCGAAGTTGGGCAACCCAGGATAAACCGCATGACTTTGTTTTGAAAATTTTCAAGTGGTTGCAGTGATGCCCTGGAAAGCTGGCAGAGAGCATGTGAAAGATAGTCTACAACTGATCGAAGAAACACTATGTAGATGGTCTTGGCTACAGGGATAGAGACTCCTTTCATATTGTTTGCAAGCCACTTGACAGGGATGAAGCGCTGCTCTAGTCTGTCCAGTAGCTCCTTAACGATGGGATGGATACGTTGTTGTGCAGGCATAGCTGGGGTGATGCGCACGGGTGAACCTAAGTAGGTATACTGTGTGCAATGAGGGACAATACTGCCTCCCACGGTGAAGACAGGGAGTGTCTGAGGGTTGCGTGTAGAGAAAATCCTACTCTTCTCAGGGGAAATAACGAGGCCACAAGCAGTTGAGGATGCATAGAATGCATGAAGGAAGTGCTGAAGATCCATGGGTGAGTAGGCGTGGATGCAGATGTCGTCAGCATAACAAGTAATTGCAATGCCAGGGCTGTCAGGAAGGAGAGAAAGAAGGCGATGCATGAGGACGGTGAAGAGAAATGGACTTAGTACGCCACCCTGTGGAGTACCCAAATCGAAGCCTTTAGAGGTACCGCACGCGCCCCTAGAAAGGACCCGAGCAGTTCTGTTGCTGAGGTAGCTACGTATCCATCTCAACAAACTTCCCTTAACACCAAAGGCCACAAGCTGATCAAGTATGACTTCTCTACTCGCAATATCAAAAGCGCTCTTAAGATCGATAAATGCTGCAACACTGGTGGGTGAAAGGCGGGAATAAAGCTCACACAGGCAGTGGTGCGTCCCCCGCTGAGGCAGGAAACCATACAGTCGCGGCGAAAGCTTGTTTTGCAGGCGGAACATCTGACGGTTAAGGAAGATCCGTTCAAGCACCTTGCTGAAGCACGACGTCAGGGAGATGGGGCGGAATTTATCAGTACCGGGTTTGGGTATGGGCACTATGGTGCTAGAGGTCCACGCCCGAGGTACACAACCCTTCCGAAAACACGAGTTAAAAAGCTGCAGCAGGGGATTGCCAGGAACTTTCTGGAGAAGACGTAGGACAGAGTAAGTGATCCCGTCATCACCAGGTGCTGATGACGTACCTCGAGTCAGGGCACGCTGCAGCTCATCAGACGTGATGGGAACGTCATCCTCCTCATCTGTCCGCAACAGAGCGTCCACCAGGCGGAGAGAACGAAGGCTTGCGTGGGAGGAGAGTGCAGCTTGTAGAGGTGCTGGAAGGTTGCCAGGTCGTGATTGTGCATACCAGGAGTCAGTAAGGGACTCGGCATATTCCGTTGGACTGTGATGGAGAGCAGTGCAAGGCTTTTTCTTTACAATCTTGTTAATCTTGTGCCACATGGAACCCACGCTGGTGAGATGATTGATGCTGTCAGTAAAGTTGTGCCACGAGTCAGTCTGGGCATGCTGTTGGAGAGTCATCAGCTCGTCTCGAGACGTCTGGTACTGGTGAAGATGGGCAGGGGTTGGGTCTCTCTGAAAAGCAGGGCCGTGCTCCACGCCTTCCTTTCTGCCTGAAGCACACGGTCATCGAGTGGCCCGATACGAACCCCAGGTCGACGGGTGAGATGAGGCCGGGTGACATACCGGGTGTAAAAGTCATGAGTGGACTTCACCAGCGAGGAATACAACTCATCAGGGAAGCTGGTGTTAAATGTAGGAAGCATAGTAGTCATGTAGGAGATGTATGTTGGACAGTATTTTGGAGGTATCTGGATGCGGGTGCGGGCGTGAGAGGGAGGGGGTGTTGCTGGTACGGAGTATCGGAGGCCCACAGCAACGTGGTCGGAGAACAGCACGGGGATGGAGAAACACTTGACACGTGGAGCTACCAGTCCTGACGTAAAGATGTGGTCCAGGGTACCTCCACGGGAGTGGGTGGCGCCGCCAGTTTCCCATCGTGTGAGTCGGTATCGTCTGACGAAATCAAGGAGTCGAGGCCCATTCCGGTTCGGAGCTGGAAAAGAGTCACCAAGTTCAGGAAAGCGGGCATTAAAATCACCCATGTACACAATGCCACCAAGTGTTGGAAGGGGCAAGGCCGCCAAGTTTATTCTTCCCGGGGCAGAATAGACATTACATAAACGAATCTTGCCGTGTCCCATCGCTACCTCCAGGAGTTGAAGGTCATGTCTGCTTCAACGGAGGTACGAAGCAGCTGGTGTGGTACTGAGGAGTGTATATGTGACGAGACCGTTTCGAACTGGGTGGACGTAAGAAACGTAGCCAGTAAGTGAGGGAGCTTGTCTGTCACCAATAAGAGGACCAACAAAGGCCTCCTGAATGAATATGACTGTCGGGGAGTGCTCGTTAACATATCCCTTCAAAGTTGAGAGTCTTGCCAGATCTCTTAAACCGCAGGCGTTCCAGGAGATGACATGAAGCTCAATATTACGTGCGAACTCTACCCTTCGGTACACGGAAGCCAGACGTGGAAGAGATGGTGGGGCGCGCACGAACACGCTGTGCCCCGCCCAGGGGGGAGGAAGGTGTCAACGAATCCATACCCTTCTTCTCTAGGTGGGAAACGATGGCGTCAAACTTCTCGGTGAGTGTGGTGACCGTAGCAATCATTGCCTGCTGCCCTTCAACAAGTGTGGTGAGTGTGGTGTCTGTGAAGACTTATTTGGCGGCGAGATCAACAAGGCTAGTCTGGAGTGCATCACCGCTCTGCGAGTGAGTTGCAACGAGTCGTTAGCAGCAACAGCCTCACGAAGCTCACGAATCTATGCTGACTCCGAGGAGACAGAAGCTTCATAATGCGGGGTTTGAGGCAACGAGGCTGGCGGAGGAGGAAGAGGCGAGGCTGCTGGTTGCCTCGCCGAGCGCTTGATACAGCCGTGCTATACATTAACTCACTGCTTGTTACACCGAGGACACTTCCAGTTGATGTTCGTAGATGCGGGCAGGTCGGGTTGTTCGGTGGCTGCGGTGGCTGAAGGTGAGACAGGAGGCGGCTGAGGAGCGACGCGGTGTGAGCAGGTGCGAGAGTCGTGGTCACTAGCGCACCAAGCACATTTTTCTGACGCACTGCAGTAGCGGGAGATGTGTCCGAATTCCCAACATCGGAAACACAATGGACGGTCATCACTAATTCTGCGGATGTCACAGTCGGGGAGGCAGGGGAGGAAACTGAAGGAAAAGCTGGAGGGAGGCGGATCAGTCAAGCTCCAAGAGACAACAATGCGGTTGATAGGTAAACCGTCTTGACGAAAACGTCGGGCAGAGTGAACACCAGGGAGTTCCAGGGCGAGGGAGGGATCAACACCGACAGGGTACCGAGTTATCAAAGAGTTAGGATATTTCCTGGGCCTCTCAGGGGAGTCTTGCACATCAATAATGACAGAGACAAACTCACCCTTTGCTACTCGCTCCACGATGTCCTGGCGGCACCTTGCAATATAGACGAACCGTGATGTCACAGATGCCATCTTCACCTCGGCGATATCCCGCTCAAGCTGGAATGTTTTATTGACCTCCGCAAGCCAACGAAGCTTAATCTCCACTGGTAAACGCTCCCTAAAAGCAAGCTTCACGTAATCAGCACGGGGAGCAAATGCTGGTAGGGGAGGTTTGATAGGAGCAGCAGCTGAGGTGCGTTGAGGAGGCGGCGGCAGCAGAGAAGTGGGTGTGGAGGGTTCACTGTGTTTTGGTGTCTTGGTAGCGGGTAGGTGTGTCTCACTGTCACTGTCTGTTGTCTCACCCATAGACCACTTGCCCGGGTTGGCACGGCGGGAGCCGTCAAGCTTCAGCAGCTTCAACAGAATCACTTGACACTGACGAGGGTAGAAGTGGCCAGTGTTTCACGCTTGCGTCCTCGTCTTCACTGAATGCAAGATCCATCTGGACGTCAGCAACAGTGCCGGGACCAGAGTACTCCATGACGGCAACGATGAACTATAGCAAGGGGCAAACAGCCACACGTCTTCACCCAACCGTAGGTTGGGCTAGACGAGAGAGAGAGAGAGAGAGAGAGAGAGAGAGAGAGAGAGAGAGAGAGAGAGAGAGAGAGAGAGAGAGAATTACAACTACTGCTACTACTAATATAACTGCTACTTACTATTACTGCTACTACTAGGTATAACTACTACTGCTACTACTACTACTACATGTGCCGCTTTAGCGTGCGGTATAACCGGCCATTTACACTCCAGCGCGCAATTCATTGTGCAGTGTTGCTCAGCTACAGGAACCTTACACTGCAGAACGATAACACAGCAAGTTGAATGGTGCTGAATAAAGTTTTATAATTATCCAGAAGACTTTTCTCGTCAAAATGGCACGTCTATAGACATCATTTACCATCACTGCAGTCATATAGCAGAATGAGTTATGTCAATGTTTTCGGTGATGTAAGGCGGATAGCGATGTGGGTGTTCGTTGATTGTCCTTTTATACAGACTGGCCAGGAGCACTCGGCGACAAAACAACACAAGCTGAGGTCTCCGGAAACAGGTCAGGCGGTCATTACATAGCTTAGACTACGGTGACTGAACAGGACATTAATCAGGTCAGGAGCACTCAGGTAACAATCAGCTCATTATGTGCCTTAGACTACACATAGTGGCCCATGGGCCTATACACTACATACGCACGCTGAAGTAGCAACCTTTTACTACCAGGGATTAAATGATTTCGATTGTTAAATGATTGAAATAAAGTTTATTACAATAGAGTAAATTATATATTTTAATAGATATGGATTGACGAAGAAAAAAAACATTTGTTAATCATATTACATGGTTTTATATTTTGATGACAATAATTGTTACTAGGTGAATGCTAAGCTGTACATAATATTTATTACTCTCTCTCTCTCTCTCTCTCTCTCTCTCTCTCTCTCTCTCTCTCTCTCGTTCGTGCATTTTGACCTAATAGCTCGTCCAGTCCCCATTTTTTTCATTCACCTCTCTTACCCTTTCAGGCATTGACTCAACGATATTTTGAATGATATGAGGCTTCTGTCGTAGCCCCTCCCATTCCCTCTGTGTTCCATTAACTGCTGGGGTTGCCTTTCCCTGGTTTTATCACAGCTGTTCACGACGTAACCCCAAACATTTTCAATTGGGTTGCAGACGCAACCCCTAGGAGGCCATTCTAGTAAAATTATTTCATCGGAGTAGTTTTGAAACCACTCCCTTACTATCTTGGCCATGTGAATAGGGCATCTATCTTGGACGTAAACAATTGGTCCAGGCCTTAAAGGAAAATTTCTCCTCAAAGATGGCACAAGGAAGTCATCTAAAATTTCAATATACTTGGCGCCTGTGAACCGACCTTCGAATTTTCTTATGTCACCCACACCGTCCATGGATATCCATCCAAAAATGCTGCAAGTGACATGACCGCTCCTCGTTTCTTCATATATGTTTCTCTGGTCATAACTAAAAGGAAGAGCTGATATATCATTAATGAGGTTGCCTGAAAGGATACGTTTACACCAAATGATGAAACTGGTAGCAACGCTTCTTTGTGGCGACTGTGATGAAATCAACAAAGTAAAATATCTGTTGAATGGCCTTGAAGAATAGGAAAACCTTATTAATAGCATATTGAACCAAGAAAAAAATATTGCACTTGAGTGAAAACATACCGAGTGTTGTCTCTTCTTCAGACGCGTAGTCTACCATGGTCGGAGGAGCGAAATGTCTTTTCATCTGAAAACACAACCTTGACCAAAAGTCTAGGCCTCTTGTGTTCATGCAGATTGGCAAACTGCAGTCTTGCAGCTCAATGTTCATTTCTTTTAATTTTCTCAAAAAATGAATCCCTACAATGGATCTGGCATCATGGTTTGTCATGGAGACATCCAGTTGCAGCCGCTCCCTCAATTCCACAGCGCTGGTAACGGGTTCTCCACCATCCCCCATCGCCACAATCATTGCATCTTGCTCGGGAGTAGTGACACGAGGGCGTGGCTGTTTCGCTGATAATATAAAGCATTTTACAAGTATTGAAAATTAAACAATTCATTGCATCATCTAGTACTTCAAAGAGAGAGAGAGAGAGAGAGAGAGAGAGAGAGAGAGAGAGAGAGAGAGAGAGACTGTGGCTGTGTGTGTGTGTGTGTGTGTGTGTGTGTGTGTGTGTGTGTGTGTGTGTGTGTGTGTGTGTGTGTGTGTGAACAAAACAACTTATACTTACGCAGGTTGGTCAAATCTCCGCTTTCGTCATGACGCTTGAGCCACTTCATGACAGTTGTCTTGGACACAGCCAAATCCTCGGCGATGGCCCGGTGGCTGTAGCCTAAGTCCCGTAACTTAACTATGTTGGCTCGAACAACTAGTGCTGTCTCGTCTGTTCATCGTGAAGACTGAACAGAGACTGACCAGACAATTACCACATTATCACAACTGCTTTCCCACTCAACCCATGGTCTTACACCTGACATTAGTTTGCATAGCCTCTCAAGGGAATATCTAAAACATTAATTTCTCCGAGCCGCCACCTTCGTGTTTACAAATTATCTCCGAATCTGAGAATTTATGAAGAATTTATAGATTTACCCATGTTCCTCCTCCTCCTAGTACTACTACTCTTATTACTACTATTAATAATAATGATAATAATATATTACCAGTATAAATAATAATAATAGTAATAGTGTTATGAATACAGTCAGCTGACGCCTAGGGGTTGATTTGTGTTGAAAATATAGCTAACTGTGACATAACATAATTGTAAGTTTGCTGGAGTAGGTAGGAAGACACCTACCGAACGGGCGCAAGCCACTCCCGGTGAGGTATATATATATATATATATATATATATATATATATATATATATATATATCTATATATATATATATATATATATATATATATATATATATATATATATATATATATATATATGGGAGGTGAAAAGGGAGCTGAAGCCCTCCAAAGACCCTTCCCATGTCCTCACTAACCGTTTCCCTATTGTCTCACCAACACCGGAGAGTAGTTCAGCATGCTTTCTAAAGACAGATCCTCTCTTTATCCACACCACACTACATTCACACAACATATACACCTTTTCCCAAAATTCAAATTTCAAAATGGCGCACCTACAACAAGCCTCGGAGTCCCCGCCTGGGGGGGGGACCACAAATTCCCCCAGGGAGGACTCCCCTTCTGGCTGCCGACCCGAGAGGTGTCTTGATAACTCCTCGAACCTCTTTCTTCTCAATTTCTGCAACAATCGCGGTCTTCGCTCTAATTTTCATTCCGTGGAACATCATCTCTCCTCCTCTAAACCTCACCTTCTCTTCCTTACCGAAACACAGGTTTCTGAGGCTACTGACAGCAATCTCTACTCTGTTCCCTCCTACTATATCCTAAATTTCAATCCAAAGCTTGATGTTGCGCCTACGTGCGCAACGACATCACTTGCTCTCGTGCCCACAACCTTGACTCTTCTGAATTTTCTACCATCTGGCTAAGACTTCATTGTCATTCTATTACTAAATACATCTGTGCTGTTTATCTCTCACCTAACTATGTAAAATTCTTTGACTATTTGAATTCTAAAGTGGAGCACATCTTGACCCACTCTCCCTTCGCTGAAATCTCCATCCTAGGAGATTTCAACGTTCACCACCAGCTTTGGCTTTCATCTTCTTTCACTGACCATCCTGGTGAACAAGCCTACAACTTTGCTATCCTCAACGACCTAGAGCAGTTGGTTCAGCACCCTACACGTATTCCCGACCGTCTTGGAGACCGGCCCAACATTCTAGACCACTTCCTTACCTCAAACCCTTCTGCTTATTCTGTCAAACTGTTCTCTCCGTTGGGCTCCTCCGATCACAATCTTATTTCTGCATCCTGTCCTATCGCTCCTGTACACCCTCTGGACCCACCGAAGAGGCGATGCTTCTGGCATTTTGTTTCAGCTCGGTGGGACGACCTGAGGATGTACTTTTCCGATTTCCCGTGGAATGATTATTGCTTCCAGGATAGAGACCCCTCTGTGTGTGCTCAGCACATCACAGAGGTGATTGTCTCTGGAATGGAGGCATACATTCCTCGTTCTTTATCTACTCCTCATGCTAAAATGCCTTGGTTTAATCACGCTTGTTCTCGTGCTGTCAATGATAGAGAGGCAGCTCACAAAAGGTACCAGAGCCTTCAAACTAATGCTAATTATGAACTTTACATTTCTGCCCGAAATCGTGCCAAATCTATTCTCCGACTAACCAAAAAATCTTTCATTAATAGAAATTGCTAAAACCTTGCTTTTTCTAACTCTTACCGTGACTTCTGGCATCTAGCCAAAAACATCTCCTCCAACTTCACTTCTTCATCTTTCCCTCCACTCCTCAGTCCTGACGACAACACTGCCGTCTCATCTATCTCTAAGGCTGAACTCTTCTCTCAAACTTTCTCTAAAAACTCCACTCTGGACGATTCTGGGCATATTCCTCCTACTCATCCCCCCTCTGACTCCCTTATGCCTGTTATAAAGATTCTTCAAAATGATGTTTTCTATGCCCTCTCTGGCCTCAATCCTCAGAAGGCTTATGGACCTGATGGAGTGCCTCCTATTGTCCTTAAAAACTGTGCCTCCGTGCTGTCACCCTGCCTGGTCAAACTCTTTCGCCTCTGCCTGTCAACATCTACCTTTCCTTCTTGCTGGAAGTATGTCTTCATACAGCCTGTGCCTAAGAAGGGTGACCGCTCCAATCCCTCAAACTACCGTCCTATAGCTTTACTTTCTTGTCTATCTAAAGCTTTTGAATCAATCCTTAACCGGAAGATTCAAAAGCACCTTTCCACTTCTGACCTTCTATCTGATCGCCAGTATGGGTTCCGCAAGGGGCGTTCTACTGGTGATTTCCTAGCCTTCTTAACTGACTCTTGGTGATCCTCTCTTAGCCGTTTCGGTGAAACCTTTGCTATTGCACTAGACATATCAAGAGCTTTTGATAGGGTCTGGCACAAATCTTTGCTTTCCAAACTACCCTTCTACGGTTTCTATCCTTCTCTGTACCTTTATCTCCAATTTCCTTTCTGACCGTTCTATTTCTGTTGTGGTAGACGGTCACTGTTCTTCCCCTAAATCTATTAACAGTGGTGTCCCACAGGGTTCTGTCCTATCTCCCACTTTTTCTGTTGTTCATTGATGATCTTCTTTCCAAAACGAACTGCCCTATCCATTCCTACGCCGATGATTCCACTCTGCATTACTCAACTTCTTTTAATAGAAGACCCACCCTACAGGAACTTAACGACTCAAGGCTGGAGGCTGCAGAACGCTTAGCCTCAGACCTTACTAATATCTCCGACTGGGGCAGGAGGAACCTGGTGTCCTTCAACGCCTCAAAAACACAGTTTCTCCACCTATCCACTCGACACAATCTTCCAAACAACTATCCCCTATTCTTTGGCAACACCCAGCTATCACCTTCCTCAACACTAAACATCCTCGGTCTATCCTTAACTCAAAATCTCAACTGGAAACTTCATATCTCATCTCTTACTAAATCAGCTTCCTCGAGGTTGGGAGTTCTGTACCGTCTCCGCCAGTTCTTCTCCCCCACACAGTTGCTGTCCATATACAGGGCCTTGTCCGCCTTCGTATGGAGTATGCATCTCATGTGTGGGGGGGGCTCCACTCACACAGCTCTTCTGGACAGAGTGGAGGCTAAGGCTCTTCGTCTCATCAACTCTCCTCCTCATACTGATAGTCTTCTACCTCTTAAAGTCCGCCACAATGTTGCCTCTCTTTCTAGCTTCTATCGATATTTCCACGCTGACTGCTCTTCTGAACTTGCTAACTGCATGCCTTCCCCCCTCCCGCGGCCCTGCTGCACTCGACTTTCTACTCATGCTCATCCCTATACTGTCCAAACCCCTAATGCAAGACTTAACCAGCATCTTCACTCTTTCATCCCTCACGCTGGTAAACTCTGGAACAATCTTCCTTCATCTGTATTTCCTCCTGCCTACGACTTGAACTCTTTCAAGAGGAGGGTATCAGGACATCTCTCCTCTCTTATTTGACCTATCTTTCGACCACCTCTTTTGTTTCTTTTTTAGGAGCTGCGAGTAGCGGGCTTTTTTTATTATTGTTTTCTTTTTTGTGTGTGCCCTTGAGATGCCTCCTTTGTTGTAAAGAAAAAAAAGTGAAAGTAAATGGTAATTTTACTTATTATTAAAACTTACCCTAATAAGACAAATAATTACTTGACATCAGAAGAGAACATAGAGCAAGGCTATAATGACAAGAGTAAGTGGTTTGGTTCACTGAGGTGTTTAATAAGAGTTACAATTATCAATGAGGAACAAAGTATGAGAATTACCTTTGAGGAACCAAATATGAATTACAATTGTGGACCGAAATATTGGTTCACTGAGGTGTTTAGTTGAGAGATAGAATTACACATAAGGAACACAAATACATATACACACGTGAGAATGTGTGTGTGTATGTAAGTGTGTGAGTGTGCGTGTGTCAGCCCCCTTGGTGAATCCTGGTTGCTCACAAGTGATGAGTCCTTGCGTCCTCGGAAAGAACTGCTTTTCATTGAGACTGCCGGGGTTAGCAACTGGAGGTATATTGATAACCTCGGCGGGCGAGATGGTCCGCGAAATTTGAGGCTTCGGGACATTCAGCTGAATGGTGGGTGAAGCTTCGATGCGGAGTCACGAGTCCTCGAGTAAGTGAGCTGGTGCTGGTGAGGCTTCGAGGATTCGTGCGTGTTATTGGTGAGGTGATGTTTGATGGCGCGCTTCGAGGCTCGAGTTAGACGAGGGTACCATAACAATAGTAATAATAATAATAATAATAATAATAATAATAATGATAATAATAATAATAATAATAATAATAATAATAATAATAATAATAATAATAATAATTACAATAATAATTACAATAATGATAATAACAATAATAATAATAACAATAATAATAATAATGATAATAATAATTATAATAATAATAATAATAATAATAATAATAATAATAATAATAATAATAATAATAATAATGTTTGTTGGTTTGGTAATGGTGGTAGTACAGTAGAAGTAGTAGTGGTTGTACTGGTGGTAGTAGTAGTGGTGAATAATAAGAAAATTATCATACCATTATTTCACCTAATCTATCTATTCTGTCCTGTCCTACCACACGTAGATTACTAGTAGTAGCGGTAGTAAACAGCCTCTCGAGGGAATCTCAAGAGCATTAATTCCTCCGAGCCACCTCCTTCGTGTTTACAAATTGTCTCTGAATCTCAGAATTTATAAATTTACCTATGTTCCTATTTTCTTCCTCCTCCTCCTCCTCCTACTACTACTACTACTACTACTACTACTACTACTACTACTACTTATATTACCAGTATAAATAACAATGATAATATTAATAATAATAATAATAATAATAATAATAATAATAATAATAATAATAATAATAATAATAATAATAATAATAAAGTTAATGAAAAATGAAACAGATAACATTTATAGTCAGATAAAAATAACGATAATAATCATAGTAACATTAATAATTGAATACAAATATTATAATTTTTTTGTTATTACTTTTTCATTTATTATTATTATTATTATTATTATTATTATTATTATTATTATTATTATTATTATTATTATTATTATTATTATTATTGTTATTGTTATTATTATTATTGTTATTAACATTATCTTTACTATTTATTATTATTATTATTAATATTATCATTATTTTTATTATCACTACTTATATTATTGTTTATAATTATACTTACCAAAAATTCCTTCATTGATAGAGAATGCCAAAACCTTGCTTTTTCTAATTCTTCCCGTGACTTCTGTCATATAGCCAAAAATATCTCCTCCAACATCACGTCTTCATCTTTTCCTCCTCTCCTTAGTTCTGACGGCAGCACCGCCGTCTCATCTATCTCTAAGGCTGAAGTCTTCTCTCACACATTCTCTAAAAACTCCACTCTGGACGAGTCTGGACATATGTATTCTTCCTACTCATCCCCCTCTGACTCCTTTATGCCTGTTATTAATATTCTTAAGAATGACGTTTTCTATGCCCTCTCTCGCCTCAATCCTCAGAAGTTTATGGACATGATGGAGTGCCTTCTATTGTCCTTAAGAACTGTGTTTCCGTGCTGATACCCTGCCTGGTCAACCTCCTTCGCCTCTGCCTGGCAACATCTACCTTTCCTTCCTGCTGGAAGTATGCCTTTATGCAGCCTGTGCCTAGGAAGGGTGGCCGCTCCAATCCCTCAAACTACCGTCCTATAGCTTTGCTTTCTTGTCTATCTTACAGCTTTTGAATCAATCCTTAACCGGAAGATTCAAAAGCACCTTTCCACTTCTGACCTTTTATCTAATCGCCAGTATGGGTTCCGCGAGGGGCGTTCTACTGGTGATCTCCTTGCCTTCCTAACTGACTCTTGGTCATCCTCTCTTAGCCGTTTCGGTGAAACCTTTGCTACTGCCCTCGACATATCAAACGCCTTTGATAGGGTCTGGCACACATCTTTGCTTTCCAAACGTCCCTCCTACGGTTTCTATCCTTCTCTCTGTAACTTTATCTCCAGTTTCCTCTCTGTCCGTTCTATTTTCGCTGTGATAGACGGTCACTGTTCTTCCCCTAAACCTATTATTAGTGGTGTTCCGCAGGATTCTGTCCTATCTCCCACTCTCTTTCTGTTGTTCATTGATGATCTTTCCAAAACGAACTGTCCTATCCATTCTTACGCCGATGACTCTACTCTGCATTACTCAACTTCTTTTATTATTATATACCTGAACTCTTTCAAGAGGAGGGTATCAGGACACCTCTCCTCCCGAAATTGATATATATCTCGGCCACTAAACTAACTCTTTATAGGAGCAGTGAGTAGCGTTTTTTTTTCACATTTGTTACTTTTTTTTGTACCTTTGAACTGACTCCTCTGCTGTAAAAATAATAATAATAATAATAATAATAATAATAATAATAATAATAATAATAATATCATGGGAATAATAATAATTACAATAACAATAATAACGATAATACTACTACCTAATATAAATGATAATACTAACAATAATAGTAAAACACTGAAGCAGTAATTATGGGGACAGAATGACTGCGAACATTAAACTTATTTCTTTTCCTTTTTCCTGCAGTGTCGGGGACATGACAGAGGACCTGCAGCATGAGGCGACAAAGTACATACCATACTCAAGCCAGGCAAGGGCGATGGCTATGCCCGTCCTCAATTACCTTCAGAATCCATTACTGAATGAGACTGAGCTGACAATTGAGACGGCAGAGGCCACAGGAATATCAGTTAGCTCTGCGAAAAGATTCAAAAGGAAAGTGAAGGTAGATGGAAATAGCTCTCCTCCCCCCAAGAAGATAAGAAAAAGTGCAGTGCTGGACATGCTGGAGGGATTTGATAAAGATTGCATAAGAAGGATAATTACATCATTTTATGAAAGGGGCGAAATTCCAACAATTGACAAAGTTCTAGGAAAGGTAAAGGAGGAACCTCTTGAGTTTTCCTGGGGAAAAGTCATCTCTTCACAAACTAATCAAGAAAATGGGTTTTCGTTAAAAAAAAAAAAAAAGTGGAAAGTGGCCGGCACATACTTCTAGAGCGAGATGATATTGTTCTTGCGCGGACCAAATATTTAAGGTCCCTCAATGAAAACAGAATATCTGGAAACCCACGCACTGAAGTATACTTAGATGAAACGTGGGTCACTCAGAACGAGTGTAAGTGCTGAACCAGAAAAGATGGAATTGTTGGTCCCAAATTAAACACTCGCTATGGCTCGCGTTTCATCATTGTGCACGCTTGAAGTGAAAAGGTATTTGTTCCGGGAGGCCTGCATAAGTTTAAATCGCAAAACTGTAATAAGAGCGACTATCATGATTCCATGAATCATCAAACTTTTCCGGATTGTTTTAAAAGCAAATGACTGCCCAATATCCCAGAACATTGCCTCATCATAATGGTTAATGCCTCTTATCACTGCACGAAATTTAATAAAGGTCCAACAAAAAGTCCAAGAAAATGTGGCAACATTCAGTGGCTCACATGAAATAATATTCCCCGCGACCCTACGCACACCAAATTAGAACTATATCAACAAGACAACCGATTTAAAGACCTATAAATATATAGTATTGATGAACTTGCTGAAGACCACGGCCATAAAGTACTAAGGCTTCCCCCTCACCACAGCCACCTGGACCCCATTGAGCTTATATGGGCACAGGTGAAGAGCCATGGAAGAACGAGAAATCCCAACGGAGACCAGACACTAAGAAGTTAGGAACTAACACCTGAAGCCATGGATAGAGTCACTACGGAAAAGTGACGAATGTGTGTGAAGCACACAATGAATGTAGAAGAATGCAGAAAAAAATGACTGAGCTGTAAATCATCTGCTCGACAGCCTCGTCATTAACTTGGAATCAAGCAGTGATAAAGAAGAGTCTTCTTCTTTTTTGTCATTTCCTTCATTATTATATTTATTTGTATTTATAGAAAAAAGTATTATTACTTATAATTATTAATATTTGTTATTTTCTTTTTTATTTACATCATGATTATGAATACTGTATTTCGATCACTGTTACCATTACGTTATGGTTTTCAGTATTGGTCATCATTATCACTATATCTGCTTCATGTCCTCTTCGTCTTTTTGTTATTATTTTTTATTATTATATTTATTACTATTATTATTATTTTTATTATTGCTAGTATTATGATCATTATTATTATTATTATTATTATTATTATTATTATTATTATTATTATTATTATTATTATTATTATTATTATTATTATTATTATTATTTATGGTCTTTTTATTATTTTTATTATTATTATCATTATTACTATTATTATTATTATTTTATTATTATAATTATCATTATTATCATTATTATTATTGTTATTATTATTATTATTATTATTATTATTATTATTATTATTATTATTATTATTATTATTATTATTATTATTATTATTATTATTATTATTATTATTATTATTATTATTATTTTATTATTATTATTATTATTATTATTATTATTATTATTATTATTATTATTATTATTATTATTATTATTATTATTATTATTATTATTATTATTATTATTATTATTATTATTATTATTATTATTATTATTATTATTATTATTATTATTATTATTATTATTATTATTATTATTATTATTATTATTATTATTATTATTATTATTATTATTATTATTATTATTATTATTATTATTATTATTATTATTATTATTATTATTATTATTATTATTATTATTATTATTATTATTATTATTATTATTATTATTATTATTATTATTATTATTATTATTATTATTATTATTATTATTATTATTATTATTATTATTATTATTATTATTATTATTATTATTATTATTATTATTATTATTATTATTATTATTATTATTATTATTATTATTATTATTATTATTATTATTATTATTATTATTATTATTATTATTATTATTATTATTATTATTATTATTATTATTATTATTATTATTATTATTATTATTATTATTATTATTATTATTATTATTATTATTATTATTATTATTATTATTATTATTATTATTATTATTATTATTATTATTATTATTATTATTATTATTATTATTATTATTATTATTATTATTATTATTATTATTATTATTATTATTATTATTATTATTATTATTATTATTATTATTATTATTATTATTATTATTATTATTATTATTATTATTATTATTATTATTATTATTATTATTATTATTATTATTATTATTATTATTATTATTATTATTATTATTATTATTATTATTATTATTATTATTATTATTATTATTATTATTATTATTATTATTATTATTATTATTATTATTATTATTATTATTATTATTATTATTATTATTATTATTATTATTATTATTATTATTATTATTATTATTATTATTATTATTATTATTATTATTATTATTATTATTATTATTATTATTATTATTATTATTATTATTATTATTATTATTATTATTATTATTATTATTATTATTATTATTATTATTATTATTATTATTATTATTATTATTATTATTATTATTATTATTATTATTATTATTATTATTATTATTATTATTATTATTATTATTATTATTATTATTATTATTATTATTATTATTATTATTACAATTATTATTAATATTATCATTAATATTATTATTATTATTATTATTATTATTATTATTATTATTATTATTATTATTATTATTATTATTATTATTATTATTATTATTATTGTTGTTATTATTATTATTATTATTATTATTATTATTATTATTATTATTATTATGTCACTATTATTATTATTGTTGTTATTATTATTATTATTATTATTATTATTATTATTATTATTATTATTATTATTATTATTATTATTATTATTATTATTATTATTATTATTATTATTATTATTATTATTATTATTATTATTATTATTATTAGTCACTATTATTATTGTTATTATTATTATTATTATTATTATTATTATTATTATTATTATTATTATTATTATTATTAGTAGTAGTAGTAGTAGTAGTAGTAGTAGTAGTATAATCATTATTGCTGCTATTATTATTATTATTATTATTATTATTATTATTATTATTATTATTATTATTATTATTAGTCACTATTATTATTGTTATTATTATGATTATTATGATTATTATTATGATTATGATCATGATTATGATTATTATTGGTATTATTATTATTATTATTATTATTATTATTATTATTATTATTATTATTATTATTATTGTTATTATTGTTATTATTGTTATTGTTATTATTAATATCATTATTATTATTGTTATTATTATTATTATTATTATTATTATTATTATTATTATTATTATTATTATTATTATTATTATTTTTACTACTTTTCATATTATTAGTATTAGTATTATTAAAACTACTTTTCTTCTTCTTCTTCTTCTTCTTCTTCTTCTTATTATTATTATTATTATTATAATAATTATTGTCAACTACAATGTACTTTTCGTATGAAACAGGCTCATAATATACCAGGCATAACTTGTATTTGTGAGACTGGGTAGTTCCCAGGTTTACGTGAACTATTCTGTGGACCTTTGAGTCGCACGGACCTGTTTTGGGCAGACCCTATAGGGAGTAGGAACTTCCCAGAAGTACCACCAGGAGCTGTGGAAGGCTCCAAGGTGGCGATGAGAGAGGACCGTGTGGGAGTTTCCAGCGATAGACGGACGTTAGGGAGAGAGGTAGGCCCGGGCAGTGTATTTTCAACCATACACAGGGGGTTTCTTCCCACACCCCCACCCACCACGGAGCCAAACAAGGGGAGGCTGGATCTTGGGGCCAGACCGCACCCAACAGCCCCAGGGGTAATGGAGAAGTATACGCAGCCACTGCCAGGCGTTTAACGGCGGCCGCGGGACCGTTGTGATCGCCCACCCGGCAGTGACCGCTTGACCCTAGCCATCACATGACCAGCCGATTGACTCAACGGGGCGACACTGAACCAACCGTCTTACCCCAACCCTCCCACCAAAGAAGAGTGTTGCCCACTGAGGGTAACTACACACCGCCCCACGGTGAACTCAGCTCCCAGATGAGAGGGCACGGGGAGTATATGGGACGCCACACACGGCAAAAACGTGGGGAGACAGTACCCCTGCCCTAGGTGGTAAAGGGACTGGCATCACCAGTAGGCCTCCTCTACCGGTGATGAGTGGGGAGAACTGAGTCCATGAAGTCAGCTGACATCAAGACTTATCGAGGTAGGCAAGCCACAACGATAGGTGATGCCGCCGGCCTCGTTTCAACCCCCGTCACCGCAACAGAGTGACTCCCTTTCGACAGGGCTGGAGGAGGGAAAATTGCAGTTACCAACTTCATAAGAGCAATCAGCATGAAAATATTGGTAGAAGATATAAAGAGGTAAGAGACTGTCAGAAGGTCAGTAAATCTTAAATGACAACGTCATTAGGTTTGTTTTTGTGTATTTTTATATCAAATTTTACGAGTTTGTAATATGTCGCAAACTGATAATACAATATTTGTTCCAAAAATGGAGTTTAAAAGCCAACTTAGTCACAACTTAAGGCATATAGATGGGTTGGGTAATGCACGGTTACGATGGTAGCACGTGGTTGCAGGCAGGCCAGCCATAGCCCATGTGGCAGCCTCCGCTTGAAGTGACCGACTGACTGACTGGAATTTCAATTCGTGCCGTCGCAACTATGGCGGTCTAACAGCGTCTAATAGTAATCGCCATCTAGCTCCAAGATATATACACGAGGTTGTGTGCATAACAAAAACGACAAAACAAAGGAGTAAATTCATGTAAATTTTAACAATGACAGCAAGGATCCTACAGGAGGGAAGACACCAACCCCTTGATTGATTGATTGATTGATTGATTTGGGATTTCCTTCGTGGCGCCGCAACATCTTGGGTCATATGGCGCCGGAGTGCGTAATAAAATGGAAAGCAAATTAGTAAAATAATCTTAGTATAGAAAAATCTATCCATGGACCAAAGTATGTTGAGGGGTATTAAAAAGTGTTCTAAAATGGTCCATTAGAATAACTTCAGCGTTTAAAAGACTACAGGAGATGGAGAACGCCCACCTCCCGCAAATACCCCATGACGTCATATCCCGGGGTGAGCACCTTTTCCCCCAGCATTAGGGAGAGGGAAAAATTTCCATCTACATGACACCGGGAGAGGTACTGCTCACGCAGGTCCTGCAGACTGGGGCACTCGACCAGCAAGTGCCGGACAGTCATGGGGACCAAGCAGTCGTCGCAGTAAGGCTGCACACCCCGAGACATGAGGAAGCCTTGTGTAGCGTGTGTGACCCGTCCTCAGGCGGGCCAGAACGGTTTCCGTTTTGCGACACTTTATGTGGGAGTAAGACCACGGACGTCTTGCCCTGGTCGTGACTTCCCCCATCTCGGTGGTGGCAGTCATATCCTCCCATCTGGCCTGGCACACGCTATCAGCGGTGGCTCGGATGTTAGGGTACAAGTCTTTGCAGGGAAGTGGGCGAAGGTGAGGTGCAGCAGCAGGGACAGGCCGGGTAGCCGCCTTGGCCAGCCGATCGGCCTGCTCGTTCCCTGAACCCTACATGGGCCGGGACCCAGCAAAAGGCCACCCGACTACCTCGACGGTTTAATAAGTAAAGCCATTCTAAAATCGATAAAATAAGGGGATGACAGTAATCACGGGCCGCTATAGCAGCCAGTGCGCTACGAGAGTCGCTATAAACAGTAAAGGAGTTCTGGGGGAGACTAAACTTAATTTTGAGAGCTAGTAAGATAGCGGAAGTTTCAGCCGTAAGGACTGACGCCACTCTAGGAAGGCTAACGCCCCGGCAGAAGGTGGGAAAGATGACACTGAAGCCTGCTCCAGTGTCCGACTTAGACCCATCCGTATAGACGGGAACAGAGCACTCGTGAGAAGAGAAGTGCTCTAAAAATAAGGACTGTGCTGCGTAACAGGGGAGGGAGCTCTTTTGGTCCGTTATAGGTCTACACACTTCTACGCTGGGAAACTGCCAATAGCCCACCCTCGGGATGCGGTGGGGACAAACAGTGAATGGAGGAACTGCCCAGGCTGCCATAAGTGACTGCACCCTATATCCAAAAGGTTTAGGGAAACTCGGCCGAGCGTCATACACGCGAGAGCGAGAATCTTGGGAGGCGGTAACACAAGGCACAGAATCTGGAAGGCGGTGAGTCCGATACCAGCATCTCAGCATTAAAGACCTCCGGCGCAGGTCCAAGGAATGCATGCCGGCATCCACTAACATACTAGCAATCGGACATGACCTAAAGGCTCCTGTTGCAAGACGGACCCCAGCATGATGCACAGAGTCCAACATACGGAGACGAGCATCCGACGCAGATGAATATATCTCGCACCCATACTCCAGTTTCGGAAGTATAAGTGATCTGTGCAACATGAGGAGGGTCTGGCGATCCGCACCCCAAGAGGTATGGGCTAAAACTCTAAGGAGGTTAATTGCCTTCAAACAAGTTGCCTTGATATACCGGAGGTGAGGGACCCAGGTCAGCCTTGCATCGAATATCAGCCCAAGAAATCGGGTCTCCTCCACACATGAGATTCTGCGTCCGTAGAAGTATAGGTCTGGGTCCGGGTGGACTCCATGAATACGGCAGAAGTGCATGGCCACAGTCTTAGTTTGGGAGAACCGAAAACCTTGAGTTTCAGCCCACGTGGATATCCTGTTAAGTACCAGCTGTAATTTTCGTTCTATCAGTGACATCCTGGATCCAGAGACCGAGATGGACAGGTCATCGACATACAAACTCCCTCGGACTCCTTCTGGTAGTACACTAATAACGCTGTTGATGGCCACGGCGAAGAGAGTAACACTGAGAATACTCCCTTGCGGCACACCATCTTCTAAAAGAAGAGCATCAGAGTGCATGTCTCCAACCCTCACCCTCAAGAAACGATTCGATAAAAACTGTTTGATAAAAATCGGGAGCCGGCCACGAAGACCAAACTCATGGAGGGAAAGTAAGATGCCATGACGCCAGGCAGTGTCATACGCTTTTTCCAAATCAAAGAACACTGTAACTTGGTGTTGGTTGGAGGCGAAGGCCTCACATATAGATGACTCCAAAGATAGAAGGGCGTCTGAGGTGGATCGCATTTTGCGAAAACCATATTGTACTTGTGATAAAAAATTCCCGTTCTCTAAGTACCACATGAGCCGCCCATTCACCATCTTCCCCATAACCTTGCAAAGGCATGAAGTGAGTGATATGGGACGGTAATTTGTTGCCTGCCGGTGGTCCTTTCCAGGCTTAGGGATTGCAATAATAACGGCAACGCTCCAGGAAGACGGATAATCACCGGTATACCAAATTCTATTAAAAAGAGACAATAAAAACATAAGTGATTCGTCAGGAATATGACGTAAAAAGGAGTATGGGATGTCATCGGGACCTGGTGACGAGTCATGGCACTGGTTTAGAGCTGAACGGAGTTCAAGACTAGAAAAAGGGGCATTATACGACTCGCCGTTATTAGAAGCAAAACTGAGGCCAGCAGACTCCAAGCGCCGACGATGGCGTCCCGAAGGAGATGTAGTGTCTTTCCTAGATACATTTGTAAAATGTTGGGCAAGAACTTGAGCAACTGCAATAGGTTCGGCCACGTTCCTGCCTGCTTCTGACAGGACAGGAGGGGAAGGGACGGTATATTTCCCAGAGATTTTCCTCACTCGTTTCCATACCTGCGCTAGGGACGTCTCCTTGTTTAGGGTGGATACGTATGCCTTCCACGAAGCACGACGGGCCTCTTTGAGGACCCGTCGGGCATGGGCACGCGCCCGTTTGAAGGCTTCTAAGTAATGTGGATCTCCACGATGTCGGCAGAGGCGTGAGAAAGCGGCTCGTTTTGCCTTCACAGAAGCGGCGCACTCAGGGGTCCACCTAGTAATGGGACGTCTGGGAATGTGACCAGACGTCTTTGGAACTGCTAATATGGCTGCCGAGTGTAGTAAGGTAGTAAAATATGCCACCGCTTCGCCAGTGCTGCTGAAGTCATCTAAAGACCGTGCAGTGGAACTTAGCTGTTTGAAGAGTTGCCAGTCTGCTTTATCTATACGCCAGCGTGGGAGGCGAGTGCGTGGTTCGCCCTTGGCTGACGATAAAACAATAGGGAAGTGGTCACTTCCATGCAAGTTCGGTAAAACCTTCCAGTTGAAATCTAAAATAATATTAAAGAACACAAAGACACATCGATAGCCGTAAAAATACCCGTTTGGCTATGGAAGTGCGTCATATCTCCAGAATTAAGAACTCCCAGTTCCTCATCTTCTACCACAGATGTCAGCATCACGCCTCGAGGGTTAGTGGTGCAGTCTCCCCACAGTGGATGACGGCCATTCACATCGCCTAGTAAGAGGAAAGGGCAGGAAGATCAGCGATCAAGTTATCAAGATCCCTCCTCTACATGAGCGCTTGGAGGAAGGTATAAGCTGCAAACTGTGTACTGTCGTGGGAGAAAGAGCTGGATGCTGACCGCCTGGAAGGGAGCTGACAACCTTACGCGTGAGAAAGGGATATCACGGCGGACCAGTATGGCACTGCCGCCACGATTCCCTTGGTCTTGTAGAGGATAAGAATATAAAATATGGTAACCAGGAGGCCCAAAAGGAGTACTTTCTCCTACCATGGTCTCCTGAATGCAAATGCATACTGGGGAATAACGGGCTATAAGACTGAGCAACTCTTCCCAATTGGCACGCAGACCACGGCAGTTCCACTGCACGATATTGAAGATGATTACTTAGTGAGGTGCTTTGGGGCTCTTCCGGAGAGGAATCGCCCTGCACCTACTGGGTTCCTTTTAAAGGGGCCATCACCCTTCATTAAAGGACCCTTGGTCCGAGCTGTAGCTGGTTGCGATACCATATGTACCGCAGACCGATTGGCAGGCTGGGGGCAACTACCAACCTGCCCGCGACTGCTACCGGCGTCTTCCCTCTCCCGCCTCTCCCAACCGTCCGCCACTCTGAGGTAGCAGCAGAGGAGGAGGAAGCAGAGGAGGTCCCCGGAGAAGACTCTCCGGAGGTTGAGGCCACGGGCGCCGGCAGCGACGCACCGCAAGCCTGAGCACCAGCAGACTCCGGCCCACAGACAGCCGGAGCAGCTGGCGCAGGGGCGGCGGCAGCAGCCGACGCCCGGGGTACCTCCGGCGATCCTACAACTGGCGCCGGAGTTTGCAGCTTGGTAGGGGAGTCTCATCGAGAGACTCCACACTGGGTGAAGGTTTCTGTTGTTGTGGCTGTGTTGTGAGCGTGACAGGTTTTGGTGTGATTTCAGGTAAAGGCGTCTACACAGAAACGACGGGAGCTGCAGGGCACGACATATCCTGGGAGGTTTTGAGATGGCGTTGAGCGTGAGACTGGAGAACTGAGGCATAGGTTCTACCAGGACTAGACAGCCTGGTAAGGGCGAGTCGCTTTGCCTCTACAAAAGACAATTTCTCTTTATTTCGAAAGGTAAGCACCTCTCTCAAATCTCAGGCGCTAACACTCTTTCGATGAAGCTGGATGGGGCTCGGCACAGTGGTAGCACCGAACAGGGCCCGGGCACTCCTCACCATGGTCATCCCTACCGCAGGTGACGCATACTTTAGGGAGACCATTCTGCAGGCGGCGGCATGTCCGAGTCACATGTCCATATAACTGGCAATGGAAACAACGTCTGGGGTTTGGGACATATGGTTTCACGTGGAGGTTTAACCATGCCAATTTTACAGTTCTAGGGAGCTCTAGCCGATTAAAAGTTATGAATAGTGTGGGTGTGGGTGTCAGTGCTCCTTCTTCTTTCTTGTGGACACGCCTCACCGCAACAACGTCATACTCCTCGAGTTCCTTAACCAGGCGCTCCTCCGAGTAACGAAGGAGGTCTCTTGAAAATACCACGCCGCGCGATTGGTTCATGGTAGCAAGGGTTGAACATGATACTGCTGCCCCGGGTACTGATGTGTGGGCACGGAGTCTTTCACTCTTCAGGAGAAGAGACTTCCACAAGAAGGCTGCAATCTCCGTGCGGAAGCATCTTCGGCTCTCTGCCGCTAGTCTTAACAAGTTCACGGTGGACTTCGAAAATGTCGAGATCATTAACAGATCGACCATCTAGGGACTTTACGGTGATGTATTTGTCATAGGATACAGATTCAAATAGACCGGGCAGGACCTCAACTTGAGAACTCTGCGAGACTGGCACATTCTTTGGTCCCTGCTTCCGGCTCTTGGTCCGGGAGCCACCGGTCTGGGGATTAAGAAAGAAGAGGCAGATGCCCTTTAGTGCCACTCGGAGCCTGAAACGGCTCCAGGGTGGCGATGAGGGAAGGCCGAGAAGAGGTTTCCGGGGACGGTCGGAGGTCAGGTAGGGATGTAGGCCGAGGTAAATTGGGGATTTAGATGCCATAAAGGTGACAATTATTTCACTTCCCACCCCCCACCCACCACGGAGCCCAACATGGGAGGCTAATGCTGGAGCAACAGCTCACAGCAGCCTCAGGGGTAGTGGGGGAAGTATACGGGGCAGCTGCCTGGTGTGAGGCGGCAGCCGCGGGACCATTGCGGTGCCCACCAGACAACAGCCACTTGACCCTAGCCAACGCATGACCAGCCGATTGATAGAGCGGGGCCACACAAGACCACCCGTCTTACCCCAACCCTCCCGCCAAAGGAGCGTGTTGTCCACCGAAGGGAACTACACCCTGCCCCGCGGTGGACTCAACTCCCAGACGAGAGGGCGGGGAGTGTACGGGACGCCACGCACGGCAAACACGTGGGGAGGCTCAGCCATGCCCTTGATGGTAGTCGGGCAGGCACATACGTCACCACTGGTAAGCCTCCATTACCAGTAGTGACGGGGGAGTGTTTAGTCCATTCTGGCCGACAAACAGCAAGCCCTACAGAGGTGGACGGACCACCTAAGTAGGTGGTGCTGCCGACCAGGCTTCAAGCCCCGCTACCACGGCAAGGAACTCCCCTCAGCGGGGCCAACCCCTTGAAGGAAACCGATAACACCAATAGGCGCCAATAGGCAGGCAGGGGAAGCAGTGGCTTCTCTCCCTTGGCCAGCCCGTCTCTGCCCGTCCGTCAGCGTGTCGCAGGGTTCAGAGCGGGTCGTACGGTCGCTGTGGTATGAGTGTTGGGAGACAGTAGGGATAGGGGGGTGCTGGGGTTATGGGTGAGTAGTCCTCTTGACAGGGAACGTGACTAATTCTTGGAGTTCCGAACCCTTACGGAAGATTCACTCATCGGAACAGCGTGTGGTGGCAGGTGAAACAGACGATGAAGCAACGGTTAGGTACTCATTTCCCCATTGACTGATACATCCCATCATTCTCTCTCTCTCTCTCTCTCTCTCTCTCTCTCTCTCTCTCTCTCTCTCTCTCTCTCTCTCTCTCACACACACACACACACACACACACACACACACACACACACACACACACACACACACACATCTCCGGTAGCTCAAGGGTTAAAAGTCTGCTTTGACAGGCTTCGTCCCGGCAGGCAGAGGTTCGAGCACCACTCAGGACGGGACATTCCCGCTTACACGGAGTGGTTGCTGTTTCCGCTTGAGCGAAGTGGATGAGACGTTTGGTGTGTTAAGGTCCAAGCTGTACCAAAATACCGACTTGAATGATCGTGCTCTAATGTTGGCGATCATGAGTCCAACTCGGGATCAGACCTTGGTGTATTGCACAACCTGAAATTTACTTGACATGGCCTCCCGTTATATTTCCTTTTATTGGAGCAGCGTCCACCGTCCTCTTATTGTTGTTGTGTTTGTTTTTTGCCCGCTAGCTGCCTTCCTTTCTTTGAAGGAAACGTAATTCGAAAAATAAACATAGAAACTGTAAACTCTACGTTGGTGTTCTACTTAATATTACATGAACATGGTTAAAACAGATTAATTTCAGAGATCAGTGCATCCATCTAATAACATGTATTCTGTTTCACTGCTGGTGCTTTCGTCCGAACCAACGCTAATAACAAAACTGCCCAACAAGTGCTCCATGGCTGTAGCTTTTTGGTCGGAACTCGTCTTCAATCTTCCTGACGTGCACCATTGCGTGTTGCCACTGCTGACGGGCCACATGTTTTACTATCTTAGGATTTTGTCAAAATTAGCGAACCCACTCACAGCAAGGTTTACTATTCTTCACAAGAAAATTATTGGGTCCGTCATTCTTTACATGAGAATAATCAGGTTCGCTGTTCTACGCCCGATTTTTTAAACGTGATGTTTGCATTTGCTAATACTAATGTAGCTGATTCATCGTATGTCTCGTTTTTTAAACCACTTTCAGCCGTGGTGTTAGTGTCAACTCGTTGGAGACACCACGGGTTCCTATATGAATCGTCGGCGTGTCCAACCCCACCCCAACAAGAACCACCAGTAATATTCACGAATCATATGCGATTGAAAGTAATGTTAAAAAATATGATAGTATATCAATAGGTTTCTGTACAATATGGGTCTGTTTACTTTGTTCACCAGCGCCAGATCGAAAGAATTGTCGACATCCATCACCCCTCCAAGGTTTACATCATTTGTACGTGCTAAGTACAACATTTAAGTAATTTTTGAATGCATTAAAACACCAAGCTTTAGTAATTCTTGGTCAGAAACATGTTACATGCTCTTGTTGCCCTCTATCAAGCTTGGGCCAGCTGGCCAGCAGGTACATCCCATCAATTTCAATAAATAATTATTCCATTACAGGCATTTGCAGCATATCTGGAACTCCTCGATCTTGTAGGTCAAGGTCAGAAGGCGAGGCTTCCCAGAGTTGTTCCCAGAGACCGACAAAACCCGTTCACCTGTCTCTCTGAGGAGGACTTCATAGATCGCTACCGTCTCTTACCTGCTTGTACACTCCAACTGCTTGAGAATGTACAGCCCCAACTACCCAGAGCACGAGATGGCAGAGGTGTGTGTGTGTGTGTGTGTGTGTGTGTGTGTGTGTGTGTGTGTGTGTGTGTGTGTGTGTGTGTGTGTTGTGTGTGTGTGTGTGTGTGTGTGTGTGTGTGTGTGTTCCCTACTCGTTATGGCCTATCAAAGTATTGAACTTCTCACATGGTAAATAATCAACTGAGAACGACACTGATGTGTTTCGTATCTTGTGCAAGGTTCATTCCGATGTTTAAGTCTCACAAATAACCAATCACTTAACATCTCTTATATTCAAGATGCAACAGGACATTTGAAAACCTGTTTTTATTTTGAAATGGAAATGAGCATTAGCAATGCAAATCTACTTCTTCTTTGAAATGGAAGTGAACATTAGTAATTCGTCTTTTTCTCCTTTTTTTGTATACATCAGAAATGTCATGAAAGCCAATAGAACATGTGCCATGTGTTCCCAGGTAGAACTGGAAATAACCAGGCAAGTTACACCCAATCATAATATCTCTCCTCCACAAGCTGCAGTGTTCCTGGTCATCTGCAGCTTCTTGTAGCATTCCGCTACTTTGCCAGCAGGAACTTCCAGTTAACCATGGCAGACTGTTTGGAGAGGTCTACTTCTTCAGTATGCAAATTTGTTCACTGCATAGCCGTAATACTAGCACGTATGTCACCTAATTACATCAAGTTTCCTGAACCTGCCAATACACGTCAGGTAGCAGAGGACTTTCATGCTATCGCTGGCATGCCTGGTGTCATCGGCTGTATTGATGGAACATTGATTCCAATTGTGACTCCTGGCGGAAACACTGCAGAGTTATACAGCTATAGAAAGGGTTACCTCGCCCTGAATGTCATGGCTGTTTGTGATGCAAAAAGCGTTTCACTGATATCATTAGTAGTTGGCCAGGAAGTGTCCATGACAGCCGCATTTTTTACAATTCTAGGCTTTGTCAGAAATTAGAAGATGAAGGTTAATCAGGTTATCTGTTGGGAGATTCAGGATATGCATGTAAGTCTTACTTGTTGAGTCCGGTACTGGATCCCCAAACTGAACAAGAAAACAGATATAATGCATCACACGCAACATAATTGAAATATGCTTTAGGGTGTGGAAATGACGATTTTCAGTACTAAGGCACTTGCGTACAACGTTAGAGACAAGTAAGAAAATAATTATTGCTGCAGCGGTAATGCAGCGGGATGCCTGCTCTGGAAAATGTGCCAGAACCTGTAGAAAAAGTACAGGACTATGTTCTTCCAGAAGAAGCAACCGACCGGGCACTGCGTAGGAGGATTATTGAGCAGTGGTTTTAACTTGTATATAATACTGAGGTGTGTGTGTGTGTGTGTGTGTGTGTGTGTGTGTGTGTGTGTGAGAGAGCACACAGGACGATGTGACGCGTCTAGTGTGGTAGCTATAAGCTAGCGTAAGCTGCCTGCTTTGCATGGCCTCTCGCTTTCAGCTGCCACCGCTGGCTAGCCCTGTGCGAACCGGGGAGCTGAGGCGTAAGTCTCTCCCTGCCATTACATAGCCTCTCCATCGCCAAGACCTCAGCTGTGCCTCCACGTTGCCACGCACGGTAACTGGTAGTCTTGCGGCTCTAGGCTAAACCGGCAGGGGATCTCGGAGCAGTAGGAGGCCCTAGAGGTGCTGGACCATGGACCACCGACGTGTGGATACACCCTGGTCCTTCACCAACTCCTGACCCACTGTCTTGTGGGTGTCCTTGGCTGGACTAAAACTACGGGAGTCAACCCCTAAGGAAAAATCTGGTGTGGCCACCCGCATAAGGCGAGCGTTCATGGCGCAACGACTCGGCAGTCTCCTGCAACATCCCATAGTAGCTGGGCATCCTGGACTCCACCTTGCCACCAGCCCAACTGTGGAATGCCAAGATAGTGGGCTGAGGTAGGCACGCCCTTCTCCCACTTTAAGCATCATATGTACAGGTATCACTACACGCCCTACCTGCTCTCCTACTTCTCTTTCTTCCTTTTCCCAGCGTTTCTTTTGTTTACAAAGTCCCATTATGAAGGAAACAGAGCAGGAAGGGCAGGTTTGGAGAAACTGGCAGCCCTTAGCTCTGTTCTGCACGTGTGGCGGCTCTGAGTAGATGGTCGCTGGTAAGCTGGGGCTTTGAGACAGCAGCTTTCAGAGGCAGCTCCCAGGGTGACTGGGCGGCCCTCTTTAGGATCCGCACCGCCCACCCCACATGGGGAGGGGTCTAGAAAAGGTGACCCAGACATTGCCTGTCTCTATCACACATGGGTGGGTGGCCGAGCTCACCGTGTCTCCCATCAATTGGTCGAAAACACAAATTACTCAGGCTAGTCCTTGCTACATGGAATGTAAGGACATTACTTGACACTGTCAACCAACCGGAAAGGCGCACATCACTGATAGCCCACGAGCTGCCTAACTACAACATCGATATAGAAGCCATCACTGAATCTCGATTTTCTGGCGAAGGGTCCCTCACAGAAAGCGGCGAAGGCTACACTTTCTTCTGGAAGGGTGTAACAGAAGACCAACCACGTATTCACGGTGTTGCCTTTGCTGTACGAACGACACTCCTCAATCGTATCCCAACCACTCCCATAGGAAAAAGTGAGAGACTCATCCAATGGCGCATCCCATTGACAAAAGACCGTCACCTATCCATCATTAGTGCATATGCTCCCACCTTACCAACCGACGAAGCCATCAAGGACCAGTTCTATCCACTACTTCATACCACTCTGCAAGCCATTCCCCGCGCGGACAAACTCATCCTCCTCGGCTACTTTAACGCCAGGGTTGGGACTGACCAATGTAATGCTAATGGTTTTAGACTGCTTAGTTTCTGTTCTACACACGAGCTTGCCATTACCAACACCATGTACCAGCTACGTGATATGCACAAGACAACTTGGATGCACCCAAGATCAAAACAATGGCATCTCACAGACTATGTTATCACACGTCAACAAGATCTCAAAGACGTCATGATCACCCGCGCAATGCGAGGGGCAGATGGAGGAACAGACCACCGATTTGTGCGAACAAAGCTGAACCTCAAAATACGTCCTCCTGCACGCTGTGCACCGCCTGCCCGACTTAACATCCACGCACTACATGATGTCAATACCCGCTCAACACTGCAGGCGGAGCTAGAAAACAAGCTTACTATGGAAACTAATGTCCTTCTTACTACTGAAGAATTGACCAGGACTTGGGGTAATGCTTGTAGCAAAATCCTTGAAATTTCTCGAAGGGTTCTTGGCACTAACAAAAAGAAAAACAAGGATTGGTTCGACGATCAGGCCAAAGATATTCACAAATTGATTGAGGAGAGAAATAGAGCCTTCAAAGCTGCACTAGACAAACCGTCCCATGTCACTCACAAGAAACTTGCTGAACTACGATCAAAGACACAGTGCGAGATTAGAGCCATGAAGAACCAATGGTGGACTAAGTTGGCCCAAGAAGTTCAGGGCTATGCAGACACTGGCAATCAGCAAAAATTCTACGCTGCCCTTAAAATAGCATATGGGCCTAGTAGAAATGCCTTTCATCCAGTTAGAAGTGCAGACGGAAACATCTTACACATAGAAAAATCGGAAGTCCTTACACGCTGGGCTGAACACTACCGAAACCTCCTCAACAGAAATACACAAACTGACCCCAACCTGCTCAACGAACTCCCCGTACTGCCAACTATCTGGGAGCTTGACACTCACCCTACCCATGCTGAAGTCAGAAGATCTATCAACGGCCTTAAAAACAACAAGGCAGTAGGACCCGATGGCATACCCACAGAAATCCTGAAGTACGGAGGTAATGCTATCAAAAACTGCATTCACGCCATCATCACAGCCACATGGAAAAGTAAATGTGAACCGCAGCAATGGAAGGATGCTGACATCACAAACATTGATAAAAAGAAAGGTGACATTGCTGTGTGCGGCAACAGCCGCGGAATCTCGCTGCTCTCGGCAGCTGGCAAAGTTCTAGCGAGACTGATGCTGAGGCGATTACTGATGTACATCACTGAGGAGGATTTGCCTGAAACACAATGTGGGTTCAGAAAGGAACGCAGTACCACCGATATGCTCTTTGTCGCGAGGCAGCTACAAGAAAAGTGTCGAGAACACCACAAGCCTCTCTACATGGTCTTTGTTGATCTGACCAAGGCCTTTGCCACAGTGAACAGAACACTTCTTTGGAACATCCTGGAGAAATTTGGCTGTCCACCAACCTTCCTGGCTGTTTTAACTGCCCTCCATGACGGGGCCAATGCGCGTGTCATCAGCGCAGGAGGCAAATCTGATCCCTTCACGGTAGAGTCAGGAGTCAGACAGGGCTGTGTCATCGCCCCCATCATCATCAACCTCTTTCTTGCCGGTGTAACGAGAGTTGCCTCCTACCTGCTTCCTCCAGATGCTGGCATTCCCATCAACTATCGTCTTGACGGCAACTTGTTTAACCTTCGTCGCCTTCAAGCTAAAACTAAAGTGACTAGAGAAACCATCCTAGACCTGCAGTATGCTGATGACGCTGCTTATGTCAGCTCCTCACCTGAACACCTGCAGCATACCCTGGACCTCCTAGCCGACGCCTACAGCCGTGCTGGCCTCATCATCAACACCACCAAGACCGAAGTCCTATCAATGAAAGACCCACCCAACGACCCAGTCGCATTCCACATTAATAATCAAGAGCTGAAGAATGTCCCTCACTTCCCGTACCTAGGCTCTGTCCTCAGTGAAACCTGTGACCTCACCAGTGAGGTACACAAACGTATTGGCCTTGCATCTGCCTCGTTTTGTAGACTTACCAATAAGGTCTTCCAGAACAGGGACCTAACAATCAAGACAAAAGTGACTGTTTATAAGGCAATATGCCTTTCTATACTTCTATATAGCTGTGAGGCCTGGGTTCCATACAGGAAACATCTAAGGCAACTGGAATCCTTCCACACAAGTTGCCTCCAGCGCATATTAGATTAAAGTGGTGGCACAGGGTCCCACACACCGAAATACGGGAACGCGCTAACATCGAACCCCTTGAAGTACTATTGCTACAAAAACAGTTACGCTGGGTAGGTCATGTCATCCGTATGACTGAGGATAGACTACCACGAAAAGGTCTATACGGTGAAATCCCAGGCAGTAGCAGGTCTGCAGGAGGCCAGCACAAACGATTCAAAGATCACTTAAAAACCTCCCTCAAGCTGTGCAACATACAGTCGCAAGCACTCGAGACAATGGCCTCTGACCGGCAACAATGGCGAGCCTCTTGTCGGGAAGGCACTGAGGCATACGCAACCCAACTAAGGAACAAAGCAGAAGCAAAGAGGGCACAATGACACCAACTGCCTGCCCAGGATGGCGAATTCCTGTGTGACTTATGCAATCGCGTCTGCAAATCAAGAATTGGGCTGTATGCCCATAGACGAACTCACCAGAACTAGATGTACCCGAACTGGACTCTTCTACACTTAAATGGGCTTGAAGTGACGTCATCGTCGAAATCGACGGACAACCTTAATAGCATCTTCCATTTGACACAAAACCCGGAACCAGGTTCGGGGATAAACCCAGACCCAGGTCCGGGTTTTTGCGCCGTAAATGGAATGCATTTAGGCGGATATGTAAACAAACATTCTTCCTCTTCTTCTTTTGACCGGTCCTCCTCCTCTCGGGCGTCTCTCCTGTTTATTCACACACTTTTCCTTTCAATTGTGCTGTGTAGCTCAATTTTTCTTCACTGCAATATACTATTACACTTTACTTTTCAGTTTGTTGCTGGAATAACTTACTGACATTGCTTATCCGTGCGCTTATTCAAGCATTTGTGCCCTTTTTTCCCAGCACTGCATCTCCATCCAACGCGTACCGTGCGATGGCCCTGTTGTCCTCCTCTAGCCTCTTACCCCTCCTCCCTGGTGCTACTAATAACTCCCTCTCTGCCTCTCATGGTTGCTGCATTCTACTATTGGATGTTCCACTGATTCTTTCTCCCTGTCCTACAGCTACAGTTCTGGTTTCCCTTCCCTATTCCTGCCATTTAGCTGTGGGGTTCTCGTTCTTCCTTTAAACATCAGCCTGCTCCCCAGTCTCCTACATGCCAGTCTACTCCCTCTAGCTTCTGTGTCTTGCTGTACCATCTTAATGTCGACTCTTTTACTCTAAAATTCATAGGTCTAGCCTAGGCAGATGGCACACCACCTGTTCATCTTCCCTTTTTACAACAAAGAAGGCAGCTCAAGGGCACAAAAAGAAAACAATAATAAAAAAGCCTGCTACTCTGCTGCTCCCAAAAAATAATTAAAGAGGTGGCCGAAAGATCAATTTCGGAGGAGAGGTGTACTGATACCCTATCAGGCTGATGGATAAATGGGTTTTCTGGGAAAGCAAACTCTTTTAACTTAGACATTAGATACTTGCCTGTGTCCCAGGGTAATAGGTTCTCACTTGACGCAGGCTTAAGGGCCAGAGACAAATAAGCGCTGATGAACAACACACTTGTGAGACCAACACTAGCATGTTGCTCCACGGTGGGATCCTTACACACACACACACACAATTATAAGTTAGCACTAATCAACACCAAGGTGGCTCGGTTCATTATAAACAATGAGCTTGAACACCAGGCATCATAACACAGATCAAACAACAGATTAATATGTAACATCTTCACATGTGCAGACAAGCACACACTTAAAATTCTGTACAAGATCACATACACTTACATTGACATTGACCCACACACATACTGACAGGACGCAAACAGTCAGCGTACTCATAACACACTCAGCCAAAAATACCAAACATATCACACAAACACTGACACATGTACGGACTCATACTTTCCACGCACCACACGTGACTGGAACAGCCTCCCCCTACAAACTTTAGACTGCGGTACAATATACTCATTCAGAAAACAAATACACACTCACTTGTCACAACACACCAAGACTAACTAGTAGTGCACCTATTCATTTCCCTTCCCTACACACTCGGCACCCCAGTTCCCCCAGCAGCCAACACAAATATCCGTGTTATGCACCTGTACTGGTGCCCTGTGCATTACTTGTCAAGATCAAGACAACACACAGCTTATCAAATGCCTGTACAAATGATAACACTGCTGAACTATAACTCTCTCATTCACTCAGCACAAATAGGATCATGAAAATCAAGATCAATTCTATCCTCCGGCATAAGAAAATAAAGCAAAACAACTGTACAAATGCATTTATTTAACTAATAAAAACATTGAGCACAATTATCAACAGGTACAAAAATTTTTTTTTTTCTTATTACACAGATTAATCAAGAAAGAAACTGAATTTCAAGACATTGCTGGATTCCCAGGTGTGATTGGGGACATTGATGGAACACGTTGACACGAAATTAAAAAAATACACGAAACTATTAATAATGATTATCATAACTGGGTACATGTTAACTTTACAGTTTTGACTCACTCTAAGATCAGAAGAAACTAATAATGACACCTACAGAGTTTGTGACTTGAGCAAGTTGATAAATCCTGCCAGGAGGTACCCTCGGACTTGGCGCTATAGGGTGGGTGAGGCGACACACACGTACCTCAGCATATGCCACCTTTGAAAGATGACTGTATATTGATAATCCAAATTGGATACTTTCTACAACAATTGGAATACTATTCATGCCTTCAAATTATACCTCGGCAAGAAAAATATGATGGAATATAATTTTAAACAAAACTCGTCATTTAGGAAACTTAACCTATTTGGACCTATAGCCGCATTATTAGTTATCTTGTGCTTATCTTGAACCCGCGACCAGCGTGACGGGAGAGCCACTCCTTACCGAGTCGGCCAAAGAGGTACCCCATTCGCCAAGTGGGTTATGGGAGGCTCCCTTATCAGGCCTAGTGGTAAATCTCAAGAATTACCACTCCACCCCCTCCACCACCCCAGCCCCCCCTACCCCCAAGACAAACCTGGGGACCTGTGGGGAACCGTTTTTTTTTTTTTTGGGGGGGGGGGAGCCCATATCACTGAAAAATGGCCTTCCAAAATTTCCCTAGAAAAATCCCTAAATCAGGAAAAATTCCCAAGTCTCGAAAGTAAGGAAAGTCCCTAACGCATACTCTTGTAGTCCATTCCAATATGACCTAGCATTCAATCTGTTGACAAGTGTCAGGCGTCTCATCAGATGGTGGGCATACTGCCCCCCCCCCTCCCCCCACCGCCGCCCTCCCAATCCGTCCCGCGGCGCGTAAGTTTTGACGGGCCACGCCACATGTCAAATATATTTAAACTACTCCAACCGAACTTTACGACCTGCGCGCACTGACTTAGGAACTAGTTTGTAGGGTGCACTGCAAGGCAGGTATGAGGCTCAGTCTGTGTATAGAGGCGGTTGTGAAACAATAACAATGGACTTATAAAATCCGAGCCACCTAACTCTATAATTAAAGAGGCTTGCCCCCCTGGCCCCTCCCGAAGGTAAAACGTATACGAAAATGCATTATAATAATAATTCTTTCACATGCTAAATTAATACGAATATTGGTTTGGAGTGGTTATTCTTAAGTTCTGCCCGATTGATTACCATTTAAATATAATATTGAATTGTTACTGCTTCACTCATTGATAATCTAACCTGTCTGGTATTTTTTTGTGATATCAGTGACCCAAATAACACAAAGTCACTGAAACAAACGATTCATCTTTACATTATGCATAAATGGGGGTTACCAATGATGATGAAAATTAACTGGGTAGGTAATGATAAATAATAAGTCAACATGTATCGGCAATAAACACGTCAGTCACTGTAAGGTAAAAGTAAAGTTGGGGGCATATGCTATAGAAGCGCGTGGCCTCGGTGCTCATCTCTGTCGCATTGGCCCTTGAGCCTGTGGTGGGAGGGAGCCCATTACCCCTGGACACAGCGCCAATTTGACACCCGGGTGGGTGCTATTCTATATAAAACACAGCCGTCGCGTTTCACTCCCCTCCCTCGCCCGGCCACAAAACCCTTGCCCCGCCATACATATATGGCTCTCCACACATCTATTCATCCAACTGTTTTCGTTTAAAGCCACTACAGGCCTCATGCTGGGCCCGAAATGAAAATTTCAACCCCCCGCCCACTGCACCACTTTTAACTTATTATTCATGGTTTTCGGCACATATCTCTGGGTAAATATGTAACTGGCATAGAGTACCTACAATTCCGGATCACCAGGCACCACCTGGATGCAGTGGTTGTAGCAAAAAATACCCAAATAAGGGAAATAAGGCATGCAAATGGCGGCGGCGGCGATAGTCTTGGTCCTGGCCTGGGTCTTGGGTCGAAAGTGATCTGGCTAACCCTGCTCGGCAGTGGGGTCCCTCCGGGTCACCCATATCCTCTAAAATGGGTGCAGGCTGCGGCGTCAGCTGATCGGTTCCGCTAAATGGAACACGCCAGATCACGACCCAGAAACGGGTTATGCTAAATGGAAGATGCTATAAGTAAACAAGGTATAAACAATCATATGTGAAGATTTCATGCCAGTCAAGTGAATAAAAATGGCAAAACACATGAAATGGAAAAAAACAAAAAACAAAAAATGTAGGAGCCAAAATCTCGAAAATGTGTTTTTTACACTTCAAAAAAAAAAAAAAAAAAATCTCAAAATCAACAGTCTAATAGTCTTTTGTAAGGTATCAATATAAACTACAACTAAATGGCAACTTTTCTCATTTTGTACATTTTAAAAAAAGGTAAAAAGAAAACGGGAGAAAAAGTGGAGAAAATTATTAGTGAAAATTTTGTTCGAGGCCGAAACAAAAAAAAAAAATTACAAAATGAGAAATGTACATATATACACAAATGTTATATGGTATTTTTTTTCAAAGTAATTAACTAAAAACTAAAGTCTGTGAAACAAATAGAAGATTTTATGCTCTGTTTGAGTCTCCCCTACACATTCACCAAAATTTCACGAAACTCACAGAATGTCATACATTTACACCAACAAACAACATATTTAAATTTCAAAGACAGGACATACTGTGTGCCCAGTGAGCATCAACTGCACGACGATTATGTTTCTTTAATCCGAGAACGTTGGGAGACCCTTTTCAGGGCTTTCACGAGTCGGGGCTGTGGTACGGTGGACTCTAAAAAGGGCTCTCCAAAAAACACCAAATTCGAGCTAATTGTGGTCGGTGGTGGCATAGCGCAACCCACCATGAAAGTACGACGTCATTGTGGTGTGTAAGTGATCTTCAGGTGGGCTTTTTTGTCAAAGGTGGTGCTGTAGGGTCATGGCAGACTGACCTAGCTATCCATACAGTAATCACTCGTCAAATTCGCTATAGTAGACAACAAGCGACTATTGGCTAGATGCCATACGTCACGAGACTGTTTATTTTGTGACAAACACCACCCAAAAAGAATGGAGTTTGAGTAAAAGTAAATATTTTTAACGGCTTTTTGGTTTTGAGAGGAGTACTTTGATGTACATTCCCTGTTCTTTTCTTAGTTTCAAAATGCAGTGTAATTTTGTCTTTTCCCGGCCACTTCTCGGCTTTCCCATAGCCGAAGCCCACGGGTTAAAAAAAAATATGTTATGAATGCTCTTGTTTCCACTAGTCCACGCTCTGTAATAAGATTTTCTGCATTCCATAAGGTAAATACTTGCTTGGCTTTGGTCGTCAGTGTGCATTCTGGAGAGAGAGAGAGAGAGAGAGAGAGAGAGAGAGAGAGAGAGAGAGAGAGAGAGAGAGAGAGAGAGAGAGAGAGAGAGAGAGAGAGAGAGAGAATTAATTTTTCTCTGCAAATTTGCTGCAAATAATAGCCTAGTTTTCTTAAATGCATAATAATAACTTAGTAGTATTCGTAAATGCAAAATAATAGCTTTGTAATTCAATTCAATGCATAATAACCTACTAGTTTCCTAAATGCACTGGCATGGTCGATGACGTCATTGCATAACATTGTCAAGCGAGAGGTGGTCGTAAAAGATGCAAGAAGTTACGAGATGTTTAAGAGCGTTATTGTAAGTTGTGAATTTATCGTAAGAAATTTTAATAAAATGAGCAGGATGTAAGAAGCCATTTTAAGTCTTTTAGTGGTCGAAAGAAATGGAAAAAGTTGTAAGAGAAATTTAAAGTGTTCATTGTAAACTGTGAGTGGCCGTAAGAAGTTGAGAGATGTATAATACGAGTGTTCACAGTATACTAATTGCTTGTGTGTTGGGTTGTATACTTATGTGGAGTTTATTATGAAGTGACTATGAATGTGATATAAATGTTTTTTTTTTTTTAATAATGGTGTATGCATTGAAGAGATGAATTTATTAGGAATAGCCTACTTTTTATAAGTGCTGTATATGATTAATGAATGAGGAAGTACACAATGAATGCTTCCTTAATAATGCTTTACGTGTTTAAAACAGTATCAATTTAACAGAAGTAGCCTACTTTTTATTAATGTAGTGTGTGATTGATGAATATGGATGTATAATGAACGCTCTATATAATGATGTATGTGTTTAACCCATTACATCCCAACTTTTTTTTATTTTTGAAATAAACTGAGTTTGTTTGTAGAATACTGTAAAATGATGGGTTAAGAATAATAATAAATGCTCAAAAAATATATATATATATATAATAGTAAGCTTACAATAAGCTGTCCTCAAATGGGGACACTGGGATAATAAGACTACAAGTGAGATTACAAAGCTTACAGAAAAGTATCCTGATTTGAAGACAAAGTTATATGACTGGAGCAATTATAACATCTTGGTAATAGTATGGTATGATAATTGAAATTCACAACATCTTTCCAAGCCGTGATGATATTTCAAACAGAAGCATGAACTAAAAATTGCTTTTATTCTATGAAGAGTTTATCTTCTCTGATGATATGAGCCGAAGCACTCTACACATAGAGTAGCATTGCATTTATAACAATATGTTCTTGGCATAGCTCTACATGGTTTGTTTTGACATCGTTGCTGCTTTTGCCTCTTCTCAATTATATGGTCTTTGCCATCATACCGAACATCAGAAACACTTGTGCAAGATGTCAAAGCACTACAGGGTCGTCCCATTGTCACTTCCATGCAGCTTAATTTCATATATGGTACACAGATAGCTCGTTTGAAGTCTAAAACACTCAGCTGTGCATTGTTGTCTCCTTGATGTAACATGCTGTAAATGACCCATGAATTCACCACTGCCATATCTATGAATCGCGTGAATAAGGGCCAGTACCATTTCTTTTCTCGAATTGACACATAATATTTACCTACTAACCAGTCGTGGTGATAGACCCCGCCCATGTGTTTGGTATAATTGAACATTGCATTTGGCTGTGGAACACTTCCCTTTGTCTTTGTATGTTTCAGCCAACGCTGAACTTTTGAAAGAGGCTCTACTGTATCATAATTAGTTCCAACTGTCACACATTTGTTATCAAACCACTTTATCATAAGAATTTCCTCATTTGTGTCGAACCTGTAGTCATATACCCCTCATGGTTTCTTTTCCATAGCACATGAAGACTCCAGGGGACACTGCTTCAAACGATTCTCCCTCAATGTTCCTGTCACCTGATATCCAAGATTTCTTAGCTGTACTAATAAGTCATAGGTAGTAAAATAGTTATCAATAAATAATGAATGAGATTCTGGATCAGCTACGGCCTGTAACATTCGCAGTACTACCTTTGAACCTAATAATAAGTCCTCATTCCCATCAAGTTCAGAGTTCTTACCACAATAAAGGTCAAAGTTGTAGCAATACCCTGAGGTTCCACAAAGTGCCCATAGTTTGTAGCCAAATCTAACAGGTTTTACCTAAATAAATTGTTTTAAACTATTGTGCCCATAGTACTTTACCATCATTTAATCAACAGAGATACAAGGCTCAAAAACTACAAATTATATGAATGCTTCTTGAAGTAATGTAATAAGATTTCTTACTGTGAACCCCTTATCTGATTTATTGCTTTCAGCTTCTGCATTGTCACAAAAGTGGACAGCGCCTTTTATAATCTGAAATCTATTGCGAGACATTATTTTTTTCACCAAAGACACTCCCAGATCCTCTTCCTTTGACCAATAGTGTCTCTCTGCTGGTAGTTTGTGATATGATAAAAAAAGCAAGATTGCTATGAAACACTTTAGCTCTTCTACAGTAAACACAAAGTCACCTTTGTTTTTGCATGCAGTTGCATAGCGCACTGTTTCTTTTATAATATGATCATAAATATTTGGAGACATTATTGACTCGAACAGTTCCAGAGGGGTGAGATGCTCCATTTCTTCCTTCATTTTCTGCAAATCGTCCTCGTAAGTTCTTCCTCGTTACTTCACCTTGTAGTATTGTAGTTGTTTATATCTCCAGTTTGGCTGCGATTCACATAGCTTCCTTTTCCTGGATCTGGAAGATTTTTGGACGTAGAGTCTTCTGCTGTACTAGTTTTACTTTCAATGTGGAGCTCAAGAGATCCTGGCACGTCTTGCACTATTACTTCTCCAGTAAGATCATCATGATGACACTTGACAATGTTGTATTCCAAATTTGTCAAGTGGTGGTATGTATACAAAAGCTTTGTTAGTATTATACAAACTAAGCAATCATGACACTATGACCTTATTGGATTATCAAATTATCTAAATAAATTAATTTTAAGCTAGTAAATAGCTGACCCATGAGAGGAAGCGAGACGTGTTGGAGTGTGTGGCAAGATGCGGGGCGGTACTGACCTTGGGTGACCCCCCTGGCCGCCACTCTCCCACCTGCCAGTTTCTCCTAGAACTAATGTAGCAGCAGGAGTGGAGGTGATGGGTTACATCTTCCATGGTTATGTCCACCTGATTCAATGTTCCTCCATGATTAATTTTGTTGATTTAATTTGCTTCTGCACTCAACCTACTTATTATCTTTTAACATATGTGTAAATTTTTCAAAATGAAGCTATCACATTTATTCACTCCCATGTTTGTATTTCTGCTACCTTTTAAATCACTGTTAATCATTAAACCCAAATAAAAACATAAGAACATAAGGAAACTGCAAGAGGCCGAGTAGCGTACACAGGGCAGCTCCATATTTATACTTTCACTTCATCAATTATGATGACGTGACGGTTTCTTATTCTACAATCAATTTTTTGCAGTTTATCATTTATTTCAATTACCGTGTCATCGGCATATTTTATTATTGTGCAATTACTAAAACCACTTCTATAATCGTTTGTGTATAAACTTTTAGCTTATACAAAGAAAAGGAAGCTGTTAGCTTATAAACAGACGATTGTTGAAGTGGTTTTACTAATTACACAATAATTAAAAATGCTGATGACACGGTAATTGTTGGTAGAATATTAAATGATGAATGTAATGAGTACTTAGGCCCAGGTTCACCTTTTTACTGACTGGTGCAAATCAATTTTTCTGGAACTTAACGTAAATAACCCAAAGAAATGTTAACTGATTTTAGAATAAGAAACCGTCGCGTACCTGATCTCATCATAATTGATGCAGAGGCTGCCAAGCCAAGCTTGTTCCCATTAACCAAGTTTTTTGGTGAGGGCCTCATAATAGGCAGCCTTGGCCTCTTCGGTGGATGCCTTGGCCTCTTCGGTGGCTACCTTGGCCTCTTCTGCCCGCCGAACTGCTGCTCTGATGGCAAGCTCCTCCTCTAAGATAGCCAGTTCAAGCTTCCTCTTCTTAGTAAGGTTAAGGGCTTCTTCTTTATCAACAAGAAGGAAGCTTTGAGTTGGCTGTGGAACTGCCTGAGGGGTGGAGGAAGATGCAGCAGCAGCAGCAGTGAAGGTGGTGACTTGTACAGGGGAGAACTCTGGGGCCAGACAGCACAGGCACGAGGTCGTCCTCCTCCTCCTCCTCAAGTAGCCTGCTGGTTAAGCGAAAAAGATGTATGTTGAAAAAGTAGTAATATGTTCAGAATCATAATAAATATTAACGTATACCATTTTTAGTTAATGCTGGCACTACATCCACTGAATTATTAAATTAATTTAAAAATAATACACGGTAAGTGTTGATTTACAAAATTTTTATTCATACTTTTATGCAACAAATAAATGCAATTAGTTTGTGGTAAGCACACTGAAAATTGAATTAGGAAACTCCAAATGAGGAAGAAAATAATTTCAAATTGATCTCCAGATATAGTATGAAAATTAAATATAACAAAAATAGTCCAAATATATGCTAATGCACAGCAGCAAATTTAACTTCAGGAATTCCTACTGAAACCTTTTATTATAACAACTTTGCTGTGTGACTGAGAGCACTGAGAGCTTGTGCAGTCACGCATGGTATAAAAATAAAAATAAAAACTCATTTTTGAAGTTATTTCCAAGGCACCTTACATATACCTTCTGTGGGTCCCGGACAATCATGGACGTGTGCAAATCTATTACAGTCCAGTTTGACAAATATGTTTCCTTATGCTAAGTAATCATGCAGTTTTGCAATTTGATAAACCCTCGCTATAACAAACTAAAAGGGGGAAAGGAGGTGACGCATCTTAACATCCAGTAGTCTGAGTGGTTCAAACTTGTCATATATATATCCAAACTTTGTTTGGTATACGAGCTTAAAGTTATCTTTTGGTGTTCATTATTGTAACTAAAAATATATATTCATGACTGCAGATGAAAGGATTCACCAAAGGACAAGAATGAAAGTGTTTACAATAGGGCGTATAATTTCTGCCGGGCCACTAAGGAACCAAACCCCTCACCTGTTAAACTGTATCAGTGAATTCCCGCAGACACAGGACTGTACCAGAAAAGTTTGTTGATTTCCGTAAAAGCGAGGGGTTGATTTATTTCTCATTATGCTAATAAACTAAGCAGGTAACCCGAGAATACAATCCTAAGTGGTGAAGTAGCCCATACCTTTGATCCTCGAAGCTGACGGTTATGAGGGGAGAAGCAGGTGGCTCACCGATATGGATGTCTGTTGGCCGATCGTGGCAGCCACCAAACACCAGATTGCCGCTCCCCAAGATGTCAGCAACGAGGCCGTCCAGCTGCGAGAGAGGAGAGGGAGCTGGACCACCACCTAAAATTAAAAAGATGTGACATAAGTCATTGTAATAATATCAACAATGAAAATGCAAGCATATGAATTATTTTACAATGGCTGTAAAAGTTTGTAGTACACTTTTGGAAGAACAACTTGTACTCTGGCATTCATTTTGAATTCAAGTCTATCAACATGCATGTTCATGCTGCCATTGAAACTTTTACAGATGCACATTAAATACAGCATAACAATACCAAATACTTGTTGCACTAGTGTTGAGCATGGTAGATGAAAAGGGTAGATGATCAAGGACTGAAGTGATTACAACAGTAAAATTTCCGTCTTTGGTTTTCTAATAATGGATTTCAGTTTTTTCTTCAAGGTTAAGGATCTTTTTTCAGAGGCAATATGTAAGTTACATGCCTTAACAACATCCATTTTCTTATAAATAAATATAGAATTTTGTACAGGAAGAAATTTAAGAGCATTTTCTAGTAAAATGTGGGTGAAATTTATCTACTCCCTTCAACCACATGTTCCACCAGAGGCAGGCAGGCAGCCACAACCTTAAATACCACACGTGCCAGACAATACTACTTGAAAACAATTCATATGAATTTTATTTCCCTTACCTTAAGAACCTTATGCAACCTCTTCCGTATAATGATTTACAGGTAGTAGTACTGTAAAGGTCTATGCTATTAGAGTAATCTGACTGGGGAGGTTCAGTTTTTATGAGTCCTATGGGTGTTATACTGACCATCACTTTTGGTTTTCATTAGTGTCCATGAGTCTCATAAAAATAATTATCATGTATTCTAAAACTATTGATTCAGTAATACTGCAAGGTAAACTTGAGACAGGAAAATGACTAAGGATGAGTAAGGGGAAATTGTAAAATACCTACTAATATGTAGATTATCATGTTACTGGTAAGTTTTGTTGGGCCTGCCTAATATTATGTTAGTCTGCTACATAAAGTTGAATACGTCTCACCTTCTACCTGCCACTGCTTTTTTCTAAAGTGGAAGTGTACCGTAGTGTAGTGTTTGACTAATAATTTTATGTCGTGAAACATGGAAACATTTCTTACCTGTGGCAGTGACCGCTTGTTTGTGGGCGGAGATGTTCTTTTTCGCCGTGGACTACAGGGACTGCCACTTCTTCTGGCAGTCCTTGATGGTTCTGCCCCGGGGAAAGGCCTCTGTAAGGCGATCTACAATCGCCTTCCAGGCAGCCGCCTTCCCCCGGGTATTGCAGACGGTGAAGTCTCCTTTGATGAGCGCCTTGCGCTCTTGAAATAACTGGGCTAGGAGGAGCAATTCCTCCTGAGCCCAGTTATCTTTCCTCCTCCGCTCGCCGCGCTCGGCGGAGGGAGGGGAAGGTGAAGCAGCAGCAGCAGACGCGGCGGAAGTTGTTGAATTCTCTGCCATTTTGCTCACTAGTTTTAACGGGGCCTACATAAGCAATGCCATCATATTTACAAATTTCATCATTACCTTCTAAAACAATTTTATAACGGATGTAGTGTATTTTTAGTAAATAGTTTTCATAATTTTTCGGTGTTATTTAGCCTAAATATTGATATAAAAGAACTGAGCTGACTGATAAGGTGCCTCGCCGTGGTTGGTAGCGATGAAATCTGAATCTTGTGGTGAGAGCCATAACTTTTTCACCTAGTTATGGCGATACTTACGTCAAACACACAATATCTTTATTAGTATGGACCCAGGAGAGTTGCTCGCTCGACGAGTGCTGGCGTTCCACTCAGTCCACTGCCTCTGGCAAAGGCCCGTGCTCCCTCTTATAGGAAGGGAGCAATCTTACACCACCGCCTTACTTCCAGCACCACCACCACCACCACCTTCCTCACCACCACCGAAATATGAATCTATAAGGATTAGCCTACATGTTTACCGTATATTTTTAAGTGAATATGGATGCATAATGAACGTTTTCTTAATAATGTTGTATGTGTTGAAGAGTATTACGGATTGTATCACGAAATCATTTTATTAATAATTGTACTAACACACACGAAAAAAAAATGTATTGCACTATATGAACGTCATTTAAAGAGTTATAGCTAAGAAAATTGACTTTCAGGAAGTTAAGTTCTGTTCACTGAATCACTGGCATGTTGTTCTTTTCGTTGTCGACAAGTATTTCAAAGATTATTTATCTTCAATAAAGTGATGTCCACTATTCTCGTCTTATGTACTATGTACTATGGACGTGAAAAAAAAATGAGAACCCGATTCATCTCTTTTAGCCCTTTGAATAGTGAATGTGAGAGCCGTCAGCATCTGAGACGACGGCCTAAGTATGCAACAAAACATGTATCATTTAACAAATAATAAGTATACTGAGCAAATAACACTATCAACAAACAGCAGACTATCACTGTTTCATGAAACAAATAACTGATACCTCAAGCAAATAGCTATGTCAACATTATCAACAAACAGGATAGCCTATCACTTTCCACGATACATACAACATCATCAATAGCAGCAGTCTCCATCATGTTTCCCATACCAGTTACCAAGGGACGGGAGGGTGGCAGTGAGGCAGTCAGGTATATGTGTACAGGTAAAGGTGGGGTAATTGGTAGCATAAAATAATGAGAACTGGATGTACAATCAATTAGGGTAGTATCAAGACACCTCTCCATCCTAAATTTACCTCTTCTCAACATAACTCAATTTGTTTTTGCATTTGTAGCGTTTTGCGGGCTTTTTATTCTATCTTTATTTTTTGTTTGTTTTCTTATGTTTTGCCCTCTAGTCCAGCAGCCGGAGGGTCTTTTTTTGCCTAACCTTGCATATGGGTATATTTTTTTTTATAGGCTCAAAATGTGTACACACCCAACAGCGTTGAACAATTTACAGTACAGGACTAGCTTTATTTGATTATAATTATCTTTTTTTTTTTTTCTTGCTCCCTCGTTTGCTGGACTGTTTTTTGTTGCTTGTGTCGCTATCCAGAAGTGGGAAATAAAAAATCTTAATTATACAACTTAAATAAAATATTCACAGGCAAGGAGTTCCCACAGTCTTCACATGCTTGATGAATGGTGGCAGAGTAATCCTTGACACTTTAGTCAAGTGTGATGACCTCATGGAGAATTTGGAAAATAGAGCAATCATGAGTATGTAGGGTATGGACTGACTACCTTATAAAGCCTGTCTTCATCATGATGGCATATGTCAAAGCAGAGAGGCAGATTGGTCCCTGCATGTAGAGTGGGTGAAAGCAATGATAGTATATGGCTTTGCTGCAGGGCACTCGAACAATGCCAGATCACTTTTGATCTACCTGAGAACGATTGGGAGACTACCATCAGATATCCTTGCTCATTTCCTGAATGGCAAACATGTCATACGGCATATGGAAGGGTTATGGAATGGCATCTGGAGTTACATGTTCATAGAATCAACCTTCATGAGGTATGGGCACTGGCGAGCTGAAATTGTTGGAGTCACACTCAATCCAGAAACCTTGAAAACATGGGCTCTCAGCCGTCATGTGTGCAGCTAGTTGGCTGGCATGAGAGGTGAGACAGCTGATGAAAGATTCCAGAGGACTCACAAAGAAGAGTCAGTTGCTCGTATGGAGAGTGATAAGAAAGACAGGGATGGAATCAGAAAGATAATTGATATGTGTATCCACCATCTCAGTCATGATGCAGACCCAGATGAACTTGCCAACTTAGCCACTGGTTACGTTGTTATATCATCTGTGAATGTTGAGAAGGCACTAAGCATTGATGAGGAGCTGCTTCCTGAGTTCATAAATAAATGCCAAATTGATATGGAACAATATTGAAAAAAGAGTCGCCACCATGTCCGTGATAAGAAAGGGAATAAAAGTTGGCCATAAAGTCATGTATGATATATAATTCTTCTTCTCAAGAGTTATTGGACTACAAGACAGTTCTAGAAATGTGAACTTCAAAAACGTTATCGCCAATGAACTAGCAATCATCCCCACGGCTCTGTTTGATGACTCAATCAATCAATCAGTGGGCATACGCCGGGGGGCGAGTCTCCATGCAGGCCCCCTTCCAAACCTGAGTACCTCCCGGCAGGATCTATCGACTTGCTAAAACCATGAATTCCGTGGGCATCCCCTTGGCCTCCTCCACATTGGATTGTCTCTTACAGAGACAACCCGAGAAGCAGGATCAGCTTCCGGAAAACGTGCCACGTGTCCGTATAGCCGGAGTTGGCATAGACGAACTATGCAGGTAATATATGTCGAATCAGTCTCACGGTGTAGTCGCCGGTTTGACACAGTCATTCGAGCGATATCCCATGATTCTGCGTAGACACTTATTACCAAAGGCATTAATCCGCCTCTCCAAGTCTCCATGTTTCACAACCATAGAGTAAGACATGGAGCACAAGGGACTTGGAGATCCGGATCTTTGTCCTTCTGCACAGGTATCGACAACGCCATATACTCGTGTTGAGCGAGTCCATAACATCGTGGGCCAGACCAATCCGCCGTAAGACTTCTTGGCCAGACTCACCGTTGTTATGAACTACGTTACCAAGATACGTGAAACTTTCTGAGATCTCAACGTCCTCGCCACACGCATGAACAGACTGTACTGTGTCATCCAGCAAGCCTCCAAACATCTGTACCTTGGTCTTGGCCCAGGAGACCTGAAGTCCTAAGGGCTTTGCCTCCTCGTGCAGTGCCCCGAGAGCCATCACCAAAACCTCCAGCGACTTCGCTAGGATTACTGCATCATCAGCAAAAACAAGGTCAGTGACCCTGGTATTGCCAATGGATGCTCCGCAATGACTCTGGTTCACAACTCTGCAGTTGCGGCGCCAAGACACAACGATCCAATAATCAATCATTCAATCTGCCCAGTACCCAGTCCATACAGTGTTGGAAAGCGATGGGGCAAGGACACAGCCCTGCTTCACTCCCGCATTCACGGGAAAGAAGCTGGGCAAGCCTCCCCACACACACTTCACAGCACTCTCTGTCTTAGAATACAGGCCAGTCAGCAAACCAATAGTCCTCGCAGGAATCCCAAGGAGTCGCAGAAGATCAAGTGCCTCACCTTGCACTGAATCGAACGCCTTCATGAGATCGACATAGGCTGCAAGCGTCCCCTGTCGAAACTCACCTCGGCGCTCCACCAGTACGCGAAGCGCTAGGATACGATCAGTTGTTGACTTACCAGGCGTGAACCCAGACAGTTCAGGTCTCTGCAGCTTCATCAGCAATAGGTGGGCAAGCACCTTGCCTGGCACACTGAGCAGTGTAATACCACGGTGGATGTTGCAGTCCTGGCGGCCCCCTTTCCCTTTCCAGATAGGGACTACCAACCCCCTCTTCCAGTCAGGAGGAATGGTACCGGACTGCCATAGGGCAGTCAAGACCGCATGCAACCCGTGGATCATGGCCTCACCTCCAGCTTTGGGCAGCTCTGCGCTGATGTTACAGGCGCCAGGTGCCTTCCCACCCCTCAACTTAGCCACAGCCTCACTGACCGCAACCAAAGAGGGTGGGCTTTCGTCAATGGGTGGGTAAACATCCGCCACCTGCAACCCAGCAACTGGATGCTGCCCACGTGGAGGGTCTGCCATGTACAGCTACTTAAGGTACTCAGCCCAACGAGCCCTCTCCTCATCTATGTCCGACACGAGGCAGCCGTCAGCTGTTCGGATAGCGCTCACCTGAGAGGAAGACTTGGAGCGGAGCTTCTTCAGGGCTCAGTAAGCAGGTCGGAGGTCATTCGCATTTAAATGGCCCTCGACCTCCTCGGCGAGACCCCTGGCATACCTCTCCTTGTCACTCCTCAGGAGTGCTCTAGTCCTACGTGACAGAGCCCTGTATTGGTCCCGGTTCCCAGCAAGTATGGCAGCGCGATTCCCCTCGATATACTCTAGAGTCTAGCGTCTCCACCGAGGCAAAGCCACTCCTATATCTCGGGCGCTCTCCAGTGCACTCCTCGGCAGCTTGCAGAGTCTCGCGTTTGAAGGTATCCAACCGTTCTACAGGGTTCTCCAGGGTGCCAAGCACTTCAAACCGATTTGAGACTGTCACTGCATACTACTGTGCACATGCCAGGTCCTCCAATCTCACGAGATGGAACACAGTAGAGTTGCATTTCGAGATTCTTCTTGTCGTGACATGAAGCTTGAGTGTTGCAACAACAAGCCTATGGTAAGTTGCAAATAACTCAGCACTCCGGTAAACCCTGCAGTTCTGAAAGATCCTCGAACGCATCATCGAGTCTGCTGGCGGCCGTGGGTGAAGGAGGACGTGTCTCGCTCCCGTCCCGTGTGCGTCGCTGCTGCCGTCCTCGTGCCGTCTGGAGTTTTTTTTTTCTTTTTTACAGCAGAGGAGACAGTGCAAGAGCGTAAAAAAAAAAGAGAACAATAATGAAATAAAAAAGTCCGCTACTCACTGCTCCTGAATAGAGTGGCCAAAAAGATAAATCAGTTTCGGGAGGAGAGGTGTCCTGAAACCCTCCTCTTGGAAGACTTGAAGTCGTAGGCAGGAGGAAATACAGATGAGGGAAGATCGTTCCAGAGTTTACCAGCGTGAGGGATGAAAGAGTGAAGATGCTGGTTAATTCTTGCAAAAGGGGTTTGGACAGTATTGGGATGAACTTGATCAGAAAGTCGTGTGAGGCGAGGCCACAGGAGGGGGGAAGGCATGCAGTTAGCAAATTCAGAAGAGCAGTCAGCGTGAGAATATCGATAAAAGATAGAAAGAGAGGCAACATCGCAACGGAATTTAAGAGGTAGAAGACTATCCATAAGAAGATGAAAGCTGATGAGACGAAGAGCCTAAGGGCCGCTTTCACAGTCGTCTGATACGCACCCTAACCAAAGGCCCTACCATCCTGGTAACAGGCATTACCATCGCCTCGATCCGCTTTCACAGTCGCTGTTTTCGTGGTATCGGCGACTACCAGCGTGGAGACGATCATGACAAAACGAAGGCGCGTGATTCGGCAGTGTTGGTATGCCGGAGCGGCGGAAAATGTCAACATTACATCAGCTGAGCGGAGGATTATGAAGGAGTAATATGAAAAATAAACGTACAAAAGTAAACGTGAAGAATAAATATAAAGAGTAATTGTGAAGAATAGATATGATGAAAGAATGATGAAAGAATGCTCAAATCTGCTGATAGCCTAATATTTCCTTGGCGGAAAAGGTGAAATAATGGTGAGAAGTATTAATTAAAGTTTTCTTATATTAGCATATGTCACCAAGACACTCTTCACCTATATCAGTTACATTTATTTATTATTGACACTTATTTATCAGACTTCACATTTATTATTTACTTAATAGGGCTGATTTTGTTATATATATATATATATATATATATATATATATATATATATATATATATATATATATATATATATATATATATATATATATATATATATATATATGCCCTATGCATACGTATTAGGCTAACTAGAATAATACGAGTCTGACAAAAAAGGCATAACAGGTGAATAATGGTGTGGTGCCCCGAGGGCTGCGACACCACTCGCTCCAGTGTCATCATCTTCTCCGGCAATATTTTCTGATGACAACAGCGGTATTGACCGCTAAAAGCACAACACGGACTCCAACACATGATTGTCCCCAAACGCACTGTTCATTTACCAACCTATACACAATTGCAATTGCCCATTAACGCACCCGCTTATCTCTCTAAGCCAAAACACAATCAACCGCGGCCAAAACACGATCAACCGCGGAACAAAATGTTATGAAAACAAAGCTGCGTCACCGCGTGACAGCTACACTAAGGATTAAAATCGAGTGTAAGCCACATGTCGGTTAGGTAGATTATTGTATGAGCTCGGTGTGAGTTTGATGTATGACTCACACGCCTGACGTATTACCCTCGTGATGTCTGTATGTATGTCATGCCTATATAAGAAGCATTTATTCAGGCTAGGGATCAGATCAGCCAGCACTCTGTTCGTGTGCTATACACCCAGTTGTCCTTCCCTAGACAACATGGGCAGAACAATCATCTTTGCTACTGTGAGTATGAAGTGAAGTGGTACCATAGAGGAAAGCGTATCTAACATATCTATTGTGTTCTATTATCTTAGTTTTACTTAGGATTATATTTCTATGATACTTTATTGTGTGAGTTTTTACTCAATATTATACCAGTGCTAACGTCAGTAACCAATAGTGAAAGAAAACCTGATGACTCATTGAGTCTCGTAAGCCAGTCGCTGGTTTAAACAATATTTTTACCCTTTGTAATATTAAGTAGTATTAAGGTAGAATAAAATACATATAAGAAAGGCGACACCGTTTCATCACCCCATTTACGAACTCCTTTAAATACTCCTAAAGTACCAGTATTTTAAGTCAAGTGTTACTAGTACAAACAGTGTGTCGTCTCCCCTGTGTGACCCCGGATTGTGGGTTACAACATTGGTGTCAGGTGTGGGGTGGTGAAACTTGTGGTGAAACTTGTGGTGAAACTTGTGGTGAAACTTGCGATTTATATTGGTTTATATTGGTATTGTACTGGTGTATGTCCACATCCGAAAGCGAGGGAGAAGACAGTTATTCTTGGAATTACGGGAATAAGAATTTAGAGTTAAAAAATGCCAGACGAAGGCAAGAACCCTCCCCCCACCAAAGGAGATGGAAAATCGATCACCCTTGCCCATGATGATCTTGTCACGCTACTTAGCCGTCATACCTTGAATGATTTTAGTAGAGTGCAGGGACTCTTATATTTTTGTGGTGGAGAAGAAAAAAGTAGCAAAGCACCAAACCTCCCATGCCATAAGCTAGCAAAGAAATGGATAGAGGATATTGATAGCCGGACACAGGCAAATTGGGACACTACCGGAAAGATTGAGTTAGCCAAACAATATGCCCTGGGAGCAGCGCGATCATCTCCTCGGTTGTATCACTAGATGTGGACAGGATTGGGAAAAAGTAAAGGAAGACTTCCTACGTGTGTTTCCCACAGTAAGGACCTTTTCGGTCCTCCAGAAAGAATTGGGAGAGGCAAAACGGCGGACAGGAGAAAACATCCGCACCTTCCTCATCCGCCTGGAGACATTGAGAGACGAGTTGATCGCTCTCAAGCCTGACAATGCCAGTTTGCTAACTGAGATAACCGCTTTACGGCTCAGAGAGGCTTTCCCTCCGCCCTCTTACTCATCCTAACGGAGGAAGAAAAGGGGGACCCACAGAAGGTATTAAAGAAAGGGTATGAGTATATTAAAGCTTATCCAGAGTCGAAGCTATCCGATGCCGATATCGCCAAAGAAATAAAAGTGCTGAACGTCTGTTCCACCCAGGCATCCGGACCCAAACATGTCTCACAAGCCCGTCCTCCTAGCCCTGAAGGCAAGTCACGTTAACAGATACCCACAAGGGGAGGACGGCACGCCACGCCACCTACATGTTATGCTTGTGGGTATGTAGGACACATGGCTCGTGGTTGCACATATGGAAGGCAGTATAGGGGTGCCTACCACCCACCAACGGGCTCTCGGTACCCTCAGTACCAGCCCACTCGAAACAGGCGTCAGCCTGTCTCGCCTTGCGCTGCCTGGCGCCCGGAGTACACGGCCGGTCCCTCACCCGGTCGCTCCTGGTACAACCCTCACCACGATAACAAAAAAAAAAAAACGACCCCAGAGTAGCTGCGGCAGTCCACGGCCCTACCAACGCCCTCACGTTGAGATTGTGCGTAGGCGCTAATGCACCAAAGGAGATGGTTTACGCAATGCTAGACACAGGAGCAGGAGCGTCCCTAATAGAAGAAGATTTATTTAGGAAGGTAGGCGGGAAGATGATAGTTACAGAACCTCTCTCCATACAAGGGGTAGATCGGACTCCAATCCCTTATAAAGGAATAGCCGAAGTAGTAGTAGACTTTGGGCACGGAGAAATTATAGAAAAGTTTGTAGTAATATCACAAGGTATAGTGTTACCAACAGCAGTTTTGTTGGGCCTAGAATTTATGTGGAGACAAATGTGGTAGCTGCACCGCTGGCCACACCTGGGCAGTTTAGTGTAATGGTGGGCGCCTACCCAGTGGAAGTTCATTCCCTGGCTGCGGACGATATGAGCCCGTACCCAGAAGATTGACTAACCGACCATAAACCTACTTTAGACGAGATGGAGGAAGTACCAGTGAAAGCATACGCTATTAACGTGGCGTCCTTGCTACCAGGCACGGCAGGGTATGTCACTCTGGAGGCAGAGATTGGCAGAGCCCAGCAAGCCTTATTTCTCCCAAGGTCCAATGATATCCCTTCTTCAGTTTTATTTCCCGGGTTAGTAACCTTAACTCCTAACGTCAAACAAACCAAAGGCAAATTCATCATTCCCTATGCTAACCCAACTGAAGAAACTATTGAGATGCCAACAGGTGAAGTGATGGGACACATTTATTCTTGTCACTCAGAATACTATCAATCATCGACTAATGAATGTGTAGCGGCTGTCACAAAAAACAGCTACAAAGCCGCCTGTCACCCAGTCAAGTAAGCAGATGGTACTCGATAAGCTGATAGACGAGCTATTTTTACCTCACAACGGGAAAATTGCTGTCTGAAGGGCTTAACCCGCAAGTATCCTGATGTGTTTGCTCTAAAAACGAGCCACTCACTATTACCCCTATTATGTTCACACTTTAAGGCTAAAAAATGACAAGCCTATATATAAAAAGCCATATCCAATACCAGTAAAATATCATAAAGAAATAGAGATTCAGCTCAAGGACCTTGAGGCCCAGGGTATTATACGCCCTAGTGCGTCACCCACAGCGCACCTCTAGTCCCTGTTGTTAAAAGGATGGTGGAGTCAGACTTTGTCTCGACTTCCGCGCTTTAAACGCTGAATTTAATGATGACAAACATACCCTCCATAACATTAAACTCATATATCAAAAGTAAGTGGAAAGTAAAGTATTCACCTCCCTTGATTTGCGCCAGGGCTACCACCAAGTCCCATTGGCAGAGGAATCTAAACACTTGACAGCCTTCACGACACCTTATGGCCTCTATGAATTCACTACAGTCCCCTTTGGATTAAAAACAGCACCTGCAGCCTATCAACGGATCATGAATCAAGTTCTCATAGGTCTGACAGGAAGAATTGTACATGTATACCTTGATGATTTGATAGTACAAGGGAAAGACATGGACCATCACCTAAAGAACCTCCATGCCGTCTTGGACAGACTGCAGAAAGCTCACCTGTCCTTAAGACTAGATAAGTGTTCCTTTTTCAAAGAGCAAGTAGATTATCTGGGTCACATTGTTAGTGCTTCTGGCTTAAAGCCTCATCCCTCAAAGGTACAGGCGGTGCAACAACTCACTCCTCCGAAAACAGTCAAAGAACTTCAAGGTTTCCTGGGATTTGTTAACTTTTATAGGAAATTCATTAAAGTCTTTGCCAAGATTGCATCCCGACTTAATAATTTACTCAAAGGGAGGAAAGTAACCAAGAATGATAAGACACATCTGGAGTGGCATGAAGAGGCATTGCATGCATTTAGCACACTAAAGAACAGTCTAACGACTGACATTGTTTTAGCCTTTCCGGATTTCCGGAAGCCCTTCAATCTCACCACAGATGCGTCAGATAAGGCAATAGGTGGTGTGTTGCAACAAAGGATGAAAATGGTAGTTTACGTCCCATAGCATATTTTAGTAGAACCCTGAATGGAGCAGAACGTAACTACTCAGCGGTAGAGAGAGAAGCTTTAGCAGTCATCTATGGCCTCAGTACTAACTGACCCTTATCTTGGGTTACAGGATACACATCCTGTCGGACCATAGACCACTGACTTGGCTGTTAAAGCACAGTACCTAGCAGCAGGATTGCACGCTGGCAGACACTTCTAGGAGAATTTGACTTAGTATTGATTATCTCCCAGGCTCCAGCAACATGGTAGCAGATTTTGTCAAGGATTAGGAATCAGGAGAGTGACGTGATAGAAGGCGAATTGGATGCTCGAATTATGTCTGTCACCCTTACGGGTGGACAGGACATGTCTGTCGCCTCTCCGGAGGGACATGACAAACAGGATAAGTTTCTCCATTGAGTCTTGCTGGACTCATGGAGCACCAGGATCGCGATCCTGAACTGAGAGAATTGAAGCATGCTTTTGAACAGACCACCGGTGGTAACGTACATGAGAGAGATGAGAGAAAGGTTGCAGAGAGGAGCAATGTAACGTTAACGTTAAATGCAGCTAAGAGGCACTTCAAAACTGCCTCTTAGTGAAGTGTGTAGAGAACGGCATTCTCTACCGCGATGTTTGCGATGAATACAACAAGCAGAAAAGACTGGTTATCGTTCCACCAAGCTACATTCCTAACGCGTTAGCTTTGGCGCATTCCATGCTACCTGCAGGCATGGAGGCACTAAGGTTACGTTGGCACGCTGTCGCAAGTTTGCGTACTGGCCGGGAATGAAGGCGGACGTGGAGCAATATGTCAGATCTTGTCCTGTCTGTTGTCGGTTTAAGAAGAGGGATCCCGCCAGCTCCACTTAAGAGGTATCCAGAGGTTGGCCAACCGTTTGACAGAGACCATATGGATATTGTCGGACCTTTGTCAGTTTCAGACGAATGCTATAGGTAAGTACTGACAGTGATATACGTCCTGTCACGCTTCTTGGTAGCAACCCCTTCGTACGAAGGCAGCCAATGAAGTGGCAGCTGCGTTCTACAAGAACGTAGTCTGTGTACACAGCATCCCGCCGATTCTAGTCACGGATCAAGGAAAGGAGTTCGTCAACACTCTTACGAGAGTTGACTCAGTTGTTACAGATTGATCATCTAAGGATAACTCCTTATCACCCGTCTGCAAACGGTGTGATAGAAAGGCCTAATGGCACCTTAATGAATATCTTGAGAACTTTGTGCGAGGACAATCGCGGTATCTGGGACCAAATGCTTCCGGTTGCAACACACGCCTACAACACTGCCTACCATCGTGTTCTGAAAGATTCACCATTTTTCTTGCTTTTCTCTCGGGACCCAAATGTTCCTTTTGAAGTGCTTGAGAATAAACTCCAACCTTGTTATGATGTTGACAGCTATAAAGCATTTACTTCTAGTGTCCGCAGCGGACCTATAAACTATGTCAGACCAATATAGATATAGGATGGCAGGAGTCAGAAAGAATGTTTAGGAAATCCAAACCCAAACAGGTGGTAGTAGGAGATCGGGTCTACTTAAGGCATGTATGTACAAAGGGCGAACCAAAGAAGCTCCAGCCCTTGTTCAATGGACCTTTTAGGGTGCTAGAAAAAATAAGCCCTGTAGTCTTACGACTGCGTCATGTTAGAGGTGGTAAGATCAAGACAGTTCACACAAATAATGTTCAGGTCGTTCACGAGGACTCTCTTGGCTTCCATGACTCTCCTAATGTCAGGCGTGCATACCCTCTCCCTGATCAAGTAGTAGAAGTGGACCCACTCCCCATGACTTATTCCCCCGAGGAGCCGCTGCCATTGTCCCTTCCAGCTCCTTCCGAGCTCTCCTCACCGGCTCCTGTCTCCTTCAGAGGTCCCCTCATTGGTTCCCTCAGCTCCTTCAGAGCCCTGTGTCAGTCGCTCATTACGCTCCAATACGGTACCCCCTTCTCTCCCCAATGTGATGGACCGCCCTCTTGAGTATCGCCAACGACCAACGAACTGATGCCCCCTATAATTACAGATCCTGGGTGTTGCCCTCTCCTTGTCTTCCCTTGATCCCTCCCGGGAGCAACCCATTCGTCCCGGCCTCGTCTTCTCCCCAGTCTTTAAGATGCTGTTGACAGGACGGTACTATGTTGTCCCCGTCGTCATCAAGACGGACGACATCCAACGTCCTCTCATCAACGTGGCAAATCTAACAGCGGAAGTTTCATGGTCGATTGAACATATGAATCAATCGTTCCCTACTGTTGGTCTACTCAGGCGCACTCTAGACTCTTTTCACATTAAGTTTGAGAAGTTATTCAAAGATCTTAACAGCTTTCTGTCAGCTATGAGTGGTAGAGATGGAAGCCCATTTCGGACTCGCCAGAAGCGAGGGGCCGTGGATTTCCTTGGCTCGGTAGCAAACCTCCTTTTCGGTACGGCCACTCAGGCCCAAATAGATGTGATACACGGGAAGCTCTCCCAGCTCTACACTCTGTCCACAGAAGAGAGACGTCAACTTAACCTCCATCAGGAAGTCCTCAACGCCACAGTTCGGGACCTCCGTCATGCTCATTCTGCCATC
>NC_066514.1:11493447-11498447 GCF_024679095.1 Eriocheir sinensis | reverse complement strand
TAGTCATGAAACTCGATATGAAAAGTATTTAGGTCGTCATGTTCTTGACGATAATACTGAGGAAAGGGAAACGAGACTGTATGGAGTACTGTATACCTTTATCTAAGAAATGATCGTTACAGTCCAATTTAGTGTGTGCGTTTGACCAATTCCTGTACACCAATATCACCCACCGCTACCGCAGTCATGAGATATCCCTCGGAATAGCTTCGGGAGAAAAGGAGCCATTTGTGGTGCTCAGCTCACTCCACGAAAAGGCAGAACTTTCTTTTCCTGGCAAGCTTCAATCGCGGCACTGGCGGGAAACAGGACTGGGAGGGCTGCTAGACATTGATTGACTGACTGACTGTAGTATAACGAGATCTAAGCCTGCTTGGGCAAGCTCTAATGACGGAAGGTCACTCCTATGCCACAACCCGTGCCTTTTCCGCATACTTTTTTTGCGGGTACCGTACCTACACTACGCAAGTGTCTAGTTAAATGGGGTTCGGCTGTAATGTGCAGCTTCGGGAGAAAAGGAGCAATTTGGGGTGCTCAGCTCAGTACGTGCTCCACACACAGAAACAGTGATACGTGAGCACAGATCAACACCAAGGTTCATTACAAACAACTAATACACTCGAACGGCTGGAATCACAACACCACGGATCAAACAACTGAGAAACATGGAAACTCTGCACAGACGCCACACACACTTATGTACACAAGACCACAAACATACTCACACAACGCAAACGGTCAACGTACTCCAGAAATAGCAACCCTACAAGACTTTGCACCCCATCCCAACCCAATAACCGCTAAGAACTCGGCTCCTAGAATCGCTAGAGCTGCCGTGAGCTTCTAAACGCCGCTGCCTGGAAGTGCGACCACAGTCGATACTGACCGTTGGGAGCGGCCCGCTGGCGCGGAGTTGTGAGATTGTGGGGTACGGCTGGTCGGCGGCTGGGCCGAGCGTAACGGTCTTCCCGCTCTTGGCTCTCGCTCGCGCGGCCAGCGGGGGGATCGAGTACCTGGTGCGTGACGGTCACAGAGAGAACGGTTGCCTGTGTGCCGTGTGGAATCGTGGGTTGAGCGTGCGGGAGGCGGACTCGCTACATTAACGGGCTCGAGCTTCCATTAGGCTGTTTGGGGCAGGAGCGCGCTGCACCTACCCGAGCGACTAATCGTTTGCCAACCTCTCAGACCGGGGCCAGCAAGCTTGGATGGGATTAGTCTCTCGTGTTGCGCGCACCGACCTCAACAAACGCCGTTGAACTGTATCCTAGTTCGGGCCCACCCTCCCGCGGGCCAAGACTCGGCATCGCTCACTTCCACCTGGAAATCTTTCATTCTTCTCAGGTCGATGTTGATGTTGACAGCCAGGTCTTGCCCCCTCTCTTTCATGAGAAGCTTCTCGGCATTAGCTGCGGCTCCTCGTGGCGGCGCACGTTCTTACCGTGTTTGCCAATGCGATCAGCCTTCAATGCAGCGACCCCTCTCTCTCTCTCGCTCTCTAGGCGATGGTAACTCCACTCTCCGTGCGATAACGCATCCCGAGGGTGACGCCGCCGCACGCAATGTCGTCGGTTGGCACCCTAGTCTTCACACTGACGCAGCTTCTATCGAGCGGTCGGTTGGAACGAAGCACTCCACTCTCGCAGGCGACGACGGGTGACGGTGCGCTGCTGCTACTGCTGCTGCTGCTGCTGCTGGTATTGTCCGTGGTGCGTTCGCTCGCACCTCGACACAAAAGCATCATCAGCAGCAGCAGCAGCAGTCTCACCACCATCACCACCAGTCTGCTGCTATATGACAAGGACGCGCGGACGACGAGGAGGAGGACGACGGCGTGGCCGGCAGAGTTTCGAGCCCACGCATCATCATCCTCCTCATCATCCGCCGTCTGTTGAAACCAGGGACGCGGCGTCGCTGACCAGAGCTGTCCGACGCTGAGCGATCTCCTACTTTAGTACAAGGCTTTAAGCGAGCGCGCGGCACGCCCGTCGTGTTCGTTCGCCGCTTGGCCGCCAGCTAACGCCATAGCTACCTGGTTGATCCTGCCAGTAGTCATATGCTTGTCTCAAAGATTAAGCCATGCATGTCTAAGTACAAGCCGATTTAAGGCGAAACCGCGAATGGCTCATTAAATCAGCTATGATTCATTGGATCTGTACCCACACTTACTTGGATAACTGTGGTAATTCTAGAGCTAATACATGCACCACGTCTCTGACCGCAAGGGAAGAGCGCTTTTATTAGTTCAAAACCGGTCGGGCCTCGGTCCGTCACCCCACCGTGTTGAATCTGAATAACTTGTCGCTGAGCGCACGGTCTCCGCACCGGCGCCGCCTCTTTCAAGTGTCTGCCTTATCAGCTTTCGATTGTAGGTTATGCGCCTACAATGGCTATAACGGGTAACGGGGAATCAGGGTTCGATTCCGGAGAGGGAGCCTGAGAAACGGCTACCACATCTAAGGAAGGCAGCAGGCACGACAATTACCCACACACGGAACGGGGAGCTAGTGACGAAAATAACGATGCGAGACTCATCCGAGGCCTCGCAATCGGAAGGAGAACACTTTAAATCATTTAAAGAGGATCTATTGAGGGCAAGTCTGGTGCCAGCAGCCGCGGTAATTCCAGCCCAATAGCGTATATTAAAGTTGTTGCGGTTAAAAGCTCGTAGTTGATTTCAGTTCTGACTGACGGTTCACCGCCCGGTGCATACTGTCACGCCCGAACAGCCACAACAGCCCGCTGGCTCGCACGGGGTGCTCTTCATCGAGTGTCCTGCGGCCGGCAGAGTTTACTTTGAAAATTTAGAGTGCTCAAAGCAGGCTACACTTACGGCCTGAATGCCTATGCATGGAATAATGGAATAGGACCTCGGTTCTATTTTGTCGGTTTTCTGAACCCGAGGTAATGACTAATAGGAACAGGCGGGGGCATTCGTATTGCGACGCTAGAGGTGAAATTCTTGGACCGTCGCAAGACGAACTACTGCGAAAGCATTTGCCAAGGATGTTTTCATTAATCAAGAACGAAAGTTAGAGGTTCGAAGGCGATCAGATACCGCCCTAGTTCTAACCATAAACGATGCTGACCAGCGATCCGCCGGCGTTATTCCCATGACCCGGCGGGCAGCTTCCGGGAAACCAAAGTCTTTGGGTTCCGGGGGAAGTATGGTTGCAAAGCTGAAACTTAAAGGAATTGACGGAAGGGCACCACCAGGAGTGGAGCCTGCGGCTTAATTTGACTCAACACGGGGAACCTCACCAGGCCCAGACACCGGAAGGATTGACAGATTGAGAGCTCTTTCTCGATTCGGTGGGTGGTGGTGCATGGCCGTTCTTAGTTGGTGGAGCGATTTGTCTGGTTAATTCCGATAACGAACGAGACTCTGGCCTACTAACTAGTCGACGGATCTCCAGCAATTGGTGTCCAGTTCGCAGCTTCTTCTTAGAGGGATAAGCGGCAACTTTAGCCGCACGAGATTGAGCAATAACAGGTCTGTGATGCCCTTAGATGTTCTGGGCCGCACGCGCGCTACACTGAAGGGATCAACGTGTCCTCCCCCTCCGAGAGGAGCGGGTAACCCGTTGAAATCCTTTCATGATAGGGATTGGGGTTTGCAATTGTCTCCCATGAACGAGGAATTCCCAGTAAGCGCAAGTCATGAGCTTGCGTTGATTACGTCCCTGCCCTTTGTACACACCGCCCGTCGCTACTACCGATTGAATGATTTAGTGAGGCCTTCGGACTGGCGCTCTTGGATGCCGGGCCCACGCGGTTCCGCCGCTGGGCTTTCGGCGCCTCGAGCTGACGGAAAGATGTCCAAACTTGATCATTTAGAGGAAGTAAAAGTCGTAACAAGGTTTCCGTAGGTGAACCTGCGGAAGGATCATTAACGTGTTTGCCAGACGCTGGCAAAGACCAAAACCAAACACGCTGGGTGGGACTCAGACTGTCCCGGTCTGAAGCCCATTATCTTCCTTCTAATCGTGCGAGGCGAATGCGATGACAAACCACGCTTCGATGGAGTGAGTATGTCAGAGCTTCCGACGATCCAGCCGGCGACTACTCTTCTTAAACAAACCCTTCGCCGGGTTGAATAAGCACAGTCAAACCCTAGACACTACGTCTTCCCACATCGTCTCCCGAGGCAGAGACGGCGGAAGTTCGATGAGAGTCGGCAGCGTCCGACGTCAAACAAAATTACAACTCTTAACGGGGGAACACTCGGCTCGTGGGTCGATGAAGACCGAAGCAAGCTGCGTGTAGGTATGGGAATCGGAAGAATACCAGATACATCGACAAGTCGAACGCACATTGCGGCGGCGGCACTCTCATGTGCTGCCGTCACTCCTACACGAGGGTCGGATATACATTCCATGCATCGGCTTTGTCAGCAATGACATCGACCGCATTGGGGAGTTTCGCCTGTTGCTACTAGCGGGCGTTCCCTTAAGGCCATGAATGGTTACCGGCCGCGTCACGTCTCTGACGGACGCGTACGTCGGTGACACGGAGCTTATGGACACAGCAGCGGGGAGGAGGAGGAGAAGGAGCTGCCTCCTACCCGCCGCCTCGTCTGCTGTTGTCGTCGCTCGTGTCCTGTCTCGTTTCGAACCCCAAGCTTCGCGTGATAGGCAGGAGAAGGCGACCGGGCCGGTTAGTTACTAGACTAACCCGGATCACCCTACATCTCCTTGCTGCGAGCACACGCAAAAAACAACAAAAAAACGTCCATAGTGTCTTAGTCAGTGGGCACCAACACCGCCGACTGGCAGCCATTATTTAAAGGAAGGGACCGACGAGCTGGAGAGCGAGGCAACTCCTCTCCTCCCGCCAGCACCAAGGATCTTCTTGCTGCTGCTCCAATGTCGACCTCGTGTTAGGGTAGAGTACCCGCCAAATTTAAGCATATTAATAAGCGGAGGAAAAGAAACCAACAGGGATTCCCTTAGTAAGGGCGACTGAACCGGGAAAAGCCCAGCGCATAACCTGGCGTCGTGACC
>NC_066514.1:11478447-11488447 GCF_024679095.1 Eriocheir sinensis | reverse complement strand
GCCCGGTGGCAGTAGTAGTAGTAGTAGTAGTAGTAGTAGCTGTAGCACCAGGCATTTGGCTATGCCTCCTCCTCTCGCCCGACAGCGCGGCCCCGGCACGGCCATTCAGTGGACAAGCGGACACTTTGATGAAAAAATCAAAGTCCCTCGTGACCGTTCGGATGACACTTTTTGGTCAAATTTGCGAGATTCACATGGTCTGGTACGTGGACATTGGTTTCAGTTTAACGGTGATTGATCGTCTAAATTTAACCAACTCCTGTCCGGGGCATCGAAATGCCGGGTGGGACGGAGCCCAAGAGAAGGGTGCAAAATATGATAGGAAAGCGAGCTTCTGAAACCTTCCAAGAGTAACGATGACTCTGGGTAGCCGCATAAGGTGTGTTTCACCTCTTGCAGGGCCTGAACTGGGGCACGCAGCGCTACCACGTGCCTTCGGGTGCGGTGGGGTTGTAGGGTACTAATGTACAAGGTACTCAGAAGTCTCTCATGCTTCCCGTGTATTGACGCTGGGGAAGAGCCTACACCTACCCAAATGAAACCTTGGTGTGCTTCTTACACAAAGGCCAGAAATTTGACCGGGGAATTGAGTGAGAATATTACTAGTGAAATGTAATGAAAGATGATTGAATAAACTCGCCTGATGAGGTGCAGCGAAGAAAGACTTACCGGCCAAAGAGGTATATGGGTTGAAAGGCTGTGGTGCTCTTTAACCAGCGACAATATACACTCGCTGTTCGACTGTATCCTAGTTCGACAGCATCCTCCAGCGGGCTAAGACTTGGCATCGCTCACTTCCTTCGATTTGATGCTGACACCCTCGTCTTCCCCGCACAACCCCCTCTCTTTCATGAGAAGCTTTACGGCATTAGCTGCGGCTCCTCGTTGCGGCTCACGTTTCAATCGTGTTTGCCAATGCGATCAGCCTTCAATGCAGCGACCCCTCTCTCTTAAGGTGATGGTTACTCTACTCTCCGTGCGATAAGCATCCCGATGGTGACGCCGGACGCAGTATCGTCGGTTGGAATCAACAGAGAATCCCCGCGCTGGGGCCAAACGGCGTAGGGGCGCGTCCCCCGGTGGCGGATGGGGGAATCCTCTTTGAGGATACACAAAAGTGTCGCGGACCAACTTGGCCTATATGAGAAGGAAAACTCTGATTCTAAACCCACCTACTATATGTAGGTGTCTTTAATTATGTTACATGCAAACTACAATGGCATTTCTGTTACAGGCAGATGCCAAATGAAACAGGAACAATGACTGATACAGATAAGCAGAGCCAGAACAGCGAGTCTGATATAGACGACTCAGACCGTGATGAACACTTTGATGTGCGAAAGTATCATCAAGCTACAAAGCGAAAAAAAGAATGCCTATCCTCTTCAGAGGAAGAGGCAATCCTCTCGGAGTACCCAAAAGAACTCTGGGAACAAATGGAACGTAGAAAGAAGAGCCAAAATGAAGCTCAGAGGCCAGGTATGTATATGTATAGAAGTATATGTATGTTATATATCATACAAATGAGGATTATAAGTCTTGCGTACTATTTTTGTATGATCTCTTGAATGATTGATCATTTATTTCAGGCTGTAGTCAATGGACTGACGGTAGTGCACAGCCCACACCAGCAGAGCAAAACCCTGCAGGTACGAGTTGTTTTCTGCAAGGAAATTATTTGACAAATGTGATTTTGTTCGAACAATGTGTTGGTACATTACTAGCTTTTCCCAACAGGTTCTCCCCCAAGTGCCTCATCAGTAGATGAGACAGAGGGTGAAATGTCTGTGCCAAGGCCAAGGATAACCGAGGATGAAATGGAGCTACTTGCCCGCCAAACCCAAGGCATGGGCACTTCGGAAATCCTTGAGAAGGGTTTCTTGGATTCTGAAAAACGCAGACGGATCAAGGAGACGTTTGAAGAGCATGGGACTGTCCCAACTCTGAAGCAGGTGGAGAGTCATTTTGCATCTCAAATCGCCTACCATGAAGAGGAAATAAAAAAGTTACACGAGATGCAAAAATCATGGAAGACGTTGGCAGAAGAATTTTGGCTAGGTGTGAAGGATGAGCAGGCTGCTAGACTTCAGGCACACCTCGGGGAGCACCGGCCACGTCCTAGGAAAAGAGATGCTGTGAGCAGGGTGCAGTAAGTAAAATCATGTACAAACTTAAAATGATTTTTGCACAACACCAATGCTAATAAACTAACTGTCCAGTTCAAAATATAATGTTCATTGGTATTTCTATTACAGGCGGCTATGCCCACTGGCGGGATGTGGTGGGAGGTGCATTAACATCAGGCGACACCTCAGTCAGTGCCATAAGCATCTTAACAAAAGTGATATTGATACGTTGATTGAAAAATACTCTTCATTGCAAAAAGTAGTGCAATCAAAGATGCCAAAAAAGCCTCCAGTTAAAGACAGCTCCAGCAAACAGAAGAGCAGTAAAAAATATCCTTCCAGACAGTGCTCTGTCTGCGATAAACGAGTAAAAAGACTTGACATTCACGTTGAGAAGAAACACTCCGTGAAGCGGCGCACAAATACGTTCAGGGATATCATGCGCCAATCTCTGGTGCTATATCAGGGCACTGATGAGATTGAAACTGTGGAAGTGGCATCTGGGAAATCAACCATTTCCCTAACAGATGGAATAAAATCATTCCTGAACCATTTTGAGAAGTATTTGAGGCTCTGCACTACGCACACGGACTCAACCACAAGAGCGCAAAGGCGCATGGTGAATAATGTTCTCACCCACATGGTTCAAAACGAGGTTCTGACGACCCTGAGTGGCTCTGCCATCTGCAAGCTACTGGTGAAAATAGATGATACTGAACCTCTTGGATTCTTGCCCAGCAAAAGAGAGATGTTCAGTGTGGGTTACAAAAGAAAAATTGTAGATGCATGCAGACGAGCTGTTGCATGCTTGGAATGGTCGGATGATGAATTGTACCATGTAGAGAAGGATGAGGCACGTGCAGCAGACAAGCGCCTCCTCATTATAACAAGTAAGTATGCAATTATACATGACATGTGCTATATAACTAATATAACGATCTCTGTTCAGTACTTTGTGTTACTTATACAATTGTCTCCGCAGTGAAATACCAAAAGGAGGAGATCATTGAGAAGGGCCAAACCCGACGTAAGAAAGAATTAGAGAACGTCACAATGGAAGTAATCGATAAAATCCTAAAATCCGATTACATCAAGAACGCTTCTGACAATGCTAAGAAGTGCTTGACTAACCCAGAAGTGAGACCTTTGGCCCTGAGTGACTTTACCAAGCTCAGAGACGTCCTCATCCTTACATTGATGATAAAATCAGTAAGAAGACCCATGGAGTTTGCTGAATTCACACTGGGTGAATATCTCGAGATGGAGGAGAGGAGGACAAAAGGACCTGAGCCTGAAAACTACTACGTGATTCGAGTTGCGAGGCATAAAACAGCTCATCAAGGTAGTTACGGTTTACTTCTATGGCATATATTACCTAATGATCTTTGAATATTGACGAAAAAATGTATCTCTATGTATGAATGATGGGTTATTTTCTTTGCAGGACCCTCGCTCCTCTATCTGGAGGAATCTGACAAAAAGGTGTTGGATGCATACATATTGTTCTACCGGCCGGTGGTAACGTCCTGCATGGCTCCCAGCTGCCTAGTGTTTCCCAATAGGATTCAAATGACGGAGGCCAAATGTTGCTCCAAAATAACATTTTCCAATTTGAGCAGGATTGTGAATAAGACGGCGATTAAGTCCACATCCCATTGCAAGATTACTTCAAGGATACTTCGCCGCTCCCAGATATCAGCTCTCTGGGAAAAATGTGATGACCCAGCCTGGAGGCAGAAGGTCGCTGAGCAATGTTGCCATTCCCTGGCTACCGCCACTAGGTATTATGACTATTCCAGTAAAGTGGAGCCAGGGAAGTTAGTAGTGGCCACATTGAGGCAGATGAGGGATGGCCACAGAAATGACGATGCGCACACCGTCCTCGAGGGCGTTCCCGGTGTGCAGCATAAGAACACGTAAGTAAATATGAATATTGTATTAAAATTTAAGGTATGAAAATATAGCCATACCTGAATGGAAACCAATTTTACTTATTGTTTTGAACTCTTTATCATATAGGCTCTCCAATGACCTGGATGATCCCGAGAGCGTGTGTCCCGCATCTCGAGAAGTCGGTGAGCAAGAGCCGGGGGATAAAGAGTATTTCCTAAGGCCCACTACCCCTCCACAACGTAGGGGAGAGACATTGGATCAACAAGATGTCGAGTAAGTAGAGACCACACTAGTAGTGTGAGTGACATGAATACACCCTGACAATAGGTGAAAACTAACAAAATTTCACTTTCAGAAGTGTCCTGTCGTACTCTTCAAGTGGTGAGGATGTCAGTATACTATCATCCCTAGGAACCGAACCCCCAGGAGCAAGCTCATCTGTGGGGTAAGTTGAAACACCACTAGTAGTGTGTATGGATGAGTATAGCTGTCTGAAATTGGTCGAAACTAACAAAACCTTCTCAATTTCAGAAGTGTCTTGTCATACTTCTCAAAAGGAGATGGCTTGTCAGGTGACGTGAGTGTACTGTCATCACTGGGAGCAGGAGAATCGGCAGGACCAAGCACTGACTACATTGGGAGTTTGTCTCCAGTAAAATTGCCCGACACTGCAAATGTCTTCAGAGATATAAGGAATGCTATTGAGGCTTGTAACAAGCGTACGGGGGAAGGTCCTGTTGTCTTCAAGTGGGTAGAGGTAAAAGCTTACTTGGATAAAAATAATTCTCAGTATAGAAAACTTTCAGCTACGCAGCTCAGGTATAAATTTAAGTATCTGAAACATTTAAAGAAGAAATTGCATATATAGGCCATGCATGTAAGATGATAGGAAGCATAAATCTTAGCGGGACAGCAGATGTCTGGAATTCCCGCATCTTGCTTTAGCCAAGCGAGAATCCCAGTCATCCGTCCCATAAGGAGTAGATGAGGATATAATAGGAATATTGGTACAAAACATGTTTACGGATGTGTATCTCATGTCAAATAAATCCAAAAAAGCATATTTGTTTCATTATACCCATCACCCATTCAGCCATTCATCCTTGACATACCATTTCACAACAGCCAAACCAGGCTGGAGGTTCCATCACGCATCCTGATGGCGGAATCCTCCCACACGAGCCTAATCTGGCGCTACAGAAGCGTGTGGCGTGAAGATGATGAAAAATCTACAAGTCCCTCAGTTGCAGCAGGGCGTAAATACGTTGTTGGGAAGTATAAGTCTTGGCGGGACAGCAGAAAACTATCTATTATGGCGCTGCGGAGGAATATAAAGAATGGCGAGCAGACGCCCATCTCAGTCTCAGTCTGTATGGCCGTCTGGGCCACTCGCAGCGACGGCCAAACTACCCGAAAATGTTGCGTGGGCTTACGCCGTTACGGCCCGAGAAAGGTAGCATATCTTGCATTCACCAGCGTCCAGGTAACCTAACGTCTCACTTTTAGTCCGACGCAGACGCGACGGACGACTTAGATTTACCCGACCCGCCTGATGAGATGTGTTAGTTTTACCCGCGGGGGGGGCTGTTGGGGGGGTCAGCGGAGATAGGTAGCACGATTCTCACCTTAAGTAGATTCATGACAAGAATTCACCCAGTCAGACGGCTTAATTTTTGGACTAAATTTCTCACTTTCCCTGATGCTACTTAACCCATTGAAACCCATGTTATAAAAAAAAGGCTCACTGAAGTCCGACAGGTAGAAAGTGAGAAAGTGAATCCGAGAAGTCTGTCGCGAGACAGGTTAGTTTTACCCTACTGTTGGCAGTTGTGTCGTTGATACAGCAGTCCTGCTCAGTACGAGAGGAACGGCAGGTCCGGACATATGGTTCCGCTCTTGGTCGATCGGCCAGTGGAGCGAGGCTACGTCCGTGGGATTATGCCTGAAAGCCTCTAAGGCAGAATCCCGGCTGGATGACCAACGATACCGCGTACGGCCTGCATCGGGATGGTCACCATTGAATTTTCGAGAGATTCGCTCCCCGCTCGTTCGCGGGCGGGGCTAGAAGATGGACCCGTGCAGAGGGAACTCGGGAGTGCCTCGACAAACAGGTTCAGGCTCTCCCCTCCCTAGTAGAGAACACCCAGATGCTGATGTGCCGTACCGAATCGTTCGCAGACGACTTACGTACCGGTCAGGGTGTTGTTGGCGGCAGAGCAGCATCCTCACTGCGATCCGTTAAGACTTCTCCCTAACAAGGCTGGAGGTTTCGTCACGCAACCTGATGGCGAAATCCTCCGGACACGAGCCTTGAATTTGCTGCTGTTGCTAGTTTCTCCGCGGATCCTTAGACCGACGACGACGAGGAGGCAGGCGCCTGCCTCAGCCTCGTATGGTGCGTCGTCATTTATTAAGTCGTGTGCTGGCTACTACGACAAGCTGGATATGTTCCCTGCAAGTGGTGGAAGAATTTTCCCAGGACTTTGGAAATTGTAGCACAATTTGCTGTGGGGCGGGGCGGGGCCCTCCCTCGGTCATGAATCGTGTGGCGGGTAAACGGCGGGGGTAACGCGCCAGCACCTGATGGTTGTTGTTCCTCGTTTTGCCTCGTGAGCGCTCGCTGCTGGACGAGGCAAACGGGTAAAAATCGGCGGGGGTAGCTCGCTCTCCCTTCATAATGGTTCGCTTTGCCTCTCGAGCGCTGCTGGCCGAGGCAGTCACTGACGGGTAAACGGCGGGAGTAACGGACTCAGGCCTCGCGAGCGCTGGCCGAGACCAGCGGGTAATCGGCGGGGGTAGCTCGCTCTCCCTTAATAATGGTTCGCTTTGCCTCTCGAGCGCTGGCCGAGGCAGTCACTGACGGGTAAACGGCGGGACTAACGGACTCAGGCCTCGCGAGCGCTGGCCGAGACCAGCGGGTAATCGGCGGGGGTAGCTCGCTCTCCCTTAATAATGGTTCGCTTTGCCTCTCGAGCGCTGGCCGAGGCTGTCACTGACGGGTAAACGGCGGGAGTAACGGACTCAGGCCTCGCGAGCGCTGGCCGAGACCAGCGGGTAATCGGGGTAGCTCGCTCTCCCTTAATAATGGTTCGCTTTGCCTCTCGAGCGCTGCTGGCCGAGGCAGTCACTGACGGGTAAACGGCGGGAGTAACGGACTCAGGCCTCGCGAGCGCTGGCCGAGACCAGCGGGTAATCGGCGGGTTGTAGCTCGCTCTCCCTTAATAATGGTTCGCTTTGCCTCTCGAGCGCTGCTGGCCGAGGCAGTCACTGACGGGTAAACGGCGGGAGTAACGGACTCAGGCCTCGCGAGCGCTGGCCGAGACCAGCGGGTAATCCCGCGGGTTAGCTCGCTCTCCCTTAATAATGGTTCGCTTTGCCTCTCGAGCGCTGCTGGCCGAGGCAGTCACTGACGGGTAAACGGCGGGAGTAACGGACTCAGGCCTCGCGAGCGCTGGCCGAGACCAGCGGGTAATCGGCGGGGGTAGCTCGCTCTCCCTTAATAATGGTTCGCTTTGCCTCTCGAGCGCTGGCCGAGGCAGTCACTGACGGGTAAACGGCGGGAGTAACGGACTCAGGCCTCGCGAGCGCTGGCCGAGACCAGCGGGTAATCGGCGGGGGTAGCTCGCTCTCCCTTAATAATGGTTCGCTTTGCCTCTCGAGCGCTGGCCGAGGCAGTCACTGACGGGTAAACGGCGGTAGTAACGGACTCAGGCCTCGCGAGCGCTGGCCGAGACCAGCGGGTAATCGGCGGGGTTAGCTCGCTCTCCCTTAATAATGGTTCGCTTTGCCTCTCGAGCGCTGCTGTCCGAGGCAGTCACTGACGGGTAAACGGCGGGAGTAACGGACTCAGGCCTCGCGAGCGCTGGCCGAGACCAGCGGGTAATCGGCGGGGGTAGCTCGCTCTCCCTTAATAATGGTTCGCTTTGCCTCTCGAGCGCTGCTGGCCGAGGCTGTCACTGACGGGTAAACGGCGGGAGTAACGGACTCAGGCCTCGCGAGCGCTGGCCGAGGCCAGCGGGTAATCGGCGGGGGTAGCTCGCTCTCCCTTAATAATGGTTCGCTTTGCCTCTCGAGCGCTGGCCGAGGCAGTCACTGACGGGTAAACGGCGGGAGTAACGGACTCAGGCCTCGCGAGCGCTGGCCGAGACCAGCGGGTAATCGGCGGGGGTAGCTCGCTCTCCCTTAATAATGGTTCGCTTTGCCTCTCGAGCGCTGGCCGAGGCTGTCACTGACGGGTAAACGGCGGGAGTAACGGACTCAGGCCTCCCATTTGGGAACAATTACTTTCTGTCAATAATATCTCTAACTAAAGAACAGATAATTACTGTTGGTCATATTCAGTAATAGATGGCATATTTATCAGTAATTTTCTACGTCTATTAGAGAACTGCACTCAATAATACTTACCAATATCAATAAGTATTACAGAGCTCCGAGATAGGTGTGAAATCAGCGAAGTTCAGCAAACACAGAGGCAGCCTGACAGGTTGATGTGTGATGACTGGTGCAAAGTGAACCTGTTCAAACATGAGAAGGAATGCTGCTATCCCCCAACAAGCACGTTTCATTGCCAATAATATCACATTAATGTGTGTTCCCAAATGGGAACATTGGCAGTTAATGGGTTTTAATAATGGTTCGCTTTGCCTCTTGAGCGCTGGCCGAAGCAGCAGTCACTGAATCCTCGAGTGACGGGTAAACGGCTGGAGTAACGGACAAGTCAAGGAGACACTGGCCCTTCATACGACATACAATTTGCTGTGTGGCGGGTAAACTTTGCGTCTTGAGCGCTGGACGAGGCCCTCAGTCATGAATCGTGTGGCGGGGAAACGGCGGGGGTAACGAACGCACCGGCACCTGATGGCCTGATCGCTTTGCCTCGCGAGCGCTGGACGAGGCAAGGGTGAAGGGATATCTCATGACCGCGGTAGCGTATTTTGATTAGCACCAAAGGCATAATATTCATGGCAGACTTGCGTAGCGTAGATACGTCTAAAATTGATCGTATTTTCAATTCATTAGCACCGAACACATTACAGTTGAACCGCATTAACTATACACTTGCGTAGTGTAGGAATGTTGCTCACTTTCAGTGCGCTCCCTATCTCGCTCAGTCCAGTCTCAGAAAGTCCGACTTTTTGGGGTGGGACTTGAATGAACGAGATAGGGAGCACGAACTGAGCTGAGCACCCAACATGCTCCTTTTCTCCCGAAGTTATTCGTAGGAGTATCTCATGGCTGCGGTAGCGTATTTTAATTAGCACCGAAAGCACAATCATGGCAGACTTGCGTAGCGTAGATATGCCTAAAATTGAAGGACATGTCATGACTGAGTGCTCGCATTTTCAATCAATCAGCACCGTACACATTACAGTTGAACCCCATTAACTATACACTTGCGTAGTGTAGATATGTTGCTCACTTTCAGTCCGGGAGAAAAGGAGCATTTTGAGGTGCTCAGCTCAGTTCGTGCTCCCTATCTCCCTCATTCCAGTCCAGCGACGACAATCGGACTTTCAGGGACTGGAATGAGCGAGATAGGAGCACGGACTGATTGAGACAGTTCAACAATTTTAGACATTCCTACGCTACGCAAGTGGATATACTTAAAGTTGTTAAACTGTACTGGCTGAGGAGCTAATTACTTGAAAATACGCTACCCCAGTCATAAGATGTCCCTAGCAATTCCTTCAACTTTAGACATACTGACGCTAGGCAAGTCTACAATTAATTTGTTTTCGGTGCTAATGAAAATACGCTACCGCAGGCATGAGATATCCCTAGGAATAGCTTCGGGAGAAAAGGAGCATTTTGGGGTGCTCAACTCAGTCCGTGCTCCCTATCTCGCTCATTCCAGTCTCAGAAATTCCGATTTTCTTTGGTGGGTCGGCTGGAGTAACGGACAAGTCAAGGAGACACTGGCCCTTCATACGACATACCATTTGCTATGTGGCGGGTAAACTTTGCCTCTCGAGCGCTAG
>NC_066514.1:11465947-11468447 GCF_024679095.1 Eriocheir sinensis | reverse complement strand
TATATATATATATATATATATATATATATATATATATATATATATATATATATATATATATATATATATATATTATTTTTTTTTTTTTTTCATAGATTAGCACCAGTAAAACTACTTTTAATGATAAGCAAATCTGATTTATTTCTGAAGGATTTTAGTAATGAAACTCTAAATGAAAAGTATTTAGGATCGTCATGTTCTTGACGATAATACTGAGGAAAGGGAAACGAGACTGTATGAAGTATTGTATACCTTTATCTAAGAAATGATCGTTAGAGTCCAATTTAGTGTGTGTGTGTGGTTTAGGAAGCATGAAGAATATATATATATATATATATATATATATATATATATATATATATATATATATATATATATATATATATATATATATATATATATATTTATATATATATATATTCATAGATTACCACCAGTAAAACTACTTTTAATGATAAGCAAATCTGACTGATTTCTGAAGGATTTTAGTCATGAAAATCTAAATGAAAAGTATTTAGGTCGTCATGTTCTTGACGATAATACTGAGGAAAGGGAAACGAGACTGTATGAAGTACTGTATACCTTTATCTAAGAAATGATCGTTACAGTCCAATTTTAGTGTGTGCGTTTGACCAATTCCTTTACACCAATATTCTACAATATCAGCCGCCACCGCTACCGCAGTCATGAGATATCCCTTGGAATAGCTTCGGGAGAAAAGGAGCCATTTGTGGTGCTCAGCTCACTCCACGAAAAGGCAGAACTTTCTTTTCCTGGCAAGCTTCAATCGCGGCACTGGCGGGAAACAGGACTGGGAGGGCTGCTAGACATTTACTGACTGACTGACTGACTGACTGTAGTATAACGAGATCTAAGCCTGCTTGGGCAAGCTCTAATGACGGAAGGTCACTCCTATGCCACAACCCGTGCCTTTTCCGCATACTTTTTTTTGCGGGTACCGTACCTACACTACGCAAGTGTCTAGTTAAATGGGGTTCGGCGGTAATGTGCAGGAATGAATAGCTTCGGGAGAAAAGGAGCAATTTGGGGTGCTCAGCTCAGTACGTGCTCCACACACAGAAACAGTGATACGTGAGCACAGATCAACACCAAGGTTCATTACAAACAACTACTACACTCGAACGGCTGGAATCACAACACCACGGATCAAACAACTGAGAAACATGGAAACTCTGCACATACACCACACAACCACACACACTTATGTACACAAGACCACAAACATACTCACACAACGCAAACAGTCAACGTACTCCAGAAATAGCAACCCTACAAGACTTTGCACCCCATCCCAACCCAATAACCGCTAAGAACTCGGCTCCTAGAATCGCTAGAGCTGCCGTGAGCTTCTAAACGCCGCTGCCTGGAAGTGCGACCACAGTCGATACTGACCGTTGGGAGCGGCCCGCTGGCGCGGAGTTGTGAGATTGTGGGGTACGGCTGGTCGGCGGCTGGGCCGAGCGTAACGGTCTTCCCGCTCTTGGCTCTCGCTCGCGCGGCCAGCGGGGGGATCGAGACCCTCGTGCGGGACGGTCCCAGAGAGAACGGTCGCCAGTGTGCCGTGAGGAAGCGAGGGTTGAGCGAGCCGGCGGCGGACTCGCTCCACAAACCCGCTCGAGCTTCCATAACGCTGTTTGGGGCCGGAGCGCGCTGCACCTACCCGAGCGACTAATCGTTTGCCAACCTCTCAGACCGGGGCCAGCAAGCTTGGATGGGATTAGTCTCTCGTGTTGCGCGCACCGACCTCAACAAACGCCGTTGAACTGTATCCTAGTTCTGGCCCACCCTCCCGCGGGCCAAGACTCGGCATCGCTCACTTCCACCTGGAAATCTTTCATTCTTCTCAGGTCGATGTTGATGTTGACAGCCAGGTCTTGCCCCCTCTCTTTCATGAGAAGCTTCTCGGCATTAGCTGCGGCTCCTCGTGGCGGCGCACGTTCTTACCGTGTTTGCCAATGCGATCAGCCTTCAATGCAGCGACCCCTCTCTCTCGCTCTCTAGGCGATGGTAACTCCACTCTCCGTGCGATAACGCATCCCGAGGGTGACGCCGCCGCACGCAATGTCGTCGGTTGGCACCCTAGTCTTCACACTGACGCAGCTTCTATCGAGCGGTCGGTTGGAACGAAGCACTCCACTCTCGCAGGCGACGACGGGTGACGGTGCGCTGCTACTGCTGCTGCTGCTGCTGGTATTGTCCGTGGTGCGTTCGCTCGCACCTCGACACAAAAGCATCAGCAGCAACAGTCTCACCACCATCACCACCAGTCTGCTGCTATATGACAAGGACGCGCGGACGACGAGGAGGAGGACGACGGCGTGGCCGGCAGAGTTTCGAGCCCACGCATCATCATCCTCCTCATCATCCGCCGTCTGTTGAAACCAGGGACGCGGCGTCGCTGACCAGAGCTGTCCGACGCTGAGCGATCTCCTACTTTAGTACAAGGCTTTAAGCGAGCGCGCGGCACGCCCGTCGTGTT
>NC_066514.1:11439348-11463347 GCF_024679095.1 Eriocheir sinensis | reverse complement strand
GTCTCTTCCTGGGTGTGTCATAGACCAGCTTAAGCGTTACGGGGACGTATTTGTCTGGGATGACCAGTTGTTCTATAGGTACAGGTTTGGTTGGCCATGACCTACAAAGGAGGTTGTCCTCTGATAGGAAGAATTGTGAAAAGGGAACTGGCAATTCAGGAAGGTTTGTTTCGTCTCCCGACTCTAGGGCATAAATTAACCTCTTCCACACAGGGTGGTCTCGCTGAGCAGTGTGTAGCTCAGGTGAAGTGAAGTTGTGGATGACCTCTGGGGTGGTGATCGCGCCTATCGGAATATTTCGAGAAAAGGCATCTGCGACCACATTTGTTTTCCCGGTGATATATTTTATCTCCGGATTGTATGCTAGGATCGTTAAGAACCATCTTGCCAGACGACCGTGTAGTTTTTTTTTCCCCTGAAAAGATCAGTTATGGCCGTTTGATCCGTATACACCACAATTTTGTACCCCATCACTATGTCTCGAAAATGCTTCAGAGCCCACACAATGGCAAGAGCCTCTAGGTGGGTAACATAATAGTTCTTTTCCGGAACTGTTAGAACACGACTGGCGAACGCTATTACCTGCTTTTTGCCGGACTTATCTGTTTGCATAAGAGCGGCTCCTAGTCCACTAGCCGAAGCGTCGGTACAAAGCTGAAAGGGGTCCTTGAAATCCGGAAAGACAAGGACCGGAGCCTGTGTAAGCGCTTTTTTTAAATCCTCAAAGCTCGTTTGTTGAGCTGGGAGCCACTGAAATGGTACGTCTTTCTTTAATAGATGGGTTAGGTGACTCGTGCGTGCTGCGAAGTCCTTTATGAAAGGCCTGTAATAACATGCGACTCCCAAGAAAGACTGTACCTTGTCCGCAGACGTTGGGTGATGGAACTCGGCAATAGCTTTTATTTTGTCGTCCACTGTGTGGATGCCGAATTCGTCCACGACATGCCCCAAGAACTTGATTCGAGGCTTTAATAACTCACATTTGGTGATTTTGAGTTTTAATCCGACCTCTTGAAGTCTGTGTAGGACTGCTTTTTGTGTTTCCATGTGTGCATGCTCGTCTTTACTTGCTATGATGATGTCGTCTAAATACACATAGACAGAGTTGCCCAGCAAGTCACCAAAAATACTGTCCATTGTCCTTTGGAAGGTCAAGGGAGCTCCTTTGAGCCCGAACGGCATCCTCGTCCACTCATAGTGGCCATGAGGCGTGCTGAAAGCCGTTAATTCACGCGACTCGGGGGCCATGGGCAGTTGCCAGTAGCCACTGACCAGATCAAGACTCGTAAAGACTTTATTTCCTCTACCGAGACACATCAGAAGATCTCTAAGAACGGGAAGCGGAAAATGATCATCCACGGTCGCGTTGTTCACACGCCGGAAATCAATCACAGGACGATAGGAACCGTCTTTATTTGGAACCAGAAACAAGGGTGAATTCCACGGGGAATTCGATTCTTTGATGACACTTTGTTTTAACAGTTCAGAGCTAAGTTGCTGCACAACCTCCCTCTGGCTGTGGGGGAGCTTGTACGCATTGATATATACAGGATTTGTATTGGGTTTTAACTTAATGTGGTGTACAGCACACTGCGTAACTCTAAGCGGCTCGCCATGTAGAGCAAGCGCCCCCCTATAATGTTCCAGTAGCTGGACTAAGGTTTGCTTAATTTCGAAATAGTGTGCAACTTTTAGGAATGCCTCTAAATTAGCTGTGTCTTGTTCGTGAGAAGCCTGACACGCCGAGGTTATGCCTGAGACTTGGGCTGAAGGGTATTCAGCTGGTTCCGGGGCGACATTTCTCCCATACACTAGACACTGGCCTAACCTAACACCGTGTCTTAAGGATACAGGGGATCCAGACGTGTTTATTACCAATGCCTCTGCAATACCTCCCTCCTTGACTGTCGCGAGAGTCACCTCCACCGTCACGCGGTGTATGTGAGGAGCTCCGTCTATACACACATCACTGCCCGTTGGAGGGGCGTTAGGTAACCGGATTTTAACAAGTTTTGCAGCACGATCCGGAACTATTTGAGGACCTTCTACGACTGCCGTTACTGTCCGCCACAGGTCTGTAATGTTTTCGTGTGGTTTGACCGTAAGAGGTGACACTTGGGCGGTGGCAGTCCCTAAGTCTGTGGTAGGTTGGTCATTTTCCCCCTCTGAGGGCGGGATTACAGGTGACATAGGCGATGGATTTACCATCCCCTGTATGCGTCGTCCTTGATACACGATCACGTTACTTTCAGGGTTTATGGTTATGTGCAGGTCTTTCATGGCGTTTAATCCTAAGATCCCATCCACAGGTAAGGCAAACCTGCTAGAGACTTAAAAGAAATCTCGAAAGGGACATACTTTTTCATGTAAGCTGACTGTTAGTGGTACTCGCCCAAGGATTCCCAAAGTGGTGTCCGTCACGCCTACCACATTCAGGTCGTTCTCTTGGAGCGGCCAATTTTCCCCACCCGCCTGTCGTGTCAGTGGCCTGTAAGCGGCGTCTGAGATTACATTGAATGTCGCACCTGTGTCAACCGCTAAGGTGAGTGAAATTTTACCCACCTTGCAAGGGAGGGCAATTATGATTGTCCGTCCCAAAGCAGCAATAACGGAGTCTAGTTGCTCCCAATTAATATCGTCCTTATGTGACACTTGGATGTACACCTTGGGGCTGTCACGCAGTCATGCCTTTTTATTCTGAGAAGAGGAGTGTGGTTTACTGTCTGCCGAGGACTTGTTCTTCTGTTCCTCCTTGGCCTTTTGTATTGCATAACAACTGTCAGAATCATGAAAACAATTCCCGTGGACATGGCAAAAGGCAGCCTTCCGCTGATGGTTTGGCCTAGGGTTCCTGTGTGATGAATGATGCCGCCCTGTAACCTCCTGATCTCCTATCAGAGCCCTGTCTTGAGTGTGTTGATTCCCTGCGTTTCGCGAAGCAAAAATGTTCAGAATGTCCTGATTGTTTGCAAAAACTACAGGTGAGAGATGCCTTACTTTGTGCCTGCAATGCTGCGGCTGTTGCGAGGGGTTGATGGTGAGGGTGTTCTTGAACCTTGACTTCTAACTCTGAGACGAGGTCAACCAATTTCCCGCTTGGTTTGAAGGTCAAGGGAAGGGCAGAACAGCGGTTCTTCTCTGAAATATGAAATAAGTAAAAATACAACTCGAAGGCTGTCTTCACCTGGTGCTTTTGCATCCCGGATCCGTCTGGTTTTCACGGCCAATATTTCCCATCGAGTGTTTCCTCTACGGTCTCTCGATAACATTCACTTCTCCAGCATCTCTTATGTGACTAATTCCCTTAATTCATTGTCTTTCGCAGACAAAACAGAGTTTGCGGAAACCCTGGAGGAAATGCTGCCTGATTATTTGCATCTCCCCTACCTGTACCCTGGATTTTTTGTACCAATGTTTCTGATGTTCGTCAGTCTCGTCGTCATGTGCTACCTTATTAGGAGGAACTCTGTCCTGCACGATTATTTGGTTGTACAGACACGGCGACTGGATGCAGGGAGGCCACTGGCAAGGTAGTGTTTCCTTTTCTCAAGCACGTCAAATGACAGAAACCTGGCATTCCCCTGCTCCCATACTTAACAGTGTACTATGTTTCACTACTGTATGTTTCACTACTGTATTTTTTTTTTTTTTTAGGAGCTAGATGAACGTTTCATTGTCTGTAACTATGCCAGTTGATAGCTTTTTATACATGTGTCCATATATTTATCTTTTGAGAGAGTTCTTATGTTTCATGTCACACACGTTGTGTTTTACCTCTCACTATTTATATTATTACTGCACAAATGTTCTTACATAGCCAATGTTTTATTGTAATTGTATCATAGGCAGTCTGCTTAACAAACTCCCACTATGTATGTTAATGGTAACTAGACTGCTAGTTAGATTTTTGTATATCACGAGGTCGCGATCACTGGTAGAGCAGTGTTATAGTAGGATATCAATGTATTATTATTATTATTATTATTATTATTTATTATTATCACCACGAATTAGGCATACAATTGTCAATGGAAAAAACCCACGACAGATAGATCACGCCACCTCATAGGAATGTCGTCCGTCAGTGTTTACCGTCTCAGTTTGTATACAAAGCATTTCATCAAGCTTGAAAGTCACCTTGACGTACGTGACCAATTGTAACAATTATTTTCTAACCTGTAACTCGTCACTCCTTCACGAGAGTCCGACTGACACACAACGGCAGTCGCTCTCGTTCCGACGCTCCTTGTACATATAGGCTAAGAATATATTCGCCTTAAGGAAGCTGAAGTCTTAATCAACGCCCTTTAAACGCCCCCCCGGTACACCGTTACAGTCATTATGGCATTATCTTTAACAATATATATATATATATATATATATATATATATATATATATATATATATATATATATATATATATATATATATATATATATATACTTATTTATTATTATTTTTTTTTACAGCAAAGGAGACAGTTCAAGGGCACAAAAAAAGTAAGGGCACAAAAAAAGTAAGCATTAATAAAAAAAAAAAAAAAGCCCGCTACTCGCTGCTCCTAAAAAGAATCCAAAGAGGTGGCCGAAAGATAGGTCAGTTTCGGGAGGAGAGGTGTCCTGATACCCTCCTCTTGAAAGAGTTCAAGTCGTAGGCAGGAGGAAATACAGATGAAGGAAGATTGTTCCAAAGTTTACCAGCGTGAGGGATGAAAGAGTGAAGATGCTGGTTAACTCTTGCATAAGGGGTTTGGACAGTATAGGGATGAGCATGAGTAGAAAGTCGAGTGCAGCGGGGCCGCGGGAGGGGGGGAGGCATGCAGTTAGCAAGTTCAGAAGAGCAATCAGCGTGGAAATATCGATAGAAGATAGAAAGAGAGGCAACATTGCGGCGGAATTTAAGAAGTAGAAGACTATCAGTATGGGGAGGAGAGCTGATGAGACGAAGAGCCTTAGCCTCCACTCTGTCCAGAAGAGCTGTGTGAGTGGAGCCCCCCCACACATGAGATGCATACTTCATACGAGGGCGGACAAGGCCCTATATATATATATATATATATATATATATATATATATATATATATATATATATATATATATATATATATATATATATATATATATATATATATATATATATATATATATATATATATATATATATATATATATATATATATATATATATATATATATATATATATATATATATATATATATATATATATATATATATATATATATATATATATATATATATATATATATATATATATATATATATATATATATATGTATATATATATATATATATATATATATATATATATATATATATATATATATATATCTATCTATATATATATAGATATATATATATATAAAGTATAAATAATTATCAGCACTCTGTAGCAATCATAAGCAAAACACAACCCTGTTAAAAATAAAGCAAAAGTATAAATAATTATCAGCACTCTGTAGCAATCATAAGCAAAACACAATCCTGTTAAAAATAAAGCAAAAGTATATGTACATATCATCATTCTGTAGCAATCATAAGCAAAACACAATCCTGTTAAAAATAAAGCAAAAGTATATGTACATATCATCATTCTGTAGCAATCATAAGCAAAACACAATCCTGTTAAAAATAAAGCAAAAGTATCATAAGCACCAACACCAAAGCATAGTAAAATAACTCACATGCATATTTTTTGCAGTATTCTGAAACACTGATATTGTGTTACCCACTTACATTATTCGATGACAATTTTCACCCTGGTAGGATTGGAAAAAAATATAAAAATCATGCAATATGATCAAGTTAGCCTTAATAATGTCGCACATTTGCCTTTAGTTATAATAGACAAACAAAATATATTTTAATAAACATCTGGAGATAATATATAGCTTCACTGATAAGTCGGGAAAAGAAATGTTATCTTAAGTACTAGCTACATATTTCATTTATAAGAATGGAATATATATATATATATATATATATATATATATATATATATATATATATATATATATATATATATATATATATATATATATATATATATATATATATATATATATATATATATATACACACACACACACACACACACACACACACACACACACACACACACACACACACTCGTATGATGTTCCTGTGGAATAAAATTATTCAGCTATTCATCGGTAATTTATCAAATTTAACTTCATAAGGAGAGCATATTTCTTTTAATCTCTTCAGGTTCTTCTTTTTGCGTGGCAACATATTTGGCTCTTCCCTCAGCCACTGCTTCACAGTGTGCAAACGCACAAACTCTTGCTCACTGAAAATGAACATACATTCTTAATAAGAATATTGTTGCAGCCATCAGGTAACAATATGTTGGGAGTCTAAAACATTATAGGTCTACCAAAATTCTTCTGTCTGACCTAGCTTGGGTGGTAATTCAAAACCAATAGTCCCCTTATGAAAAACAATTTAATTGACTATCATAGTGGAGATGTGGGCTCTCAAATTTCTGGGCACTATAATACGCATAGCTGGGCACGATAACAGAAAACCTTATTCCCGATAACCGTTAACTGATAATGAAAAACCTTAACGGCGATAACCGATATTCGTTAACTAGACACACAAATATAGGCGATAACCGATAACCGATACCCGATATAAATCCACAATTCCGATACTAGCTAGCGATAAGTCCGATAGGCGAAAACGATACTATATTGATATTTCAGATAGAACTACATTGATGAATTCAAATTTTCATTATCTGTATTTTAGGAAACTTACAAAACCTTAAAACCACACGTTGACTCGTACATATGGACGTTAATACTAGAAATGCCTGAACCGGTGTTGTGTTATTTGGCGTCCCCACCGTCAAAAATTGTTTACAAACACTGGTCTCTCTTGAACGGTGCATGCTCAGACCAGCAAGCGTAGACCTGTACAGTCTCACAAAGATTTTAAACCGTAATTAAGAGTTGTTGGAAGGCTGAATCAGACATATAGTACAACTACCACCATCCTCGCTATTTCTAGGACGACACTCTGTACGAGTTGTATTTATATGTACAGAGTGTACGTCGTTCTAGAAACAGCGAGGATGGTGGTACTGTATGTTTGATTCAGCTTTCCAGCAACTCTTAATGTGTTAAAAAAGCATTGTGAGACTGTACAGGGCTACACTTAATGGTCTGAGCATGCAGTTCACGAGAGACCAGTGTTTGTACACAAAAGCGCCAGCTTTTGACGATGGGACACCAAATAACACAACACCGGGTGCCTTCAGTATCATGGCATGGTCACAAACGAATATGGAATATCAAATTTGAGGCAGTGAATAATCATTTTGGGGGCAAAGTTAAATGATTTTTCTCTATGATATATTGATTTTTGAGTAGCATAAAAAAAATAACCTAGTGTTTTAATTTTTATGACCTAAGTATGAAATCTCATCACCGAAGATATTTCATACCGCGAAGTTTTTTCATACAACACCGGGCCACGCATGCGCAGTAAGGAGACAAAAAAAATTTCCTGAGAGGCGGAAAAAAAGTAGATTATCGCTAGTTTGGTTACAAAAGTAACGAGGATACCGATATATATTTAAATAAGTAGCGGATGGTCGATAATCCGATTTTGTTATCAGCGATAAAGTATCGCGATAACTTATCGCGATAACGCCCAGCTATGATAATACGTATCCGATGTATTTTAATTTTGTCAATTTCTGACCAGGGGGTGTTTGGTTTACTCACCTGGTTGGCTACCCTTAACTCACCAGTCAAATGGTTCATAAAGGAAATTTGGCAGTATATAAAAGAGGCAGCTAGAATCAGCACCCACAACCTCATCAGGTAACTAAGGAATTCTAATGATCAATGAATTTTATGCTAAAAAAATATCATCTATATTCAACATTAGTATGGGGTTTATGAAAGTTCAATGTGTGACCTCTGGTGACATTCATGGTACTGGTAGCAGGGAGGAAAAGGTCAAGTGGGGCAACTGTCGATTCACCATGGAATATCCTCCAACAGTGAATTAAATCTGATCTAAGTAGCCCACTACATATTGAGTGAAGACTTCAGAGTTCTTGTGCAATCAGAATAGTTTAGCTCTGAGAGACTGTCAATCAGTTAGGTCCATCTGGTAAGGGGACCCTAACTCTAACAAAGGATTTAAGAAAGGGATATTATGAACTCATTATTTGTGCAAAAAGTGGACCTCAACAAATTGTTAGCCAGTCCTGCTGCTTTACTGACTGTGATTTTGAGGTGAGAGTGGAATTTTAGACTGTTATCAACCAGAATACCCAAGAGTCTATGTACTGGTTCCAGAGACAAGTCTGACATTAGTACTACACTCTTATCGGTGTTATAATGCAGTCCCCATGAGAAAGCTACCCTATGGATAGCATCTATATCCCTATGACAAAGAGATAGGTCGAAAGATAGGGTGGTGCAAAAGTCATACTGACCAGGTGGCGTTAGGTTCTGACAAGGAGCATTAGTACTGACCAAGTGGCATTAGGGTCTGACCAGGTTGGGTTAGGTGTCATTTAGATATATTGAGGCACAGACAATTTTTTCCTGTATATTTCATGATGTTTTTCCTTATGAAGATAGTTTCTTTTTCAGGAATAATATAAAAATGTCAACTTGAAAATTAAAAAAAATGACACTCACTTTTATTGTTTTCCAGTGAAAAAAAAAATCCATTTGAATAAACGGTTTATAAATACAGTATTAAGATTAGGACCTGTCTCCTAATGGCAGATAAATGTACATTCTTCTGGTAGATTTAGATGTGTTTTAAATGAATCTCCTAATTGTTTCTGTCATAATTCAGTTTTTATCATCCCTTTCCTCCTCAGAAACTACACATTTGTGACAAAATCAATTAACAAAGCAATCAAAACACAGAAAATTGATAAGTTCACCTATCTCATTGCAAAAAACATTGTTGTTCTTAATGAAGAACTTGGGTCACATACAACACAACGGTGTATATCTTACTGTCAGAATGTTAATTCCTGAGATATTAATTTTTATATAATTTATTATTTCCTCCAGAGTCCATCCACATTAACCTGCACCATGATGGTCTGCGGGGGAAGAAGGGGAGTAAAGGGGGTAGAGGAAGGGATTCAAATCTAAACGTGCAGACCCGATGGCGATAAGTACTCAAAAAAGTGATGATAGTAATGGCCAAAGTGGCGTTAGGTACTGATCCAGTGCCAATAAGTACCAACCAATGTATTAAGTTAGATTAGGTTAGGGAATATTGCCCGAAACTGCAACTTTACCACATGCTTGGAGATGAAAACACATTTTTCTGGTAGATTTTGGTGTTTTTTGTATGAATCTGCTTATTTTCATTGGAAATCCTTCAGTTATGTGGGGGAAGGGTATTAAAAAAGGTTGATTTGCAATGAAAATGGTTATATACTAGATTCATTCAAAGCACATAAAGATCTACCAAAAAAGTGAAGTTTCATCTGAAAATCTGAGACAGGTGAACTTATAGTACAGTATAATTATGTTCACACACAAAAAAAACAATTTTTGTTCGCATGCTCGTATAATTAGACCTAACCAAAGCTAACCCATCGTAAATCTAACCTAGGTACTTGAACAAACCTAATGCCACCTTGGTCAATACCCTAACCCCATCTTGATCAATATCTAATGCCGTCTTGGTCGGTAGCCAACGCCATCTTTTAAAAAATCGCTATCATCATTGCTTGGAATTTTTACGCATATATTTTGGGTTCAAAATGGTATATCTATACAACTACTGCTCCAACTCTTTGCACTGTCATCCCTCCCTAGCCCCAACAAACCTGAGGACTTGTCGGAAAAGCAAAGTTTATGGTGGGGGAGGCCTCAATAGGCGAGATTTGGCAAGAATTTCCAACAAACCTATGTAAATTTCCCAAAACCAACATTATAACCTCCTAGCCAGGGCTTTTTGACCCCCATATTAAGTATCCTATCCTAACCTAATCCTAACATATCCTAACATAGCCCATAACTTAACCTCGCCCTTAACCTAAGCTGACCTGAAAGAGGGGAAAAAGGCAAAAAAAGATTCAAAGACTTACCTTTGACCGGGGTTATTTTGTTCCATTACGTTGAAATGGCAAGGAGATGCAGGCTTGCAGCAGTAGTGGGAGCAGTTTGTGTTGATGTAGTTGTTACAAACAGGTCTTGGTTCCATCTCAGGCCGTGTACGGTTTCATCGACGTCGCTAAATTAGAGACAAGGAAGGCCCTACATTTTTCCTTCTCCTGTCATTATTAATGAATCTCAGGTGTCACAACTTGGTGTGAACATGGCCTAAGTATTCACCTGTGGAAATATGTCGATGCAAATGTGATTGGTATCCTATATTTTGTGAAAAATGAATGTGCGATCATGGGTGTCGGAGCGCTGCTCTGGAGGATGGCTTGGCGACGAGGAAAAGCTGCCGAACTTTATGTAATTTCTGATTTACTTGGGCGAATCTTGCGTTTTCCTTCAAAATATAGATACAGAAAGCGTTAATTTACCCATACATGTCAACAGAATGATCTTACAACATATAATAGCGAAGAAATCCGAGGCATATAGATGCCCCGGCTCAATTCTGCCCGAGGCTCAATTTTGCCAGTGATAGGGGTCTATATTTTTCCTTCCCCTGTCATTATTAATGAATCTCAGGTGTCGCAACTTGGTGTGAACATGGCCTAAATATTCACCTGTGGAAATATGTTGATGTAAATGTGATTGGTATCCTATTTTCTGAGAAAAATGAATGTGCGATCATGGGTGTCGGAGCTGCTGGAGGATGGCTTGGCGACGAGGAAAAACTGCCGAACTTTATGTAATTTCTTATTTAATGAGGCAAATTTTGACATGGTCTTTGTCATCATAATAAAGAATGATGATCATGCTAGCTCTAGACGCCATATCAGTAGAAAATAGCCCCACATACACGAGCTGGAGCTAAGATAACAGAGGCATGTGGATGCCCGGGCTCAATTTTGCCCGAGGTTCAATTTTGCCCGTGACAGCGGTCTGCTTCCAAGGGGTTAACAACCACTTCCCTTCCTTCAGTCGCTGTTTTTCTAGTGTCCTGCTGTTTTCATATGTTTACCTGTATAATCTTTTTATTATATTTTTCTGCACCTTTTCTCACATCAACTTTTCTCATCTTTTCGTTTCTCTTTTCATATTTTCCTTTTGTCTTTCTCTTCTCTTCCCTTTTTTTTCTTTTTGTTAATTTTTCTATTTTCTTCTTTTTGTTCTTTCTTTGTCTTGTATTTCTTTTGATGATCAGTGTCTGTGAACCGAATGCCAAATGTATGGTCGGGTCATTAGACATCTATATATTTATATGTCAATGTGTCTATCGATCTATCTATCTGTGAGTCAATCAATCAATCTATCTATTTATCTATCTGTTTACCTATCTATCTATCTATCTATCTATCTATCTTTGTCTACCTATATATCTATCTATCTGTCTATCTATATGTCTGTTTATTTATCTGTCTTTATATCTATGTATCTGTGTTTCTATCTACCTATTTATCTATCTCTCCATCTATCTACCTATCTTTTTACCTACCTATCTATCTATCTAACTGCCTGTCTATCTACCTATCGTTCTATCTATGTGTCTATCTATCTACCTTTCTATCTGTCTATCTACCTACCAGTCTATTTATCTATCTATCAATCCAGCCACGCACATTCCGCCGTTCCTATTCCACACACACACAACACTGAACAAGCGGAAGGAAGGAAGGACGTAAAGCGAAAAAAGTTTAGCAAGCATCGAACAGCAGTAATTCCACGAGGCTTATTATGGCGTGTACCGTTTGGCGAAAACAACAAACAACGAGCGAAGGGAGGAAAATATATTGTTTGTCTGTATATAGTCTAGTAACGAAGAGTTGATCTCCTCTATGACACATACGAACTCTATACTCATTTATATACTGCTTTATGCAACCTTATCGTGGTATTTAGCTTTTACTCCTGCTGTGAAAACTGAAAAATGAACGAATGGAGGAAACTTCATATTCTGTTGGTCCTTTAAAAATTATACTAACGCAGAATAATTCATCTTTTCTGTAACATCTCCATCCATGTATTTCAACTTTCTTTTCACTTACAATGACATAAGCTATCCTATTCTTTCTTTAAATTATAGTAACGCAAAATTCATACTCTCTCTTCCTTCTCCATCTCTATATTTTTTTTTCACTTACAATGACAAACTACTATATTTTGTCTTTAAATTCTAGTAATGCTAACCTCTCTACTCTAATGTAATGCAAAAATGACCCTCTCTATATCATCTCCACCTATGTATTTCGACTTTTTTTCGTTTACAATCACATACACTATCCTATTCTTTCTTTAAATTCTAGTAATGCTAACTTGTTTACTCTGATATACCGCAGAATTCATCCTCTCTATACCGTCTCCATCAATATATTTCACTTTTTTTTTGTTTATAATTACATACACTATCATATTTTGTCCTTTAATTCTAGTAATGCCAACTCGTCTACTCTATTTCAACATCTATCTACGTATTTTATCTATTTTCTACTTATAAATACGCAATCTCTATTTCTATACAGCAAGGAGGCAGCTCAAGGTAAAAAGAAAAACAATAACAGCAACAAAAAAGTCCGCTAAAACAATGTACGAGAGCTCAGAGGAGAGGTCAGCTTCGGGTGGAGAGGTCAGTCTTGGTACTCTCCCACTCCGTTTGTAAGTTCTAATAATCATGCAAATTTCGTCCATTATTTCATTCTCATAAATATACAACCTATTCCATCACGTCTATGAATTGTACTGATGTGAAGATCCGCTCCTCTGTCTCACTTTACTTTCATATTCTTACTTTTCTTCCACAAATACCTCAACACACGGACACAATAGCATTCTGTCTGTAAAGTCTCGTCAGGTAGAACTCGCTCAGTATTTCATCTTCAGCAATTTTACCTCTTTATCCACTTACAATTACAGACACTATCCCATTCTTCCAATAATTACACACACTATCCTATTCTGCTTGTAAATAGAATAGTAACGCATGATTTGATCAGCCTATTTCTTCTTCACCTGTATATTTTTAACTGTTTTCCACTTATAATCACGCAAACTATCCTACTCTGTCTTAGTACTCCAGTAATGCACAACCATCATATTCTTACCTTTTTTTTTCCACATTGAACTCTACACCCAGAAACAATCTCATTCCGTCTATAAATTACACTCATCCACTCTATTCCATCTCCATCTATACATCTACATATTTTTTACTTTTATTTCACACTGAAATATTATTAACACGGAAACTCTCCCATTCTGTCCATAAATCTAGTATAAGCCAGCGCTGGTCCACTCTCTATCATCCCGTCCACACACACACACACACACACACATTGCTTTATGAGTGACCTACTGGAACTCCATCAACAGCTCCAGCCTCGCATCCATCACCGCTCGGGATGGACGCTTGGGAACAATATATTAACCCAGAAGCACACACACTCAAGCTCGCACTCACTCACACACACACACACACACACACACACACACACACACACACACACACACACACACACACACACACACTAACATCAGCCTCCCAGGAAACATATGGCGGGGCATTAGTAAGCGTCGTTGTTAATCCACGCTACAGCAAGGATAAATAGAACCCAAGAGTGAGTGCCTGCTCCTCCATCTATATCCGTTTTGTTGGCGTGAATCATGTCTTTTATATTACCTAACTCAGCGAGGATTGGCGGACCCCTATGGTGAGTGCCTCCTCCTCCACCAGACACACTCTCTCTCTCTCTCTCTCTCTCTCTCTCTCTCTCTCTCTCTCTCTCTCTCTCTCTCTCTCTCTCTCTCTCTCTCCCGGCCACATGTTTCAGAAAAGTATGCAAGATTGGCACCAACCCGAACCCTGAGCCTCGGGTGACTAACAACGTAATTCTATTCTACTTATTCTCATTTTATTCTATGATGTATTTCCCACCAAAAAATATCAGTAATGACCTATTGAACTAATTTAACCTGACATAACCACGTGATGCTCCCTTAATTATTCTCAGTATATTTCCCGGCAAAAAGTCCTGTCATAACCGATCCTGACCTCATCTAATTTAACCTAACCTGACCTAACCCAATCTCCCTACCTTTAACTAACCAGCCTGACCTCAGCTAACCTAACCTAACCTTAGCTAATATAAGCTAACTTGTCCTAACTTATTTTAACTTATCCTAACCTAGCTTAACCTTTATTTTTACAGAAAGGGAGACAGCTCAAAGGCAATTAAACAAAACAGCAACAAAAAAAAACACTAGGCGTTCTTCCTCCTCCTCCTAACCCACCCTAACCCAATTTACCCTAACTTCAGCTAACCCAACCTGACGTCACCCAATTTATCCTAACCTTAACTAACCTAATCTAACCTAACCTAACCTTACCTAACCCAATCTAACCTAACTATAATCTAACCAAACTTGACCTAACCTAACCTGATCTTACCCAGCCCAACCTGTCGTAACCTAAACTAAAATGACCTAACCCCAAGCAAACCTAACGTAGACTAACCTAACCCAATCTAACCTGACGTAACCCAATCTGACCTAACATAACCTAACTATAATCTGACCAACACCGGGCCGGACTTTCAACACCACTACAGTTCAGGACTCTGCCTCCCTCCCTGCCGCCGCCCTGCCCGCCACTCGCTGCTTGTCACTTCCCGCCCCTCATCACTGTCTCGAGCTCAGGAGTTTTTTCTATAAACTTCAGAGCCGCACAGCCTCCCTCAGCGATCCCTTGAAATCTTCCGCCAAAATACTGCTGCCCTCCTCTATCCTCCTAGCAACTTCCACGGTCTTGCGAGGAGGAGGAGGAAGACGAGGAAGAGGAGGAGGAGGAGGAGTAGGAGGAAGCGCCACCCCACACACGCAAGGGAAGGAAGGTGAGGTGAGGTCATATTCTTAAACAATTCAGTCCCCAAGAACACATATTTGACAAGGCTTTCGTAGGAGTTTGGGGCATTCCAGGAGTACTTTTATGACCTTGGTGGTAGTTTGACCCTTCTTCTGTACCATGACCGCGGAAAAGCACTCATGAAAGCCCGATTAATCTCCTCTTCGGCCTTTGGAAATAGTTGACATGTAAGGTGGAAGAGTCTGAGGGTTATATTCTTAAACATTCCGGTCCCAAAGCACTCACATTTGACAAGGCTTTCGTAGGTGTGTGTGGCATTTCCTGGGGTACTTTTATGACCCTGGTGATAGTTTGACCCTTCTTTTGTACCATGACCGTGGAAAACCACTCATGAAAACCCGATTAATCTTCTTTTCGGCCTTTGGAAACCGTTTACGTGAGTGGTGGAGGCGTCTGGCCATATTCTTAAACATTTCCGGTACCCAAGAACACACATTTGACAAGGCATTCGTAGGAGTTTGGGGCATTTCCAGCAGTATTTTTATGACCCTGGTGGTAGTTTGACCCTTCTTCTACACCATGAACGAAACCAGAAACCAGAAACCAGAAACCTCCCCGTTCCCTCTCCTTTTTTGCCTCATCTGCAGCCAAAAGAAGTCGACGCTCACTCTGAGATGTAATTTTTCTGTCACTTTATTGCGCGAGTCTTTACAGAAGCCGGGAAAGTAACATCAAAGAGCGGGACTTCTTGAGGATTCCGCGTCACGGTACTCTGGTCTTACTTTGCAGCCTTCACTTTAGCTAACTCGAGCGCTCTTTTTCCGCCTCCTTCTCCGACTATTATTATGGGGGCGGCGTCTTGTGGGAGTCTTTGGGCCAAAACGTCTCGTCTTTGACTTCTTTTCCCTTTTTCTGTTTCCTTCTGAAGAATACACGGCCGACCTGCTTCTAACAATCACCTTCTTTTAATTAATTCAGTCGATCTTTTTCCGGCCTCTTTATGAAAACAGCGTCTTGTGGAAGTCTTTGGTAATTTCTTTTCTCCTATAATTCACGGTACTCTGATCTCAGTTTACTTCCTTCCTTCAGCTAACTCGATCGCTCTTTGTCCGGACTCTTTCTCCGCCTTTCTTTATGGTAGTGGCGTCTTGTGGGAGTCTTTGATACTTGTTTCCCTTGTTCTGTCTCCTCGCACGCGGGCGACCAGCTCCTGACCACCAGGATCTTCTAACTCGATCACTCTTTCTCCGTCTATCTTTATGGGGGCGGAGTATTGCGGGCGTCTCTGATACGTGTTTCCCTTGTTCTGTCTCCTCGTACGCGGCCGACCAGCTTCCAACAACAAGGATTTTCTAACTCGATCGCTCTTTTTCCGTCTGTCTCACGGGAACAGAGTCTTGCGGGGGTCTTTGATAATTTCCTTTCTCCTACCTTTCACTGTCTTCTTTCCGCCTCTCCGCCTGTTTCCTCTCCGTCTATTTCTTATTATTTTCTTCGTCCATCTATAATTACGGGGCAGTGTCATGTGAGCGTCTATGGTACTTTCCTTTCTCTTTGTTCTGTCTCCTTTGCCCTTAAAAGTAAACACTCGAGGAAAGTAAACACACGGCCGACAAGCTTTCCCTAACCACGGACTTCTAACTAATTCAATCATTCTCTTTTTCCGACCTCTCTCCGTCTATCTTTATGGGAATAGCGTCTTGCGGGCGTCTTTGATACTACTTTTGTTTTTGTTTTGTCTCATTTGTCCTAAAAGTAAACACTCTTCGATAATACACGGTCGACAAGCTTCTAACCATCATCTCCTAACTAATTCGATCTTTTTTTTCCGGCCTCTCTCTCCGTCTCTCTTTATGGGGGCGGTGTCTTGCGGGAGTCTTTGATACTTTCCCCTTGTTCTCCTTCCTTCTGAAGAACACACGGCCGACCAGCTTCTCCTAACCACCAACTTCTAACTAATTCAATCCCTTTTTTTTTTTTTTCTTTCCGGTATCTTTATCCGTCTCTATATCTATGACAACGGCGTCTTGCGGGAGTTTTTGATACTTTTGTTTTCTCTGTCTATCTTTACTTCGTCTATCTCTCCTTCTTTTATCTTTTCTCCGTCTGTCTTTCTTCCGTCATGTCTTTTCTATTTCTATCTTCTCAGCGTCTGTCTTTCTCCGGCTCTCTTTCTCCGTTTGTCTTCCCTCCGTCTGTCTATAATCCGTTAGTCTTTTCTCCGTCTATTTATTTCTGCGTTCATCTTTATTTTTAACCGAAACACGCGTATATGTAAACACCGCCAATACCTAGCAACACATGGCAAAGTACAGACGTGTATTTTCAGGAGCAGGAACATTAGTGAAGCCACCGAATCTCTCTACCCTACTTAACATGACTTAAAATCTATCTAGCCTTAAAACTATCATAACCTAAATTAACCTAAACTAACCTGACCTAACCCAATCTATCCTATCATTAACTCACCTAACATGATCTTTCCTTAATACTTTCCAACTTTTTACTATCTGTCTGTCAGTCTGGTTCAACGCTATGAAAACAAACGTATCTATACACAGTGCAAATACCCAACAACAAAAAGTGTAGTATAGAGGCATATTTTCAGGGGCAGGAACATTCATCCAATCCGTTCACAGCCTCGCTCTGGCCGGGCAAGGGATGGATCGCGAGGGTTCCTGACTTTTCACAGTTCTATTGATAAAGGACCGGCGAGTGTTGACTTGGTAAACAGCACCCCGTGGGAGCCGGGCTACAGGTGTCCGCGTAACGGCTGGGCGGCTCAGGTATCGCGATGGCTTTGAATGGCGGACAGAAATTAAGGCTGTCGATGTGATGAACGATTGGTTGGCGTGTGAATAGAGGTGAAGGAATGCCCGCACACACACACACACACACACACACACACACACACACACACACACACACACACACACACACACACACACAGATAGATAGATGGATAGATAGATAGATAGTTTATTGACCACAGTTTGTCACACACAATCATAAAATCAAGCAATATGCATACAACTCAAATTAATTAAACACGAACAAAATACAGAAACACACATAATAAAACCGCAGTCCAAAAATTAAAAACTTAGTGCCAGAAAAATAAGAAATCAAAGCCAAAGTTAAGACAAAGCAATAAAGATCAGTAAGATAAATAAAAGTTTGCGAAACACAAGTTCAAACTAAAAACAAAACTAAAACGCGCATGAAACCCTTATTAACATGAACCAATTATTCCTCGATAAGTTAGACAACAGTTAAAACATCAGGACACAGCTATAAAAGAAATAATAAAACTATTCCATTAAACGAAATTATAACTTAACCATTGAATAGTTACACACACACACACACACACACACACACACACACACACACACACACTGGTTGATTGAATGACTAACTGACTGAATGACTGAATGATTAATTGTCTAGTACACACACACACACACACACACACACACACACACACACACACACACACACACACACACACACACACACACACACACACACACACACACACACACTGATTTCTCATGTATTTCAATCCAAAGCTGGATGTTGCGCCTACGTGCGCAACGACATCACTTGCTCTCGTGCCCACGACCTTGACTCTTCTGAATTTTCCACCATCTGGCTAAGACTTCATTGTCATTCTATTACTAAATACATCTGTGCTGTTTATCTCTCGCCTAACTCTACTAACTATGTAAAACTATTCGACTATTTGAATTCTAAGGTGGAGCGCATCTTGACCCACTCTCCCTTCGCTGAAATCTCCATCTTGAGAGATTTCAATGTTCACCACCTGCTTTGGCTTTCATCCTCTTTCACTGACCAGCCTGGTGAACAAGCCTACAACCTTGCTCTCCTCAACGACCTAGAGCAGTTGGTTCAGCACCCTACTCGTATTCCCGACCGTCTTGGAGACAGGCCCAACATTCTAGACCTCTTCCTTACCTCTAATCCTTCTGCTTACTAAGTCAAACTGTTCTCTCCGTTGGACTCCTCCGATCATAACCTTATTTCTGTATCCTGTCCTATCGCTCCTGTACATCCTCTGGACCCACCGAAGAGGCGATGCTTTTGGCATTTTGCTTCAGCTCGGTGGGACGACCTGAGGATGTACTTTTCCGATTTCCCGTGGAATGATTACTGCTTCCAGGAGAGAGACCCCTACGTGTGTGCTCTGCGCATCACAGAGGTGATTGTCTCTGGAATGGAGGCATACATTCCACGTACTTTCTCTACTCCTCATGCTAAAAAGCCTTGGTTTAATTACGCTTGTTCTCGTGCTATTAAAGATAGAGAGGCAGCTCACAAAAGGTTCCAGAGCCTTCGAACTCCCACTAACTTTGATCTATACATTTCAGCCCGGAATCGTGCCAAATCTATTCTCCAACTTACCAAAACTTCTTATATAAATAGAAAATGTCAACACCTTGCTTCTTCTAATTCTTCCCGTGACTTCTGGCATCTAGCCAAAAATATCTCTTCCAATTTCACTTCTTCCTCTTTCCCTCCTCTCCTTAACCCTGACGGCAGCACTGCCGTCTCATCTGTCTCTAAGGCTGAACTCTTCGCTCAAACTTTCTGTAAGGACTCCACCTTGGACGATTCTGGACATATTCCTCCTACTCATCCCCCCTCTGACTCCTTTATGCCTGTTATTAAGATTCTTCCTAATGATGTTTTCTATGCCCTCTCTGGCCTCACCTCTCAGAAGGCTTATGGACCTGATGGAGTGCCTCCTATTGTCCTTAAAAACTGTGCTTCTGTGCTGACACCCTGCCTGGTCAAACTCTTTCGTCTCTGCCTATCAACATCTATCTCTCCTTCCTGCTGGAAGTATGCCTTTGTACAGCCTGTGCCTAAGAAGGGTGACCGCTCCAATCCCTCAAACTACCGCCCAATAGCTTTACTTTCATGTATATCTAAAGCTTTTGAATCAATCCTTAACCGGAAGATTCAAAAGCACCTTTCCACTTCTAATCTTCTATCTGATCGCCAGTATGGATTCCGCAAGGGGCGTTCTACTGGCGATCTTCTTACTCTCTTAACTGACTCTTGGTCATCCTCGCTTAGCTGTTTCGGTGAAACTTTCTCTGTTGCGCTAGACATATCGAAAGCCTTCGATACAGTCTGGCACCAGTCTTTACTTTCTAAACTGCCCTCTTTCGGATTCTATCCCTCTCTCTGTTCCTTTATCTCGTTTCCTTTCCGGCCGTTCTATCTCTGCGGTGGTAGACGGTCACTGCTCTTCCCCTAAACCTATCAACAGTTGCGTTCCACAGGGCTCTGTCCTATCACCCACTCTCTTCCTGTTATTCATCATTGATATTCTTTCCATAACAAACTGTCCTGTCCACTCGTACGCCGACGACTCCACTCTGCATTATTCAACTTCTTTCAATAGAAGACCATCACAACAGGAAGTACACAACTCCAGACTGGAGGCTGCAGAAAGCTTAACCTCTGATCTTGCTATAATTTGCGATTGGTGCAAAAGGAACTTGGTGTGTTTTAATCCCTCAAAAACTCAATATCTCAACCTGTCACCTCGACACAAGCTTCCAAACACCTATTCCCTATTCTTAAAAAACACTCAGCTGTCACTTTCTTCTACACTAAACATCCTCGGTTTATCCTTAACTCAAAATCTTAACTAGAAACTTCACATCTCTTCTCCCGCCAAATCAGCTTCCTAGAGATTGGGCGTTCTGTATCGTCTCCGCCAGTTCTTCCCCGCTCAGATGCTGTCCATATACAGGGGCCTTGTCCGCCCTCGTATGGAGTATGCATCTCACGTGTGGGGGGGCTCCACCCACACAGCTCTTCTGGACAGAGTGGAGGCTAAGGCTCTTCGTCTCATCAGCTCTCCTCCTCCTACTGATAGTCTTCTACCTCTTAAATTCCGCCGCGATGTTGCCTCTCTTTCTATCTTCTATCCATATTTCCACGCTGACTGCTCTTCTGAACTTGCTAACTGCATGCCTCCCCCTCCGGCCCCGCTGCACACGACTTTCTACTCATGCTCATCCCTATACTGTCCAAACCCCTTATGCAAGAGTTAACCAGCATCTTCACTCTTTCATCCCTCACGCTGGTAAACTCTGGAACAATCTTCCTTCATCTGTATTTCCTTCTGCCTATGACTTGAACTCTTTCAAGAGGAGGTATCAGGACACCTCCTCCCGAATTTGACCTTGCTTTTGGCCACCTCTTCTGATTCTTTTGGGAGCAGCGATTAGCGGCATTTTTTATTATTGTTTTCTTTTTTGTGCCCTTGAGCTGCCTCCTTTGTTGTAAAACAATATATATATATATATATATATATATATATATATATATATATATATATATATATATATATATATATATATATATATATATATATATATATATATATATATAGTGTCAAGTTAAGAAGCATCAAAGTGACTCCTAACACTGTTCCGCTTATGTCGTGTCAAATAAGAAAGTGTATAAAGCATCAAACTACCTAATATATGAAGGACACACATGCGATCATAGTCCTGGACCCTCAGCAACGCCAGAGACAAAGTGCAAAATAGTATCGAAGTGACTCCCAATACTGTTCTACTAATCTTATGACGTGGCAAATAAACAAATAATCTAAAGTATCAGAGTACCTAATATATGAAGGACACAAGTGTGATCAGATTCCTCAACACAGTCACGCCAGAGAGACATCAAGAGAAAAATAGTATCACAGTGACTCCTAATACTGGTCAGGTGGTCGTACGTGGTGTCAAACAAAGTATCTAAAGTATCAAAGTAGGTAACTTATGAAGGAAGTAAATGCGAGATTCCTGGACACAGCCACGCTACAGAGACATCAAGAAGAAAATAGTAACAAAGTAACTCCTAATACCGTTCCTTTGGTCTTATGTAGTGTCAAACAAAGTATATAAAAGTACCTAATTTATGAAGGACACAAATGCGACAAGATTCCTTAACAGTCACGCTACACAGACATCAACTGGAAAATAGTATGAAAGTGACTCCTAATACTGGTCCGCAGGTCTTATGTAGTGTCATATAAACAAAGTAAATTATCAACGTACCTAACTTATGAAGGATACAAACGCGAGAAGATTCCTGGACACAGTCACATTAGTACAGAGACAAACATCTAAAGAGGCAAACAGACAGAGTTCATTGACCACAGTTTCCATAAAATTTAAAATACGTATATGCTAAAAGCTTCACTAACTTTTTTTTTTTTACATTAAAGGAATTTTTACAGTAAAGGAAGCAGCTCAAGGGCAACAAAAAGAAAGTGTAGAAAGAAAAGCCCGCTAATCGCTGCTCCTATAAAAGAGAAAAATAAGGAGTGACCAGAAGAGAGGTCAATTTCGGGTGGAGGTGCCTTGATACTCTCCTCTTGAAAGAGTTCAAGTCGAATACATTTAAAACCCTCGCAAAGTCATTCAAGTTGACCATACACGTGTAATCTGGTACGAAACACGGCACACAGAAATCGACGAAAACTGGCAAACAAAAACGAAACAAAACAAAACATAAATCAAGTCTAACATAGTGACTCCTAATACTGGCCAGCGGGTTATGTAGTGTAAAGTAAACAAAGTATCATGCGAATAATTTATGAAGGACACAAATGCGAACAGATTCCTCCGACCCAGTCACGTAAGATAGACATCAGGAGTAAAATGGACGGCATGTGCACTCGATCACCTGAAATAGACATCAGGAGTAAAATGGACGACACTCGATCTCCTGAAATAGACATCAGGAGTAAAATGGACGACACTCGATCTCCTGAAATAGACATCAGGAGTAAAATGGACGACACTCGATCACCTGAAATAGACATCAGGAGTAAAATGGACGACACTCGATCTCCTGAAATAGACATCAGGAGTAAAATGGACGACACTCGATCTCCTGAAATAGACATCAGGAGTAAAATGGACGACACTCGATCACCTGAAATAGACATCAGGAGTAAATGGACGACACTCGATCACCTGAAATAGACATCAGGAGTAAATGGACGACACTCGATCACCTGAAATAGACATCAGGAGTAAATGGACGACACTCGAAAACCTGAAATAGACATAAGGAGTAAAATGGACGACACTCGATCACCTGAAATAGTAATAAGGTGTAACTGTACGACACTCGATCACCTGAAATAGACATCAGGAGTAAAATGGACGACACTCGATCACCTGAAATAGACATCAGGAGTAAATGGACGACACTCGAAAACCTGAAATAGACATAAGGAGTAAAATGGACGACACTCGATCACCTGAAATAGACATCAGGAGTAAATGGACGACACCCGAAAACCTGAAATAGACATCAGGAGTAAAATGGACGACACTCGATCACCTGAAATAGACATCAGGAGTAAATAGACGACTCTCGATCACCTGAAATCAATATGCATTCAGAACTGCCGCTGTAAATCATCACCAGCAGACCAAACTATTCTTATAAACTATTCTTATAATCCTCTTGTCCCTTAACGAACTAACGGACCGCTGCTGAGCTTAGAAGGGAAAAATGTAAGCTGTCAAAAGTCCTAAATTAACACCTATGAAATTATTACAACAGGAACTACGATTTTGACAAGTTTTCCGATGTACTCTGTGTGAAGTAATATGTAGTTTGGTGTGTGTGTGTGTGTGTGTGTGTGTGTGTGTGTGTGTGTGTGTGTGTATTTTACAGGAAAGAAAGCAGCTCTAGTGCAACAAAAAAATAAATAAAAAACAAAAAAAGTCCACTAATCACGGCTCATATGAAAAAAAGAAACTAGAAATGAGTGTGTTTGGGAGTGTGTGTGTGTATGGGTGAGTCAGTTATTATGAGTGTGTGTGTGTGTGTGTGTGTGTGTGTGTGTGTGTGTGTGTGTGTGTGTGTGTGTGTGTGTGTTTTCTTACAAAAAAGGAGAAAGCTCAAGGGCACAAAAAAAGGAAACAATAATAAAAAAAGGCCCG
>NC_066514.1:11424348-11434348 GCF_024679095.1 Eriocheir sinensis | reverse complement strand
TTGTTTCAGGAATGGGGGCATACATTCCACGTACTTTCTCTACTCCTCATGCTAAAAAGCCTTGATTTAATCACGCTTGTTCTCGTGCTGTCAAAGATAGAGAGGCACCTCACAAAAGATACCAGAGCCTTCGAACTCCCGCTAGCCATGAGCTTTACATTTCCGCCCGGAATCGTGCCAAATCTATTCTTCAACTTATCAAAAACTCTTTTATCCATAGCTAATGTCAACACCTTGCTTTCTCTAATTCTTCCAGAGACTTCTGGCACTTAGCCAAAAATATCTCCTCCAATTTCACTTCTTCCTCGTTCCCGCCTCTTCTTAACCCAGACGGAAGCACTGCCGTCTCTTCTATCTCTAAGGCTGAGCTCTTCGCTCAAACTTTCTGTAACAACTCCACTCTGGGCGATTCTGGGCATATTCTTCTTACTCATCCCCCCTCCTACTCCCTTATGCCTGTTATTAAGATTCTTCCTAATGATGCTTTCTATGCCCTCTCTGGCCTCAACTCTCAGAAGCTTATGGACCTGATGGAGTGCCTCCTATTGTCCTTAAAAACTGTGCTTCCGTGCTGACACCCTGCCTGGTCAAACTCTTTCGCCTCTGCCTGTCAACACCTACCTTTCCTTCCTGCTGGAAGTACGCCTTCGTACAGCCTGTGCCTAAGAAAGGTGACCGTTCCAATCCCTGAAACTACCGCCCTATAGCTTTACTTTCCTGTCTATTTAAAGCTTTTGAATCAATCCTTAACCGGAAGATTCAAAAGCACCTTTCCACTTCTAATCTTCTATCTGATCGCCAGCATGGGTTCCGCAAGGGGCGTTCTACTGGTGATCTTCTAGCTCTCTTAACTGACTCTTGGTCATCCTATCTTAGGCGTTTCGGTGAAACTTTCTCAGTTGCTCTTGACATATCGAAAGAATTCGATAGTCTGGCACAGGTCTTTGCTTTTTAAACTGCCCTCTTTCAATTTATATGCTTCTCTATGTTCCTTTATCTCCAGTTTCCTTTCCGACCGTTCTATCTCTGATGTGGTAGACGGTCACTGCTCTTCCCCTAAACCTACTAACAGTGGTGTTCCACAGGGCTCTGTCCTATCACCCACTCTCTTCCTGTTATTCATCAATGATCCTCTTTCCATTACAAACTGTCCTATCCACTCATACGCTGATGAATCCACTCTGCATTATTCAACTTCTTTCGACAGAGAATCCTCTCAACCGGAATTACATGGCTCCAGTCTGGAGGCTGCAGAACGATTAACCTCACACCTTACTATCATTTCCGATTGGGGTAAAAGGAACCTTGTGTCCGTCAATGCCTCAAAAACCCAATTTCTCCACCTATCAACTCGACACAATCTTCCAAACAACTATCCCCTATTCTTCGACAACACTCAGCTGTCACCATCTTCAACACTAAACATCCTCGGTCTATCCTTAACTCAAAATCTCAACTGAAAACTTCACATCTCTTCTCTCACTAAATCAGCTTCCTCGTGGTTAGGCGTTCTGTATCGTCTCCGCCAGTTCTTCTCCCCCGCACAGTTGCTATCCATATACGAGGGCATTGTCCGCCCTCATTATGGAGTATGCATCTCACGTGTGGGGGTGTTCCACTCACACAGCTCTCTTGGACAGAGTGGAGTCTAAGGCTCTTCGTCTCATCAGCTCTCCTCCTCTTACTGACAGCCTTCTACCTCTTAATTTCCGCAGCCATGTTGCCTCTCTTTCTATCTTCTATCGATATTTTCATGCTGACTGCTCTTCTGAACTTGCTAACTGCATGCCTCCCCCCCTCCCGCGGCCCCGCTGCACGTGACTTTCTACTCATGCTCATCCCTATACTGTCCAAACCCCTTATGCAAGAGTTAACCAGCATCTTCACTCTTTCATCCCTCACGCTGGTAAACTCTAGAACAATCTTCCTTCTTCTGTATTTCCTCCTGCCTACGACTTGAACTCTTTCAAGAGGGTATCAGGACACCTCTCCTCCCGAAATTGACCTCTCTTTCGGCCACCTCTGGATTCTTTTTGTGAGCAGCGAGTAGCGGGCTTTTTCTTATTATTTTTTACTTTTTATTGTTGCCCTGAGCTGTCTCCTTTGTTGTAAAAAAAATTCATTTATGACATTTACCGACATACAAGGGGTGTAGCTTGTTTCATTTATCATATTTACCGACATAAAAGGGGTGCAGGTTATCTCATTTATCACATTTACCGACATACAAGGGGTGTAGGCTGTCTCATTTATCACATTTACCGACATACAAGGGGTGTAGGTTGTCTCATTTATCACATTTACCGACATACAAGGGGTGCAGATTATCTCTTTTATCACATTTACCGACATAAATGGGGTGCAGGTTTCCTCATTTATCACATTTACTGACATACAAGGGGTGTAGGTTGTTTCATTTATCACATTTACCGACATACAAGGAGAGCAGGTTATCTAATTTATCAAATTTACCCTCCTGGTCAAACTCTTTCGCCTCTGCCTGTCAACATCTACCTTTCCTTCCTGCTGGAAGTACGCCTACATACAGCCTGTGCCTAAGAAGGGTGACCGTTCCAGTCCTTCAAACTACCGTCGTATAGCTTTACTTTCTTGTCTATATAAAGCTTTTGAATCAATCCTTAACCGGAAGATTCAAAAGCACCTTTCCACTTCTGACCTTCTCTCTGATCGCCAGTATGGGTTCGGCAAAGGGCGTTCTACTGGCGATCTTCTTGCTCTCTTAACTGATTCTTGGTCATCCTCTCGTAGCCGTTTCGGTGAAACTTTCTCAGTTGCGTTAGACATATCGAAAGCCTTCGATAGAGTCTGGCACAAGTCTTTGCTTTCTAAACTGCCCTCTTTCGGATTCTATCCCTCTCTCTGTTCCTTTATCTCCAGTTTCCTTTCCGGCCGTTTTATATCTGCGGTGGTAGACGGTCACTGTTCTTCCCCTAAACTTATGAACAGTGGTGTTCCACAGGGCTCTGTCCTATCTCTCACTTTCTTACTGTTATTCATCAATGATCTTCTTTTCATAAAAACAAATGTCCTGTCCACTCATACGCAGACGACTCCACTCTGCATTATTCAACTTCTTTCAACAGTAGACCCTCTCAACAGGAATTGGGAGACTCCAGACTGGAGGCTGCAGAACTCTTAACCTCAGACCTTGCTATAATTTCCGATTGGGGTAAAACGAACCTTGTGACCTTCAAGGCCTCAAAACCTTAATTTCTCCACCTATCAACTCGACACAATCTTCCAAACACCTATCCCTTATTCTTCGACAACACTCAGCTGTCACCTTCATCAACACTAAACATCCTCCGTCTATCCTTTACTCAAACTCTTAACTGGAAACTTCACATCTCTTTCACTAAATCAGCTTCCTCGAGGATGCGCGTTCTGTATCGTCTCCGCCAGTTCTTCTCCCCCGCGCAGTTGCTATACATATATAGGGGCCTTGTCCGCCCTCGTATGGAATATGCATCTCACGTGTAGGGGGGCTCCACTCACACAGCTCTCTTGGACAGAGTGGAATCTAAGGCTCTTCGTCTCATCAGCACTCCTCTTACTGACAGCCTTCTACCTCTTAAATTCCGCCACCATGCTGCTTCTCTTTCTATCTTCTATCGATATTTTCACCCTGACTGCACTTCTGAGTTTGCTAACTGGAAGCCTCCCCACCTCCCGAGGCCCCGCTACACGCGACTTTCTACTCATTCCTATGCTGTCCAAATCCTTTATGCAAGAGTTAGCCAGCTTCTCCATTCTTTTCTTTGTCTGTATTTCCTCCTGCCTACGACTTGAGCTCTTTCAAAAAGAGTGTATCAAGACACCTTTCCACCCGAAGTTGACCTCCCTTTTGGCTACTCTTCACTATTGTCTGTTGTGGCAGCATCGAGTAGTGGGCTTTTTATTTTTGCCCTTTTTTTGTTCCCTTTGAACCGTCTTCTTTATTGTAAAAAAATACAAGAGCTGCACGTTGTCTCATTTATCACATTTACCGACATACAAGGGGTGTAGGTTACCTCATTTATCACATTTACCGACATACAAGGGGTGCAGGTTATCTCATTTATCACATTTACCGACATACAAGGGGTGTAGGTTATCTCATTTATCACATTTACCGACATACAAGGGGTGCAGGTTATCTCATTTATCACATTTACCGACATACAAGGGGTGCAGGTTACCTCATTTATCACATTTACCGACATACAAGGGGTGTAGGTTATCTCATTTATCACATTTACCGACATACAAGGGGTGCAGGTTACCTCATTTATCACATTTACCGACATACAAGGGGTGCAGGTTGTCTCATTTATAACATTTATCGACATACAAGGGATGCAGGTTATCTCATTTATCACATTTATCGACATACAAGGGGTGCAGGTTATCTCATTTATCACATCTACCGACATACAAGGGGTGTAGGTTATCTCATTTATCACATCTACCGACATACAAGGGGTGCAGGTTATCTCATTTATCACATCTACCGACATACAAGGGATGCAGGTTATCTCATTTATCACATTTATCGACATACAAGGGGTGCAGGTTATCTCATTTATCACATTTATCGACATACAAGGGGTGCAGGTTATCTCATTTATCACATTTACCGACATACAAGGAATGCAGGTTATCTCATTTATCACATCTACCGACATACAAGGGGTGCAGGTTATCTCATTTATCACATTTACCGACATACAAGGAATGCAGGTTATCTCATTTATCACATCTACCGACATACAAGGGGTGCAGGTTATCTCATTTATCACATTTACCGACAGACAAGGGGTGAAGGTTATTTCATTTATCACATTTACTGACATTCAAGGGGTGCAGGTTATCTCAATTATCACATTTACTGACAATCAAGGGATGCAGGTTATCTCATTTATCACATTTACTGACATTCAAGGGGTGCATGTTATCTCAATTATCACATTTACCGACAAACAAGGGATGCAGGTTATCTCATTTATCACATTTACTGACATACAAGGGGTGCAGGTTATCTCATTTATCACATTTACTGACATACAAGGGGTGCAGGTTATCTCAATTATCACATTTACTGACATTCAAGGGGTGCAGGTTATCTCAATTATCACATTTACTGACATTCAAGGGGTGCAAGAACAAACTTTCATATCTAAAGCATTTTCAAATTAAAAACATACGCTGTAGTTTATTTCAACACAAATTAAAATAAATATGGGTGGGACAATGTCGGTAAATGTGATAAATAAAACCTGCACACTTTGTAAATCGGTAAACGTGATAAATGAGATAACCTACACCCCTTGTATGTCGGTAAATGTGATAAATGAGATAACCTACACCCCTTGTTTGTCGGTAAATGTGATAACTGAGACAACCTGCACCCCTTGTTTGTCGGTAAATGTGATAACTGAGACAACCTGCACCCCTTTATGTCGGTAAATGTGATAAATGAGATAACCTGCACCCCTTGTATGACAAGCAGTCGACAAAATACACGTTGCCGTGCCGAAATTCATCCACCCTGTGTGCATTTAAACAAGGCGGACGGACTAAAACAAGGGGACGAGACTCGACGGCACACGGCACTGTGTCCTCCCGAGTGAGTGATGACGCCATGTACGTCCTTACAGGTAACCAAGAGTCCTGGACACCAGCCAGCAGCCACCGACAGAAGATGGCGGCCTTCACGGAAAGTGTTGTCTTCCGTTTGAAGTTATTGCGCGTCCTGGAGACGGCCGGCCAGAAGGTGTTGACGTACACCCTCCTGTGCGGGACACCAGGCAAGGACCCGAGCGAAACCCTCGTCGAGTACCTCGCCAGGCTTCCGGACACCTCGACGGCCAAATACAAGAACATAAAAGAAAAAGGAAAGTACTTCGATAAGACTCAGAAGCCAATGATCAATAGTGATCCTTCATGTAGCAACTTTGATATTTCCTTGCTCTCTAAAGCGATTACAGTGGCATGCGAAGGATGGGATGATACTTCTCAGCTCGCTAGGCTGGTCAAGATGATAAAGGACACGAGGAATGACGTGGTGCATGAAACACATAAAAAAATTACTAAACATGCTTACCTGACCGAGCTCACAAAGTTGCAGAAAGAATTTGATGAGACACTAGACGCCACGATGGCGAAGTACAACACTGACGGGGTGGAGTGTGACAAGAAGAGGAAAGAAGTTGAAAAGCATGTCCGCGACATCAGGGACGAGCCTTAGCGAGGATGAAGTATTGAGAAGGTCCTTGCGCGATCTGCTGCCACACTTCCGGAAGGAGGCTGATGAGGAACTCAAACAAAGGCTGACCGTGCCACGCTCCTTGACCCGCTTCGGTTTCTCAACCGCTATGAACAGCTCCGAGTAGACGTAACAACTATTTTCTCAGAAATTATCATTGAAGAAGAAAAGAAGAATATCCATTACTCGAAGCTACTCACTCTCGCCCAGAATAGTAGTGCACCCGCATCGCCACACCTTATACTGATAGAAGGAGATGCTGGCAGTGGAAAAACCACTCTTCTTACATACACTCTTTCCAATTACTTGAAGGAGGAGAGTGATCGCCAAATGAAGGGGCTCGGCCACTACCATCTTTTGTTATGGGTGGTGTGCCGAGAGAAGAGTAGCCTCACTCTTAAGGATCTGATAGACAGCCTCCTGCCCGGCGCCTGTGCCCGGTATAGTAACTTACTGATGCCTTTACTGAAGTACAGCAGGGTCCTCTTCCTGATAGATGGGCTTGACGAGATGAACGACGATTCACTCGTCAGAGATATCCTGAGCCAAGCTAAGGACTGCCCTAACTTCACTTTACTTTCAACATCCCGCCCAGAAGCCATAGAAGGAATGAAGGCAATGACGCCCAAAGAATTTAAGGTTTCCCACCTGAAGCTGGAGGGCGTCTCCGTTGATAATAGGACCGAGCTAGCATTAAAGCACTATCGCTGGCTGTGTGGCACCAAGCCTGTAGACGAGGCCCGCCTCAGGCAGGTCATGCAAGAGTTAGCCTGGAGTGAGATCTTCAAGATGCCTCTAAATATTCTCTTCCTCGTGACTTTATTCCACATCGAGCCTCAAAAACTGACAACCAAGATAACCCAGACCGAGCTGTACCAGAAGATCCTGGACTGGTGTGTGGCGAAGTTGCGGCACAGACTCGCTGGTTGTCCCGGAGTACCCAAAGGTCCCCTCCTCGGGATAGCAATTAAACATTTTTTGCTTGAATTGTACAAAATTGCATTGCAGGGACTCCTTCATAGCAAATTATATCTCAGTGATGGTGATCTTGAACACCTGGCTGAGTTCTGTGACGGAAAGGGCCTGCCGCTGGAGGACACCTTATCAGCCTTCTACTCCCTGCGGCGGGTTGGGACGGCAGAGCAGTATCACGCTCCTCACAAGGGCCTTCAAGACTTTTTCGCGGCCTGCCACATTCATGGATGCTTCAGTAACAACTACAACTCAGGAGACATCCGAAAAGAGCTACACAAAATGGCAGGACAAAACCTACAGCTTGGCCCGCTCAGGAACATGTTGTGTCACCTACTGGGGCTGCTCAGCCGTCGCAGTCCCAGTGTCAAGGCGGTGGAGGAAACCGTGGACCTGTTAGAAGCGTCTGGGATGAAGAAAACTAATGACTGGCTGTCTGTGCTGGCGGAAACGGAGCCCGATCTCGACACCATGCTAAGGGTGGCACACCATATAGACCGGGATGAAGAATATGATGATGATGATGATGATGATGATGATGATGATGATGATGATGATGATTATAATCGCATAAAAGTATGTGACGGCACAGTGAACATCGCCACTCTCCTTTTGCCTGCCATCCGTCGAAGGAAAGTAAACATAGACCTGATGAGGGACCACAGTGGGATGGAAGACTTGCTTGCAGCCCTTCATGACCATAAATTAGAGAGTCTACACTTCAGTCACCACTACAAACACCCTCGTCCAGACGCTGACTCGGCTCCCCTGCTGCAACAAGCCCCATGGTAAGACACGTCCACTCACCTCCACCATTGCACTGCGGACAACAGGGACTCACTGTGCTATTGCCTATCCCAAAACTGTCTATCCATCTATCTGTCAATCCCCTTTCTTACCTACCTAGCAATCAATCCATCTAATATATAAACAGAAGAAGCCTGCACTTACCTAATTTCCACTTTGATTATCCTGAAATTGATACAAGTACACCATAACACAAAAATTTTCCTATGAGGTGAATTGACAGAAATAATTTACATCACCACGATTATCATAAAATTTTGCTTTCCTCTATGGTATTTTGTTTGTTATCATAATACATCGTCACCAACACCAGAACGAGCTAATATAGTGTCTCATTAGTTTCATTATTATTATTATTATTATTATTATTATTATTATTATTATTATTATTATTATTATTATTATTACAGTATTATTGGTATAGATATACAATCATTATTATTATTATTATTATTATTATTATTATTATTATTATTATGATTGTTGTTATTATTATTATTATTATTATTATTATTAGTAGTAGTAGTAGTAGTAGTAGTAGTAGTAGTAGTAGTAGTAGTAGTAGTAGTAGTAGTAGTATAGTCAGTTTCATTCCGTCTGTCCACTCGGTAACGTGGATGTGGCACCTGCGCGTTGTGAGCTCGCGATTGCGTGAAGATCAACTTTATGTTTTCAGTGATACATTTGAGTGTTTGAGTACACAAAACAAGTGTTAATAACACAAACACTGTGCTAGATCGGCATCGCATGACCCTCCAACACCCCCCCAACAATTTATATTATGCAACTAGGGGTCGAAAATGGAAAATGCTGGAAAGTAAAAATGGCGCGATTATAAACACTTGCCAGCGCTACAACGGGCTGGGGCCGACCATCAGGCCCTACTATGAAGGCCTACCGGCGCCACAGGCCAAGACGTAAAAAAAAAGAAGAAAAAACTGACTGTTTATAATGATATGTTGTAGGGTTCATCAGGGCTAACAAATGTTCTTATATCATGTCTATCTCTACAATGCATGGTAAGCCAGGAAACTAACTTGAAAACAACAGCACAACAGCACAACCATACAACAACAACAACAACAACAACACTAAGGATGATGGAATCTGTTGCGTCGCGTCTGCGATTATACAATGTCATGTCTACAATGCATGGGTAAGCCAGGAAAAACAACGAAGAAAACAACAACAACAACAACAACAACAACAACAACAACAACAACAACAACACTAAGATGGACAATCTGTGATCAGCGTCTGTCTCGTCGTTAAAAAAAACCTCGAGGCCTCTTATATGAACCACAAACAAACCGTTTTGCATCGATGATTATCTACCATACAAGCACACGAAGGAACAACTTGTATATCAAACAGTATAGTTTGATCATTCTCGAACGATTCATAGCCTTTCAGATACTCATATTTCATCTCATTCAGGTCCATAAAGTGATATACGACTCTGCAAGTGTCTATACATAAGAAATTTTGATGCGTTGCATGTAAATAACATGTGTAGCCTAATTTGCGAAGTAGCCTATAGCATCGCATTCAACAGTTATTATTTACTGTTACATGTTATTTCAATTATTGATCGTTATTTACATGCAGAAAATCAATAAAGTACCTTTTATTTGCACTTGCAGAGACAGATGTCTTTTATGGCGTCTTCTTATTTACCGTTTCTGGGTCGTGATCTGTAACTTGATAGATAGAGTCCCGACAACCTAAGATTTGGACGCCATTATTGGGCCTGTTTTCGCCGCGCTTTTCAAACGCTGGCACACGCTCTCGCGGCGAAAACAGGGCCAATCATGGCGTCCAAATCTTAGGTTGTCGGGACTCTCTCTATCAAGAAACTACAGATCACGACCCAGAAACGGGTTACGCTATATGGAAGACGCTATTAATACACCTGAAATGAACTATCAATCAATGAATATGAAAAACCACAGATCA
>NC_066514.1:11319348-11414348 GCF_024679095.1 Eriocheir sinensis | reverse complement strand
GTCGTGGACAAGTTCGGCATCTTGCTTTCCTGTTCTTGGCCGTTCGGGGACATGTCTGCGTCCACCGCGCGACTTTTGGCAGTTGGTCACGACCGCCACAATAGTTTCATGTTGCATGAAAAATTCGCGGCCGTTTGCCTAATGTGCACGAATGCAAAATGGACGCCGAATTGTCGCCGAGATGTCGCCGACATGTCCAAGACAATTCGGCGTCCGATTCGCGGTGCTCGGCGAATTGTCGCCGAATTTTGACCGTTGAAATTTCAATTTTATTGGCAAATTTGTCGCCGACATGTAGCCGAATATTCGGGGATATGTCTCCGACATGTCGCCGAATGGCCAAGACTATTCGGGGACATGTCCCCGAGTATTCGGCGAATTAATCACGACACGGCAAACGGGTCGCGCTGGGAGGTGTACACGGGGTCTGTCTATCTATCTATCTATCTATCTATCAATCAATCTATCTTTCTATTTATGTATTATCTCTCTCTCTCTCTCTCTCTCTCTCTCTCTCTCTCTCTCTCTCTCTCTCTCTCTCTCTCTATATATATATATATATATATATATATATATATATATATATATATATATATATATATATATATATATATATATATATATATACGGAATAAAATAATACTATAATAATAAATGCTAAACAAGAAAATATGAAAAACAAGAAGAATCATGAATCTATAAAATAGGTATGGAACTAACATTTTCATTTATTTCATAATTAATTTACTATTTATTACTTTATTTATTTCTTAATATCATTATTCTGCCATTATTTAACCTTTTTTACATTTTTACTTATTTAAATTTATTTCTTCTTTCAGTTACTGGTTTGTTTATTAATATTACGTAAACATTCATTCATTCTAAAATATTTGTAGGAAGGCAAAACAAAACCGGTCACATTTATACATTTTATTACACATACTATCATACATATTACCACACATATTACCACACATGGTATTTACTCGCCCACAATACTGTCCTACCAGGCCACTGCTCCCCGGGTGTTGTAGTAGTCCATGAGGTAGGCGCGGATTCCCGTGCTTTTATATGCCACATGGGCATCAGATGATCAGCTGTCAGAAATCTTGGCACTGTCGGAGAATTGTCCCCGACATGTCGCCGACACTTCGGGGACATGCGAAGACAATTCGGAGACTTGTCGCCAGTTATTCAGCGACAAAAAAAAAAAAAGTAAAATTTCAGATTTTGAGCTCGGCGACATGGACAACGAATAGTCGGGAACATGTCTCCGAATTGTCCCCGAATTGGCTTGAGCATTCGCTGACATGTCCCCGAATGGTAACGAGCTGTAAGAATCTTGGTCATGTCGGCGATCCGGTCGCCGCTTTTTTTCACGAACTGATTCGGCGTCAAATTCGTGGTCAAAATTCGGCAGTGTATTTGGGGCTTAGGTCTAACAATCAAGTGAGGGGAACACCGCAGGAGAGTGAGGGAGAGAGAGAAGGAAACCCACCAGGCAGCCTGCACCCACTCCTTAACCTTCCCGCGTCCTGTAAAACGGTAAACAACATATGCACCAACCCTTTTTAAAATAGTTATGGAGTGGAAAAAGGAAAAAGAGAACTGGAAAACGGTAAACAAGATATGCACCAACTCTTTTTACAGTAGTTATGGAGTGGAGAAAGGAGAAAAAAAAAACCTTGAATGGTAAGTCAGTCAGCTACGCACGCAATATAACGCAACCACAAACCCTTAAGGAATACGCCAATAGTGTTCTGAATTGTGTGAAGGAGAAAGAACACTGAAAGGCGGTAAATGTATACGCACCAACTCTTTTTAAATACAGCTCTGGAGTGAAGGAAAGAGAAAGAACATTGAAATTATAATACTCAGTTACGTAAAGCATGAAAATACATGTATCCACCTCTAAGGAAGATTATAATGCTAACCGAGCCTAACCTAGCCTAACGTAGCCTTACTTAATATAGTGTAAAGTAATGCACGAAGACCTAAGTGTACAAAGGAGTAAGAACACTGAAATGCGGTAATTATATATCCATTACCTCTTTTAAATACTGTTCTAGAGTGAAATAAAGAGAAAGAACATTGAAGGTATACTACTCTGTTACGTACGGCAAGAGAATACATGTATCAACCCTCAAGGAGGATTCTAATACCATTCTGAATTGTATAAAGAACACAGAAATGCGGAAAAAAAAGGAATTACATGACTCCAGACTGGAGATTGTAGAACGCTTAACCTCAGACCATTCTATCATTTCCGATTGGGGTAAAGGAACTTGTCCTTCAATACCTCAAAAATCCAATTTCTCCACCTATCAACTCGACACAATCTTCCAAACACCTATCCTTATTCTTCGACAACACTCAGCTGTCGTCTTCAATTAAACATCCCGGTCTATCCTTAACTGAAAATCTTAGCTGGAAACTTCTTAATTCTCTCACTAAATTAGCTTCCTCGAGGTTGGGCGTTCAGTATCGTCTCCGCCAGTTCTTTTCCACCGCACAGTTGTTATCCATATACAGGGGCCTTTTTTTTTTTTTTTTATTTTTTTTTACAGCTAAAGAGAAAGCTCAAGGGCGCAAAGAAAAAAAAAAAGAAAAAAAGGCCCGCCACTCACTGCTCCCGAACAGAGGTTCACGGAGTGTCCAAAATCAGAGGTTAATTTCGGGGAGAGAGTCCTGATACCCTCCTCTTGAAAGAGTTCAAGTCGTAGGCAGGAGGAAATACAGATGAAGGAAGATTGTTCCAGAGTTTACCAGCGTGAGGGATGAAAGAGTGAAGATGCTGGTTAACTCTTGCATAAGGGGTTTGGACAGTATAGGGATGAGCATGAGAAGAAAGTCGAGTGCAGCGGGGCTGCGGGAGGGGGGGAGGCATGCAGTTAGCAAGTTCAGAAGAGCAGTCAGCGTGGAAATATCGATAGAAGATAGAAAGAGAGGCAACATTGCGGCGGAATTTAAGAGGTAGAAGACTATCAGTATGAGCAGGAGAGCTGATGAGACGAAGAGCCTTAGCCTCCACTCTGTCCAGAAGAGCTGTGTGAGTGGAGCCCCCCCACACATGAGATGCATACTCCATACGAGGACGGACAAGGCCCCTGTATATGGACAGCAACTGTGCAGGGGAGAAGAACTGGCGGAAACGGTACAGAACGCCCAGCCTCGAGGAAGCTGATTTAGTAAGAGATGAGATATGAAGTTTCCAGTTAAGATTTTGAGTTAAGGATAGACCGAGGATGTTTAGTGTTGAGAAAGGTGATAGCTGGGTGTTGTCAAAGAATAGGGGATAGTTGTTTGGAAGATTGTGTCGAGTGGATAGGTGAAGAAACTGTGTTTTTGAGGCGTTGAAGGACACCAGGTTCTTCTTGCCCCAATCGGAAATAATAGTAAGGTCTGAGGCTAAGCGTTCTGCAGCCTCCAGCCTTGAGTCGTTAAGTTCCTGAAGGGTGGGTCTTCTATTAAAAGAAGTTGAATAATGCAGAGTGGAATCATCGGGGTAGGAATGGATAGGACAGTTCGTTTTGGAAAGAAGGTCATCAATGAACAACAGAAAAAGAGTGGGAGATAGGACAGAACCCTGTGGGACACCACTGTTAATAGATTTAGGGGAAGAACAGTGACCGTCTACCACGGCAGAAATAGAACGGTCAGAAAGGAAACTGGAGATAAAGGTACAGAGAGAAGGATAGAAACCGTAGGAGGGTAGTTTAGAAAGCAAAGATTTGTGCCAGACCCTATCAAAAGCTATTGATATGTCCAGCGCAATAGCAAAAGTTTCACCGAAACGGGTAAGGGAGGATGACCAAGAGTCAGTTAAGAAGGCTAGGAGATCACCAGTAGAACGCCCCTTGCGGAACCCATACTGGCGATCAGATAGAAGGTCAGAAGTGGAAAGGTGCTTTTGAATCTTCCGGTTAAGGATTGATTCAAAAGCTTTAGATAGACAAGAAAGTAAAGCAATAGGACGGTAGTTTGAGGGATTGGAGCGGTCACCCTTCTTAGGTACAGGCTGTATGAAGGCATACTTCCAGCAAGAAGGAAAGGTAGATGTTGACAGGCAGAGGCGAAAGAGTTTGACCAGGCAGGGTGACAGCACAGAGGCACAGTTTTCAAGGACAATGGGAGGCCCTTCATTTGGTCCATAAGCCTTCTGAGGATTGAGGCCAGTGAGGGCATAGAATACATCATTTTGAAGAATCTTTATAACAGGCATAAAGGAGTCAGAGGGGGGATGAGTATGAGGAATATGCCCAGAATCGTCCAGAGTGGAGTTTTTAGAAAAAGTTTGAGAGAAGAGTTCAGCCTTAGAGATAGATGAGACGGCAGTGTTGCCGTCAGGACTGAGTGGAGGAAAGATGAAGAAGTGAAGTTGGAGATGTTTTTGGCTAGATGCCAGAAGTCACGGGAAGAGTTAGAAAGCAAGGTTTGACATTTTCTATTAATGAAAGAATTTTTGGCTGGTCGGAGAATAGATTTGGCACGATTTAAGGCAGAAATGTAAAGTTCATAATTAGCATTAGTTTGAAGGCTCTGGTACCTTGTCCACCTTCGTATGGAGTATGCATCTCACGTGTGGGGGGGCTCCACTCACACAGCTCTTCTGGACAAAGTGGAGTCTAAGGCTCTTCGTCTCATCAGCTGGCGATTACGAGAGAGAGAGAGAGAGAGAGAGAGAGAGAGAGAGAGAGAGAGAGAGAGAGAGAGAGTAATCTAACCTAATCTCGCCTTACCTACCTAACCGAGCCTAACCTTACCTAACGTAGCCTTACTTAATATAGTGTAAAGTAATGCACGAAGACCTAACCTAACTTAACTCTCGTTACCTGACCTAACCTAACCTAATCTATCCTAACGAGAGGGCGAGGGCGAGAGAAGGCGAGAGAGGGTAAGGGGAAGGATGTGAGAGAGTGGCGAATCTTGAGGAATACAGAAGATCTAACCCAGCTTACACTAGCCTTATACCTAACCAAACATAATCTAACCTAATATATCCTAGCGAGAGGGAGCAGACAAGGGAAGGAGAGATAAGAGGCATGATGGGGACGAGTCTATCTTAGCGAGAGGGAAAGGGCGAAGGAGAGGGAGAGGGTGAGAGGGACGACTTACCTAACCTAACCTCACCTAGTCTTAACTACTTATCTTTAACTGGTCTTACCTAATCTAGCTTTATCTAGCCTTACATAACCTAATCTATCCTAGGGACCAGGTAGGAGCGAGAGAAAGGGAATGCCAGTGCGAGGCAAGGAGTGCAAGAGGGTCGAGTCAACCTAACCTTACCTTTCCTAACCTAACCTAAGGTAACCCAATCTTAACTAGAGAGCAGACAATTAAGCCAGGGTCAGCATCCCACCCAAACAATTAAGCCAGGGTCAGCATCCCACCCAGACAATTAAGCCAAGGTCAGCATCCCACCCAGACAATTAAGCCAGGGGCAACATCCCACCCTGACAATTAATCTAGGGTCAGCATCCCACCCTGACAATTAAGCCAGGGTCAGCATCCCACCCAGACAATTAAGCCAAGGTCAGCATCCCATCCTGGCAATTGAGCCAGGGTCAGCATCCCATCCAGAAAATTAAGCCAAGGTAAGCATCCCACCCAGGCAGTAAAGCGAGGGTCACCATCCCACCCAGGCAGTTAAGCCAGGGTCATCATCACACAAGGCAGTTAAGCCAGGGTCAACATCCCACCCAGGCAGTTAAGCCAGGGTCATCATCCCACCCAGGCAGTTAAGCCATGGTCAGCATCTCACCCAGGCAGTAAAGCGAGGGTCAGCGTCCCACCCAGGCAGTTGAGCCAGGGTCAGCATCCTACCCTAAGCAGTAAAACCAAGGTCAGCATCCCACCCAGGCAGTTAAGCCAAGGTCAGCATCCCACCCTGGCAGTTAAGCCAAGGTCAGCATCCCACCCTGGCAGTTAAGCCAGGGTTAGCATCCCACCCAGGCAGTTGAGCCAGGGTCAGCATCCAACCCAAGCGGCTAAGCCAGGTCAGCATCCCACCAGGAAATTATGCCAGGTCAGCATCCTACCCAGGCAGTTAAGCCAGGTCAGTATCTCACCAATACATTTAAGCCAGGGTCTGCATCCCAACCAGGTAGTTAAGCCAACGTCAGCATCCCACCCATGCAGTTAAGCCAGGGTCAGCATCCCAACCAGGTAGTTAAGCCAACGTCAGCATCCCACCCATGCAGTTAAGCCAGGGTCAGCATCCTACCCAGGCAGTTAAGCCAGGGCCAGCATCTTACCCAGGCAGTTAAGTCAGGGTCAGCATCCCACCCATGCAGTTAAGCCAGGGTCAGCATCCCACCCAGGCAGTTAAGCCAGGGTCAGCATCCTACCCAAGCAGTTAAGCCAAGGTCAGCATCCCACCCAGGCAGTTAAGCCAAGGTCAGCATCCTACCCAGGCAGTTAAGCCAGGGTCAGCAGCCCACCCAGGCAGTTGAGACAGGGTCAGCATCCTACCCAGGCAATTAAACCAAGGTCAGCATCACACCCAGCCAGTTAAGCCAGGTCAGCATCCCACCCAGGCAATTAAGCCAAGGTCAGCATCCCACCTAGCCAGTTAAGCCAAGGTCAGCATCCCACCCAGGCAGTTAAGCCAGGGTCAGCATCCCACCCAGGCATTTAAGCCAGGGTCAGCATCCCGACCAGCCAGTTAAGCCAAGGTCAGCATCCCACCCAGGCAATTAAGCCAGGGTCAGCATCCCACCCAGGCAATTAGGCCAGTGTCTGCATCCCAAACAGACAATTAAACTAGGGTCTGCATCCCACCCAGGCAATTAAGCCAGGGTCAGCATCCCACCCAGGCAATTAAGCCAGGGTCAGCATCCCACCCAGGCAATTAAGCCAGGGTCAGCAACCCACCCAGTCAATTAAGCCACGGTCAGCCTCCCACCCAGGCAATTAAGCCAGGGTCTGCACCCCACCCAGGCAATTAAGCCAGGGTCAGCATCCCACCCAGGCAATTAAGCCAGGGTCAGCACCCCACCCAGGCAATTAAGCCAGGGTCAGCATCCCACCCACGCAATTAAGCCAGGGTCAGCACCCCACCCAGGCAATTAAGCCAGAGTCAGCACCCCACCCAGGCAATTAAGCCAGAGTCAGCATCCCACCCAGGCAATTAAGCCAGGGTCAGCATCCCACCCAGGCAATTAAGCCAGGGTCTGCATCCCAAACAGACAATTAAGCCAGGGTCTGCATCCCACCTAGGCAATTAAGCCAGGGTCAGCATCCCACCCAGGCAATTAAGCCAGGGTCAGAATCCCACCCAGGCAATTAAGCCAGGGTCAGCATCCCAAACAGACAATTAACCCAGGGTCAGCATCCCATCCAGGCAACTAAGCCAGGGTCAGCATCCCACCCAGGCAGTTAAGCCAAGGTCAGCATCCCACCCAGACAATTAAACCAGGGTCAGCATCCCACCCAGGCAGTTAAGCCAGGGTGAGCATCCCAAACAGACAATTAAGCCAGGATCAGCATCCCACCCAGGCTGTTAAGCCAAGGTCAGCATCCCTCCCAGGCAGTTAAGCCAGGGTCAGCATCCCACCCAGGCAGTTAAGCCAAGGTCAGCATCCCATCCAGGCAGTTAAGCCAAGGTCAGCATCCCTCCCAGGCAGTTAAGCTAAGGTCAGCATCCCACCCAGACAATTAAGCCAAGGTTAGCATCCCACCCAGGCAGTTAAGCCAAGGTCAGCATCCCACCCAGACAATTAAGCCAAGGTCAGCATCCCACCCAGGCAGTTAAGCCAAGGTCAGCATCCCACCCAGACATTTAAGCCAAGGTCAGCATCCCACCCAGGCAGTTAAGCCAAGGTCAGCATCCCACCCAGACAATTAAGCCAGGGTCAGCATCCCACCCAGGCAGTTAAGCCAAGGTCAGCATCCCACCCAGACAATTAAGCCAAGTCAGCATCCCACCCAGGCAGTTAAGCCAAGGTCAGCATCCCACCCAGACAATTAAGCCAAGGTCAGCATCCTACCCAGGCAGTTAAGCTAAGGCCAGCATCCCACCCAGACAGTTAAGCCAAGGTCAGCATCCCACCCAGACAATTAAGCTAAGGCCAGCATCCCACCCAGACAATTAAGCCAAGGTCAGCATCCCACCCAGACAGTTAAGCCAAGGTCAGCATCCCACCCAGACAATTAAGCCAAGGTCAGCATCCCACCCAGGCAGTTAAGCCAAGGTCAGCATCCCACCCAGGCAGTTAAGCCAAGGTCAGCATCCCACCCAGGCAGTTAAGCCAAGGTCAGCATCCCACCCAGGCAGTTAAGCCAGGGTCAGCATCCCACCCAGACAGTTAAGCCAAGGTCAGCATCCCACCCAGACAATTAAGCCAAGGTCAGCATCCCACCCAGGCAGTTAAGCCAAGGTCAGCATCCCACCCAGGCAGTTAAGCCAAGGTCAGCATCCCACCCAGACAATTAAGCCAAGGTCAGCATCCCACCCAGGCAGTTAAGCCAAGGTCAGCATCCCACCCAGGCAGTTAAGCCAAGGTCAGCATCCCACCCAGGCAGTTAAGCCAAGGTCAGCATCCCACCCAGGCAGTTAAGCCAGGGTCAGCATCCCACCCAGACAGTTAAGCCAAGGTCAGCATCCCACCTAGACAATTAAGCCAAGGTCAGCATCCCACCCAGGCAGTTAAGCCAAGGTCAGCATCCCACCCAGGCAGTTAAGCCAAGGTCAGCATCCCACCCAGGCAGTTAAGCCAAGGTCAGCATCCCACCCAGACAATTAAGCCAAGGTCAGCATCCCACCCAGGCAGTTAAGCCAAGGTCAGCATCCCACCCAGGCAGTTAAGCCAAGGTCAGCATCCCACCCAGGCAGTTAAGCCAAGGTGTAGCTACATGGAATCCGGACCACTAAGCCAGGGTCTTCATCCCTTCCCATTACTTTTATTTTTGATACCCTTCCGTTGTTGTGGTCTTCCCCCTTCTCCCAAACACACACACACACACACACACACACACACACACACACACACACACACACACAGACATTCACACACTCACACAGTCATATTGTTTGTGCAGTTGGCAACGTTTTTTCTGCATTTTACAAGATTTTCTTCAAGCGCCGGACGACTGTTTTAAGTGGAATCCTTGCTCCTTTTTCAACGTTAAACTTTAATCCTTATTTAAATTAAAGGTAAACTGAACTGAAACTTAACCAAGTTGTAAAACTTTGCACACATTTTTTTTGTCTGATATTTTTTTTTTTTTTTTTGCTTTTTTTATATATATTTTATTTATTTTTTTACTTGTTTTACTTTTCTTTTTTCAAGGCCATAGCGCTGCCGGGCAGGGCGGGTGAGGTGCTTAGTGCATCGTTTTGGCACTCTTCGCTTCTGGCGCCGACTGCTCCTCCCCTTCCCTCGCTCGCTTCACCCCCGGTAGAAAAGGCCTAACAAACTGCTCAATCGGCCAGCCGGCCTCTCTATACATCCTTTCCTCCCGTTGCTTGATCCTCTCGGCATCCCGCCTCACCGTCTCTTGGGCCGCGAGAAACTGCGCCCTGACCTCCGCCATGTTCTCCCCCGGCCTCTCTCCCAGCCAGCTGGCTCGCAGTTCAAGATACTGCTCCCACTTCTCCTCTTCACGTCTCCGTTTGGCCTCCTTTCTGTCCTCCGCTCTCTCCCTCGCCCGCCTCTTTTTCTCCTCCTCCTCTTGCTCTCGCAGCAGGCGGTCCCGGTGTTCAACAAACCTCTTCCACTCCTCCTGCTGACGGATCCGTTCCTGTTCCCGCCTCTCCCTCTCCTGCTCGTACAGCATCTGTCGGTGGACGGCGCGTGGAACGGCTTTAAGAACAAACTCCTGGAGGTAGAGAGAACGACTGTTCCCATGAAGACAAGGAGAACAAATAATGCCACAAGCACACCGTGGATGACTACCCAAGTTCGACGGGCGATTAATTTGAAGAAGAGAAAATACAACTTGCTAAAGGAAAACAGCACTGACGAGGCACGCGAACAGTACCATCAAAGCCTCAGAGCTTGCAGAACACTCATTCGCCAGAGTAAACGTGACTATGAAAAGCAAATTGCACGCGAAGCCAAGTCCAACCCGAAAAAGTTCTTCACGTATATAAGAACCAAAAAGAAGACAAAAAGCAATATCGGTCCCCTAAAAGATGAAAGTGACGTACTAACACAGGACAGTAGACAAATGGTCGAAATCCTAAACAGGAACTTCGCGTCTGTGTTCACGGTCGAGAATACCCAGTCCGTACCCGAGAGCCCTTCCCCACCGATGGGAATCACTCCCCTAGAAATTGGTACAATCGACGAACGGGATGTGAAAAAGTACCTAGACAAACTCGAGACAAACAAGTCTACCGGACCCGACGACTTGTCACCCAGGCTGCTCAAGGAACTCAAGCAGCAAATCCTCAAGCCACTCACCGCCATCTACAATCTGTCACTACAACAAAACAAAGTCCCGAAAGACTGGAAACAAGCGAACGTAACACCGATCTACAAAAAGGGAGACTAATGTGTGGCCCTAAACTACAGACCAATCAGCTTGACCTCAGTGGCCGGAAAAATCCTCGAGAAGATCATCAGAGACAAACTCGTTAGGTTCCTTGAAGACAACAACATCATTTCCGATGCTCAGCACGGTTTCAGGAACAAGCGCTCATGCTTAACCAATTTATTGGACTTCTTCCAAGGTATCTATGAAAACTGGGATAATCATATCCCCAGCGATGTTATATATCTAGACTTTCAGAAAGCCTTTGACAAAGTGCCACATGAAAGACTCCTCAAGAAACTCAAGTCGGCGGGATTAGGCGACGATCTGACAGCGTGGATCAAAGACTGGCTCACTGAAAGAAAACAACGAGTTGTACTCAACGGACAGGCCTCCGAGTGGCTCCCGGTCACAAGTGGAGTGCCACAGGGGTCAGTGCTGGGACCCATACTTTTCATCATATATATCAACGACCTAGAACTAGGATTAAAATCCAATCTTTCAAAATTTGCCGACGACACAAAGGTGGGTGGAAGGCCCTCACGACGGCAGACTGCGAAATTATCCAGAGAGACCTGGACCAGATCACTCGGTGGTCAGAAAATGGCAGATGTCCTTCAACACTATCAAATGTAAAGTAATGCATATCGGATCCAGAAACAGCAACCACATATACCACATGGGTGGCGAACCACTACATGTTGTGCAAGAGGAAAGAGACCTCGGGTACACAATCAGCAGTGACTTGAAACAAACAAAACACTGCAAGTCCGCCTGTAAGAAAGCCAATACAATGCTTGGGTTCATATCGAGGAACTTCGAATACAAGACGCCGGGAGTTATGTTATCCTTGTATAATTCGCTGGTAAGGCCCCACCTGGAATACGCCGTGCAATTCTGGTCTCCTAATTACAGGAAAGACATTGAATTACTTGAGAGAGTACAGCGCCGCGCCACGAAGATGATACCATCACTGAGGACGAAACCCTATGAAGAACGACTCGAGCGACTCAACCTCTTCACGTTGGAAAAGAGACGACTGCGGGGAGACATGATACAAGTCTTTAAGTACCTGAACAAGCTCAGCAACGTTGATCACTCCAAACTCTTCACGCTACAAACTAACCTGAGAACAAGAAACAACGGAAAAACAATTCAAGCAAAGCGATGCAATACCGACATCGGCAGGAGTTACTTCTCGAATAGAGTTGTTCGCCACTGGAACAGCCTTCCTGCAGAAGTGGTTAGCGCAGAGACCATCAACTCCTTCAAGAAACGCATTGATCGCCACTTTGCTGCAACAGGAGTGAACTGAACGTTCCCAAGAGTAGGTACACAAGTGCTTTAATCCTTCCCTGCAAGCCACTTCTGTGGCAAACGGATTGATTAAATCACTGAACGCAGGCAGCCTAGTAATGAGCCAACAGGCTTTCTGCTGCCTGCTAGTCCATGTTTCCATGTTTCCTCCTCCTCCAGCCAGCGACGCTCCTCCTCCTCCTCCCTCTCCTTGCGGCGGCGATGTCTCCAGTACTTCCGATCGGCTCTACGCTTTTCCCGCTCAAATTCTGTCTCCGCGCTCCCCTTGGGGCGCTTCTTGGGCTCCTTCTTTTGCTTCTTTTTCTCTCTCGGCGGGACCTCGCTCTGACCCCCTTCCTTCCCGAAACACTTGGTGCATTCGGGCTTCCCGTAGCCCCCTTTCTTCGACGACTTCTTCTCTTTCCGAGGGGCCTCCTGCCCGCCCTCGGCCCGCTGAGCTTTCCTCCTGAAACACTTTGTGCACCCAGGCTTCCCGCAACCCCCCTTCTTCCGCGGCAGGCCCCTCTCCTCCCGCTCCTTCAGCACCCTGAAGGCAGACTGTAGCGCCTGGAACTGTTTGGTGGCAGCCTTAATATTGTCCGGGTTTTTGTCGGGGTGAAGCCGCAGGGCCGCCTTGTGGTAGGCCTTCTTCACCTCGGCGAAGGGCGCGTCCTCGGCCACGCCAAGGAAGCGGTAGATGCTGCGTTGGGGGCAGGCCATCGGGGCTCTCGTGCTATCATAAGGGCGCCGATTCAACACGTCACCTCGGTTTGGCATTGGCGGATTTAGATAGCCTGGAGTTGACATTGCACCCCCCCAAGTCTAGAGCTGGTGGCACCCAAGACCTGGGTGGCACCTGCCGTCGAACTCTGACGACTTCACGCGCCTCACTCCCCCTGTTTCCTGACATTGTCGCTTGATATTAAGAAAACTGCGGCCGCCATCGTCTCCCGCGGAAACTTCCGCATCATATTGCCGCGAATCTGCAACAGTAATGTGAACATAAGGATGCACATTATTATCTTCTCGCGCATGTTGTTGAGATCCATGAAAGGACATGTTTCCTTCCCTCTAAAGCGGCGTCCACACAATGCGTGACTTGTTATAATTCCCCTGCCATGCCTCTGCTTACCTTCCCTTCCCCTGGAACCCCCCATCCCCCCCACTTCCTCTCCCTGTCATCCCTTTGCTTCCCTTCCCCTGCCACCCACACCTTACCCCTTCCTACCAGGGTTGGAGTAATTGTAATTGTAATTTAATTGAAATGTAATTAATTACAGTTTTTTTGTAATTTTAATTGTAATTGTAATTGAAAATGCAATTATAGTAAGTAATTGTAATTACCATTAATTAAAGGCTAATGTAGTTTGTAACTTAATTGTAATTATAAAATGGAAGTGGTACTGGTCGTTCTCCATTAGGAGTGATGGGATGCTTATAAGGATTAAATTTGCCGGTGACAATCAGGAAGTCGGAGGCGGCCGCTCCGCCACAAGAAGCAGTAGCGTGCGTGACGTGCGTGCCATTCCTCTGTGTCCCTTCCCCTCGCCACCCCGTCTCTGCCTTCCTTCCCCTTGCCATTCCTTTGCCTCCCTTCTTTCTTTCCCCTACCACGCCCTCCCTGGATTCCTTCATCCCCTTTTCCATTCCTCTGTTTTCCTTCCCCTGCCGCACCCTTCCCTGTCATCCTTCCGCCCCCCTGCCATTCTTCTGCTTCCATTCTTTAACCCAACCTCACCAACCCTATCTCCCTTTCTCCCCCTGCCATTCCTCTGCTTCCATTCTTTAACCCTACCTCACCAACCCTGTCTCATTTCCTCCCCCTGCCATTCCTCTGCTTTGCTTTCCCTGCCGCGCCCTCCCTGCCTTCCTTCCTCCCCTTGACGTTATTAGAACCTAATTTATCTGATTAAATTTGAAAAGGTCTAATGTCTGGGCGAAGAAGGGAGAGGGCGAGGGGGAGGGTGTGAGAGGGACAAGTCCAGAGGAACGCACGAAGACCTAACTTAACTCTGCTTTACCTGACCTGACCTAACTTAACCTAATCTATCTTAGCGACAGGGCAAGGGCGAGAGAGAGGGAGGGGGTGAGAGGGACGACTTACCTAACCTAACTTTACCAAGCCTTACCTAACCTAACTTAACCTAATTTATCTTAGCGAGAGGGCAAGAGGGAGAGAGAGGGAGAGGGCGAGGGATAGGGGGGGAGGCGAGGGAGAGGGGGGAGACGAGGGAGAGGGGGGAGACGAGGGGGAGGGGGGAGACAATGGGTGTGACAGGGAGGCTAGAGAAATGCATAAAGACCTAACCTAACCTAATCTGTCTTAACGAGAGGGCAAGGGCGAGAGAGAGGGAGAGGGTAAGGGTGTAAGAGGGACGCCTTCGCTTAACCTAACCTAACCTAGCTTATCCTCACTATGTTGTAACCCGCAATCCCGGGTCACACAGGGGCGACGACACACTGTTTGTATTAGTGACACTTGACTTAAAATTCTAGTACTTTAGGAGTATTTAAAGGAGTTCGTAAATGGGGTGATGAAACGGTGTCGCCTTTCTTATATGTATTTTATTCTACCTTAATACTACTTAATATTACAGAGGGTAAAAATATTGTTTAAACCAGCGACTGGCTTACTAGACTCAATGAGTCTTCAGGTTTTCTTTCACTATTGGTTACTGACGTTAACACTGGTATAATATTGAGTAAAAACTCACACAATAAAGTATCATAGAAATATAATCCTAAGTAAAACTAAGATAATAGAACACAATAGATATGTTAGATACGCTTTCCTCTATGGTACCACATTACTCCATACTCACAGTAGCAACGATGAATGTTCTACCCATGTTGTCTAGGGAAGGACAACTGAGTGTCCAGCAACGAACAGAGTGCTGGTTGATCTGAGGTCAAGCCTGGAGAAATGCTTCTTATAGGCAGACATCGCGAGGGTAATACGTCAGGCGTGTGAGTCATACATCAAACTCACACCGAGCTCATACAATAATCTACCTAACCGACATGCTTAATTCACGCGGTGACGCAGCTTTGTTTTCATAACATTTTGTTCCGCGGTTGATCGTGTTTTAGCCGCGGTTGATTGTGTTTGGCTTAGAGAGATAAGCGGGTGCGTTAATGGGCAATTACAATTGTGTATAGGTTGGTAAATGAACAGTGGGGACAATCATGTGTTGGAGTCCGTGTTGTGTTTTAGCGGTCGATACCGCTGTTGTCATCGGAAAATATTGCCGGTGAAGATGATGATGACACGAGTGGTGTCGCGGCTCGCGGGGCACCACATACCCCCCCCGTTAAAATCACGCCACGTCCTCGTGGCACAAAGCGTTCCGCCCGGCGGACGACCATGGAGGGCCAAGACGGGGATGGCGGGACCGTGGGGGAGGAGTCCCGCGAGAGACGGGACCTGAAGAGACAGAAGAAGGCCACCCCACCGGCGATGAAGACGACGCCGAGGAGGAGCAGCCACCCCCACCAAGGGAGGAAGGGGTCGAAGGCGGGGACCGGAGAGACGGATTCCTGGAGCGCGTGAAGTGCTGGAGGGAGGTCCAGCGGGGGGGCCAGAGACGACCCGGGCGACGGCGGCGGGGAGGGGAAGGGGCATAGTGGAGTCTTGGCCAGGAGAGATGAGACCACGTCACGTCCTATGTGTAAGGGTGCGCGATGAACCGTCAGCGGGCGTCACCGTCCATAGTAGCAGAGGCAGGGAGGCTGAAGGCGTCGGAGGGCACTACAGCCCATACCGAGGCTGAGGAGACCCGTCCGTTGATGGTCTGCTGTTATTTGGAGACCGGACTGTCCGGGCAGACCATGGTGACCACCTGGGGAGTATCGGTAGCGAAGACCCAGCCCGCAGGAGACGGGATGAAGACCGGGGGGAAGACTCTGAGGAGAGACTTAGAACACAGCGAGAGGGCGTCTGGGCGATCGAGAAAGAGAGCGATCTCGCAGCGCTGGACAGAAGTCGAGTAGACAGGGGCGACAGGGGGACATACATAGAGCAGGTGGTGTTTAGTACAGCGGTCCAAGGAGTCTAAGAGCATATAGTGAGTGCGGTCTTCAGAAACCGCAAGGTAAGTGGAAAGCGTGTCGGTGTGCAGAAAATATGGCGTGCCATCAAGATGAAAAGGCAACGCGTCCATTTTAAACACATCGAACACGTCAGAGGGATCCCCTTTCATGGGGATTTGTAAGTAGAAGTGAAGGGTTCCTGAGGAAAGCGTACCTTTAGAAATAACCCTAGAGACATCTCTATACAATGCTAAATATTCATGTGCTGCAGGGAAAAGTAAGCCTGGGTAATGGAGTGACGCATTGCTGAGCACACGAAATAGTACATCATTCGGAAGGAGGAGAGGGGAAACCTGCGTTTGGGACAGCTGCTGAAGGCCAAGCTTGAGATTCAGAGTATCATGATTTAGGTCACTAAGTGCCAACTGAATGAGAAGGATAGTCTCCAAAATACGCATTTCCCTTTCAATTTGCAAGGTTTTTAGTGAGAACTGACGGATAATAGCTGAGGCCAAAGCCGAGGCGGACTCTAGACGGGAGATGGCAGAATGAATATGACGGAGGTCCCGAACTGTGGCGTTGAGGACTTCCTGATGGAGGTTAAGTTGACGTCTCTCGTCTGTGGACAGAGTGTAGAGCTGGGAGAGCTTCCCGTGTATCACATCTATTTGGGCCTGAGTGGCCGTACCGAAAAGGAGGTTTGCTACCGAGCCAAGGAAATCCACGGCCCCTCGCTTCTGGCGAGTCCGAAACGGGCTTCCATCTCTACCACTCATAGCCGACAGAAAGCTGTTAAGATCTTTGAATAACTTCTCAAACTCAATGTGAAAAGAGTCTAGAGTGCGCCTGAGTAGACCAACAGTAGGGAACGATTGATTCATATGTTCAATCGACCATGAAACTTCCGCTGTTAGATTTGCCACGTTGATGAGAGGACGTTGGATGTCGTCCGTCTTGATGACGACGGGGACAACATAGTACCGTCCTGTCAACAGCATCTTAAAGACTGGGGAGAAGACGAGGCCGGGACGAATGGGTTGCTCCCGGGAGGGATCAAGGGAAGACAAGGAGAGGGCAACACCCAGGATCTGTAATTATAGGGGGCATCAGTTCGTTGGTCGTTGGCGATACTCAAGAGGGCGGTCCATCACATTGGGGAGAGAAGGGGGTACCGTATTGGAGCGTAATGAGCGACTGACACAGGGCTCTGAAGGAGCTGAGGGAACCAATGAGGGGACCTCTGAAGCATCTGAGGAGACAGGAGCCGGTGAGGAGAGCTCGGAAGGAGCTGGAAAGGACAATGGCAGCGGCTCCTCGGGGAATAAGTCATGGGGAGGGTCCACTTCTACTACTTGATCAGGGAGAGGGTATGCACGCCTGACATTAGAGAGTCATGGAAGCCAAGAGAGTCCTCGTGAACGACCTGAACATTATTTGTGTGAACTGTCTTGATCTTTACCACCTCTAACATGACGCAGTCGTAAGACTACAGGGCTTATTTTTCTAGCACCCTAAAAGGTCCATTGAACAAGGGCTGGAGCTTTGGTTCGCCCTTTGTACATACATGCCTTAAGTAGACCCGATCTCCTACTACCACCTGTTTGGGTTTGGATTTCCTAAACATTCTTTCTGACTCCTGCCATCCTATATCTATATTGGTCTGACATAGTTTATAGGCTGCGCGACACTAGAAGTAAATGCTTTATAGCTGTCAACATCATAACAAGGTTGGAGTTTATTCTCAAGCACTTCAAAAGGAACATTTGGGTCCTGAGAGAAAAGCAAGAAAATGGTGAATCTTTCAGAACACGATGGTAGGCAGTGTTGTAGGCGTGTGTTGCAACCGGAAGCATTTGGTCCCAGATACCGCGATTGTCCTCGCACAAAGTTCTCAAGATATTTATTAAGGTGCCATTAGGCCTTTCTATCACCCCGTTTGCAGACGGGTGATAAGGAGTTGTCCTTAGATGATCAATCTGTAACAACTGAGTCAACTCTCGTAAGAGAGTGTTGACGAACTCCTTTCCTTGATCCGTGACTAGACTCGGCGGGATGTTGTGTACACAGACTACGTTCTTGTAGAACGCAGTTGCCACTTCCTTGGCTGCCTTCGTACGAAGGGGGTTACCAAGAAGCGTGACAGGACGTCTATCACTGTCAGTACATACCTATAGCCTTCGTCTGAAACAGACAAAGGTCCGACAATATCCATATGGACTCTGTCAAACGGTTGGCCAACCTCTGGATACCTCATAAGTGGAGCTGGCGGGGATCCTCTTCTAAACCGACAACAGACAGGACAAGATCTGACAGCGTGCTCCACGTCCGCCTTCATTCCCGGCCAGTACGCAAACTTGCGACAGCGTGCCAACGTAACCTTAGTGCCTCCATGCCCTGCAGGTAGCATGGAATGCGCCAAAGCTAACGCGTTAGGAATGTAGCTTGGTGGAACGATAACCAGTCTTTTCTGCTTGTTGTATTCATCGCAAACATCGCGGTAGAGAATGCCGTTCTCTACACACACTTCACTAAGAGGCAGTTTTTGAAGTACCTCTTAGCTGCATTTAACGTTACATTGCTCCTCTCTGCAACCTTTCTCATCTCTCTCATGTACGTTACCACCGGTGTTAAGTTCAAAAGCAATCTACAATTCTCTCAGTTCAGGCTCGCGAACCTGGTTCTCCATGAGTCCAGCAAGACTCCAATGGAGAAACTTATCCTGTTTGTCATGTCCTCCGGAGAGGCGACAGACGTGTCCTGTCCACCCGTAAGGGTGACAGACATAATTCGAGCATCCAATTCGCCTTCTATCACGTCACTCTCCTGATTCCTAATCCTTGACAAAAATCTGCTACCATGTTGCTGGAGCCTGGGAGATAATCAATACTAAAGTCAAATTCTCCTAGAAGTGTCTGCCAGCGTGCAATCCTGCTGCTAGGTACTGTGCTTTTAACAGCCAAGTCAGTGGTCTATGGTCCGACAGGATGTGTATCCTATAACCCAAGATAAGGGGTCGGTTAGTACTGAGGCCATAGATGACTGCTAAAGCTTCTCTCTACCGCTGAGTAGTTACGTTCTGCTCCATTCAGGGTTCTACTAAAATATGCTATGGGACGTAAACTACCATTTTCATCCTTTTGTTGCAACACACCACCTATTGCCTTATCTGACGCATCTGTGGTGAGATTGAAGGGCTTCCGGAAATCCGGAAAGGCTAAAACAATGTCAGTCGTTAGACTGTTCTTTAGTGTGCTAAATGCATGCAATGCCTCTTCATTCCACTCCAGATGTGTCTTATCATTCTTGGTTACTTTCCTCCCTTTGAGTAAATTATTAAGTGGGGATGCTATCTTGGCAAAGTCTTTAATGAATTTCCTATAAAAGTTAACCAATCCCAGGAAACCTTGAAGTTCTTTGACTGTTTTCGGAGGAGTGAGTTGTTGCACCGCCTGTACCTTTGAGGGCTGAGGCTTCAAGCCAGAAGCACTAACAATGTGACCCAGATAATCTACTTGCTCTTTGAAAAAGGAACACTTATCTAGTCTTAAGGACAGGTGAGCCTTCTGCAGTCTGTCCAAGACGGCATGGAGGTTCTTAGGTGATGGTCCATGTCTTTCCTTGTACTATCAAATCATCAAGGTATACATGTACAATTCTTCCTGTCAGACCTATGAGAACTTGATTCATGATCCGTTGATAGGCTGCAGGTGCTGTTTTAATCCAAAGGGGACTGTAGTGAATTCATAGAGGCCATAAGGTGTCGTGAAGGCTGTCAAGTGTTTAGATTCCTCTGCCAATGGGACTTGGTGGTAGCCCTGGCGCAAATCAAGGGAGGTGAATACTTTACTTTCCCCTAACTGTTGCAAAATGAGGTTAATGTTAGGGAGTGGATGTTTGTCATCAATCAATTCATCGTTCAGAGCGGAAGTCGAGACAAAGTCTGACTCCACCATCCTTTTTAGCAACAGGGACTAGAGGTGCGCTGTAGGGTGACGCACTAGGGCGTATAATACCCTGGGCCTCAAGGTCCTTGAGCTGAATCTCTATTTCTTTATGATATTTTACTGGTATTGGGTATGGCTTTTTATATATAGGCTTGTCATTTTTAGCCTTAAAGTGTGAACATAATAGGGGTAATAGTGAGTGGCTCGTTTTTAGAGCAAACACATCAGGATACTTGCGGGTTAAGCCCTTCAGACAGCAATTTTCCTGTTGTGAGGGTAAAATAGCTCGTCTATCAGCTTATCGAGTACCATCTGCTTACTTGACTGGGTGACAGGCGGCTTTGTAGCTGTTTTGTGACAGCCGCTACACATTCATTAGTCGATGATTGATAGTATTCTGAGTGACAAGAATAAATGTGTCCCATCACTTCACCTGTTGGCATCTCAATAGTTTCTTCAGTTGGGTTAGCATAGGGAATGATGAATTTACCTTTGGTTTGTTTGACGTTAGGAGTTAAGGTTACTAACCCGGGAAATAAAAATGAAGAAGGGATATCATTGGACCTTGGGAGAAATAAGGCTTGCTGGGCTCTGCCAATCTCTGCCTCCAGAGTGACATACCCTGCCGTGCCTGGTAGCAAGGACGCCACGTTAATAGCGTATGCTTTCACTGGTACTTCCTCCATCTCGTCTAAAGTAGGTTTAAGGTCGGTTAGTCAATCTTCTGGGTACGGGCTCATATTGTCCGCCGTCAGGGAATGAACTTCCACTGGGTAGGCGCCCACCATTACACTAAACTGCCCAGGTGTGTCCAGCGGTGCAGCTACCACATTTTGTCTCCACATAAATTCTAGGCCCAACAAAACTGCTGTTGGTAACACTATACCTTGTGATATTACTACAAACTTTTCTATAATTTCTCCGTGCCCAAAGTCTACTACTATTTCGGCTATTCCTTTATCAGGGATTGGAGTCCGATCTACCCCTTGTATGGAGAGAGGTTCTGTAACTATCATCTTCCCGCCTACCTTCCTAAATAAATCTTCTTCTATTAGGGACGCTCCTGCTCCTGTGTCTAGCATTGCGTAAACCATCTCCTTGTGTGCATTAGCGCCTACGCACAATCTCAACGTGAGGGCGTTGGTAGGGCCGTGGACTGCCGCAGCTACTCTGGGGGCGTGTTTTTTGTGGTCTGCTCGTGGTCCGGGGTGACCCAGGAGCTACGGGGTGAGGGACCGGCCGTGTACTCCGGGCGCCAGACAGCGCAAGGCGAGACAGGCTGACGCCTGTTTCGAGTGGGCTGGTACTGAGGGTACCGAGAGCCCGTTGGTGGGTGGTAGGCACCCCTATACTGCCTTCCATATGTGCAATCGCGAGCCATGTGTCCTACATACCCACAAGCATAACATGTAGGTGGCGTGGCGTGCCGTCCTCCTCTTTGGGGTATCGGGTAACGTGACTGGCCTGGAGGGCGTGGAGGACGGGCTTGTGAGACATGTTTGGGTCCGGATGCCTGGGTGGAACAGACGTTCAGCACTTTTATTTCTTTGGCGATATCGGCATCGGATAGCTTCGACTCTGGATAAGCTTTAATATACTCATACCCTTTCTTTAATACCTTCTGTGGGTCCCCTTTCTTCCTCCGTTAGGATGATTAAGAGGGCCGGAGGGAAGCCTCTCTGAGCCGTAAAGCGGTTATCTCAGTTAGCAAACTGGCATTGTCAGGCTTGAGAGCGATCAACTCGTCTCTCAATGTCTCCAGGCGGATGAGGAAGGTGCGGATGTTTTCTCCTGTCCGCCGTTTTGCCTCTCCCAATTCTTTCTGGAGGACCGAAAAGGTCCTTACTGTGGGAAACACACGTAGGAAGTCTTCCTTTACTTTTTCCCAATCCTGTCCACATCTAGTGATACAACCGAGGAGATGATCGCGCGCTGCTCCCAGGGCATATTGTTTGGCTAACTCAATCTTTCCGGTAGTGTCCCAATTTGCCTGTGTCCGGCTTTCAATATCCTCTATCCATTTCTTTGCTAGCTTATGGCATGGGAGGTTTGGTGCTTTGCTACTTTTTTCTTCTCCACCACAAAAATATAAGAGTCCCTGCACTCTACTAAAATCATTCAAGGTATGACGGCTAAGTAGCGTGACAAGATCATCATGGGCAAGGGTGATCGATTTTCCATCTCCTTTTTTGGGGGGAGGGTTCTTGCCTTCGTCTGGCATTTTTAACTCTAAAGTCTTATTCCCGTAATTCCAAGAATAACTGTCTTCTCCCTCGCTTTCGGATGTGGACATACACCAGTACAATACCAATATAAACCAATATAAATCGCAAGTTTCACCACAAATTTCACCACAAGTTTCACCACAAGTTTCACCACATGTTTCACCACCCCACACCTGACACCAATGTTGTAACCCGCAATCCCGGGTCACACAGGGGCGACGACACACTGTTTGTATTAGTGACACTTGACTTAAAATTCTAGTACTTTAGGAGTATTTAAAGGAGTTCGTAAATGGGGTGATGAAACGGTGTCGCCTTTCTTATATGTATTTTATTCTACCTTAATACTACTTAATATTACAGAGGGTAAAAATATTGTTTAAACCAGCGACTGGCTTACTAGACTCAATGAGTCTTCAGGTTTTCTTTCACTATTGGTTACTGACGTTAACACTGGTATAATATTGAGTAAAAACTCACACAATAAAGTATCATAGAAATATAATCCTAAGTAAAACTAAGATAATAGAACACAATAGATATGTTAGATACGCTTTCCTCTATGGTACCACATTACTCCATACTCACAGTAGCAACGATGAATGTTCTACCCATGTTGTCTAGGGAAGGACAACTGAGTGTCCAGCAACGAACAGAGTGCTGGTTGATCTGAGGTCAAGCCTGGAGAAATGCTTCTTATATAGGCAGACATCGCGAGGGTAATACGTCAGGCGTGTGAGTCATACATCAAACTCACACCGAGCTCATACAATAATCTACCTAACCGACATGCTTAATTCACGCGGTGACGCAGCTTTGTTTTCATAACATTTTGTTCCGCGGTTGATCGTGTTTTAGCCGCGGTTGATTGTGTTTGGCTTAGAGAGATAAGCGGGTGCGTTAATGGGCAATTACAATTGTGTATAGGTTGGTAAATGAACAGTGGGGACAATCATGTGTTGGAGTCCGTGTTGTGTTTTAGCGGTCGATACCGCTGTTGTCATCGGAAAATATTGCCGGTGAAGATGATGATGACACGAGTGGTGTCGCGGCTCGCGGGGCACCACAACTATCCATGAACTTATCTAACCTCCTCTTGAATGTATCTATCGTACTGACACTCCCAACATGACTGCCAAGCCTGTTCCACTCATCCACCACTCTGTAAGTATTGCCACTCCCAACATGACTGCCGAGCCTGTTCCACTCATCCACCACTCTGTAAGTATTGCCACTCACAACATGACTGCCGAGCCTGTTCCACTCATCCACCACTCTGCAAGTATTACCACTCACAACATGACTGCCGAGCCTGTTCCACTCACCCACCACTCTAAGTATTGCCACTCACAACATGACTGCCGAGCCTGTTCCACTCACCCACCACTCTAAGTATTGCCACTCACAACATGACTGCCAAACCTGTTCCACTCATCCACCACTCTGTTAGTAAACCAATTCTTGCCCATGTCCTTGTTGAATATAAACCTATCCAACTTAAACCTCTCTTTGATCCCGTGAGTGGTGAAGACACTCACAACCCCGTAACTAACCTCCCTGTCTTATTCTCAGTGCTATTGCTAACACTAACTGTGATCCTCTCCTTGGCCTACTGACACTAACACGCCCGTATCTAACCTTCTTTCGGTCCTCTGAGTGGTACTGACACAAAGATAGATAGAGACAGATAGATATTCCCGTAGAACACTCCCGTACCTGGCCTCCCTGTGAAGCGCTCCCTGGTAGACACTAACATACGCAGGACTAGTTTGCAACACTATATATATTACTACGCTATTCTGTTAATGAAACAATGGCTGAATCTTTTTTTTACTTCTAAAGCTTAAATTATCTAACTGGTACTTGGTCACTTCCAGAAACTGCCTGTATCTCTTTTTTTTCTGAACCGGAAATTATCGAACTATACTCCCTGCTACGTGGGGAAAATGTCGCTATCTGTGGGCCATGAGTGTCCTGCTCGAATCTCCACGGGATGTGTTGGCGTGGGACAGCAAGGCAATGGAGACCGTGGCCCGCGGGGAAACACTCGCAGCCTCGTGAGTGGCGGACCGTCAGTGAGCGCCATGACATCACATCCGCCAACAACCGAGAGAAAATGTCCACGAGGCGTCAAGTCAAGGATGTGTTGCGTACGTCACTAAAAACGACAAACATCATTTCCCACTTTATATATTTTTCTTCTTTCTTCCCTTCATCTCTCCTCTTCCCTTCATCTCTTTCCCTTCCCTTCATCATTCCCTCCTGTTCCCTTCATATCTCCCTCCTCTTCCTTTTATCCCTTCCTCCTCTTCCCTTCATCCCTCCCTCCGCCTTATAAGGACCAAGAGGTCTGTTGCTGTTTGCTTTTCCTTTGTACTCCTCTCACCTTCATCACTTCCGCATCTTCCCTTCATCCCTCCTCTTCCCTTGAGCCCTCCCTCCTCTTCCCTTCATCACTCCCTCCTCATCCCTAGAGCCCTCCCTCCTCTTCCCTTCATCATTCATGCTGTTGGCACTGTTCGCGTGACCTTCGCCGGCCACTCTCCCTAAGCACGTGTGTTTGTTTATAGTTCAGCAATTGTCTGAAACTCATTGAAAGACTCATCAGACTACGTTCATAAGATGTGTTTAGAACCAGGGACGAGAATGTCTGATATCAGTAAGCTTACACTTTACGTCCCTCATACAATTTAAGTCTTTTTAAATCTATTTACGACTTTCTACGTCAATGTTTTGTTTGTTACATGCACGTGATGCCCTCCCTCCCAACCTTGCCCTTGGTCGCGTCACCCAGTCAAGTTTTAACAGGTACAGCATCTCTGGCTTGCCACCACGAGAGAGAGAGAGAGAGAGAGAGAGAGAGAGAGAGAGAGAGAGAGAGAGAGAGAGAGAGAGAGAGAGAGAGAGAGAGAGACCACACACACACACACACACACACACACACACACACACACACACACACACACGAGAGAGACCAATCGGATTTTCATTGTTTTCACATTCACGATACAAAAGAAGAGTCGCACTACCACCAGGGCCATAAAGTTACCTCTGGAAATGCCCACAGCTCCTACGAAAGCCTTGTCAAGTGTGTGTGCTTGGGCGAGGAAAGGTTTAAGAATATGAACAGACGGAGAACACACACTTACAGCTTTCCTCTCCTTTCCCCCATCATCTCTTTCTGATCTCCTTTCCTTTCTCTTTTCTATCCCCCTCCATCTTTCCTCGTACGGTACCACATACTTTCCGTCTCGCCCCAAGCCTCAAATTAACACCGTCGCCACAAAAAAAACATTAATTATACGAAGGAACAACATCGCAAAACCTCGTCTGCTGTCCTGAGGTTCGTTATTATAAACTTCATTACCGTTGACTGTTCCGTTCCCCGCAAGGCAAATAGATAACCTCAGGAGTGACTCTCTCTCTCTCTCTCTCTCTCTCTCTCTCTCTCTCTCTCTCTCTCTCTCTCTCTCTCTCTCTCTCTCTCCCGGTTCCTCCTTCCATGCATTATGTAAAGTAATCACTGTGTACGAAGGAGGAGGAGGAGGAGGAGGAGGAACTACATAGAATTACATAGAAAATCAGACCACACAGACCCCATGGTCCAGACTAGGTGGTCTGTCCTTAAACCTAAGTGAATCTACATTAATCAGATGGCTCCAAAACGTTGCTTTTCTACTCTAGCTAATATTAAGTTCAAGGAAGTGACGGTCGAGCTTGTTTTTAAAGGAGTCAATCGTGTTATACTGGACCACTGACGGTGGGAGCTTATTCCATTCTCGCACTACAACGTTGGTGAAGAAAAAATTGGTGCAGTCTGAATTTACTCGTCTACATATGAGCTTTATGCCATTGTTCCTCGTTCGCAAAGTGTCATCGATCATAAACAATTTTGTTCTGTCTACATTCGTGAAACCATTAAGTATTTTAAAACATTCGATCAGTTTTCCTCGGAGGCGACGTTTCTCAAGAGAGAACATGTTAAGGATGAAAAGTCTTTCTTAGTAGGATTTGTTGCGCAAGGAAGGGATCATTTTTGTTGCCCGACGCTGAACACCTTCTAATTTAGACATGTCCTTTGCATGGTGAGGAGACCAAAACTGTACCGCATATTCCAAGTGGGGTCTGACTAAACTATTGTAGAGCGGAAGTATTACATCTTTATTTTTGAGTAAAAAGTCTCTTTTAATAAAGCCCAACATTGTGTTTGCTTTATTTGCTGCATCGATGCATTGATTTGAGAATTTGAGGTTTGACGCGATTTTGACCCCCAGGTCCTTAACGCATTGAACGCTTGTGAGTTTAGCGCCGCGCATTTCGTAATCGAACTTCTTATTTCTTGTTCCAACTTGAAGGACCTGGCACTTGTCTACATTAAAGAGTATCTCCCATCTCTCCGACCAAGCTGTAATTTTGTGCAAATCCTCTTGGAGGCTTTGCCTGTCTTCGTCAGTGAGAATCAAGTTACCAATCTTTGTGTCGTCTGCAAATTTACTAATGCAATTACTGAGTCCAACATCCACGTCGTTGATGTAAATAATGAAGAGCACTGGGCCAAGAACCGAGCCCTGTGGGACGCCACTAGTGACCGGCGCCCACTCTGAGTTAAATCCGTCAATCACAACTCTTTGTTGTCTGTTGCTTAACCAATTCGCGATCCATTGGTTTACTTGACCGTCAATACCTATTTGCTTTACTTTATAAAGTAATTTATGATGTGGAACTTCATCATATGTTTTCTGGATATCAAGATAGACTATGTCCAATGATTTAGTTACGTCATAAACTGAGAAGAGGTCGTTATAAAAGGTCAACAGGTTTGATAGGCAGGATCTTTTGTTACGGAAGCCATGTTGTGAATCCCCAATTAATGAGTGGCTTTCGAGTAACTCACAAATTTGTTTCTAATTATGCTCTCAAGTAGCTTACCTACAATTGAAGCTAGACTAATGGGTCGGTAGTTACCTGATATTTTTTTGTCTCCTTTCTTAAAAATCGGTGTCACGTTAGCCTTTTTCCAATCCGAAGGGACGATGCCTTGTCGCAAGGATATATTGAATACGGTTGTGAGGGAGGAGAGTATTTCGCTCTTTGTTTCTTTAAGCAGTATAGGATATACTTTATCGGGTCCGGGACTTTTATTTGTTTTAAGTGAATGGAAAGCTTTAAGGACTTCATCGGTTGTTATTTCAAAATTAGGCAATGCATGCTCGAGATTTACATTAGTACTGGTGTTGGTGGTAGTAGGAGGAAGACTGTCGGTGTTAAACACCGAGGAAAAGTAATTGTTTAAGAGGTTTGCAATGGGTTGGCTGTTAGTCACTAGTGCACCGTCACTGTTTGTTAAAGGTCCAATTCCACTTCTGATCGCCTTTCTGTTGTTTATGTAACTGAAGAAGGATTTCGGATTATTTCTACAGTTGGCTGCAGTATTTTCTTCATATCTACGCTTTGCCTGACATACTAATCTTTTTACTCGTCGATTGGCATCTTTATAAAGTCTAATGTTTTCGGGTGTGCTTTGTTCTTTCTTTAACCTGTAAATCAATTTTCTCTCCTTGACTGAGTGTTTAATTTCGCTATTAAACCAAGGTGGGCTTTTATTAGTGTTAATTCGCTTCTCGCACAAGGGGACGAATGAGTTCTGCTGAGTGAGTAAGTGATTTTTAAAGCTTAGCCAGGCTTCCTCTGTATTGGCGTCATCTGATTGTTGTATTTCTGTTAGTTTTTGTCGGATTTCTACAAAGTTAGCTCTTTTGAAATTGGGCACCTTTACTTTTTTTTCAGTCACTGATGTTTGAGCTCTAATGATCGCAAGAACCGAGGTGTTCTCCTACCGTGACATAACTGACTAGGTTATCTTGGGTCGTTATAACAAGGTCGAGTATGTTATTTTGTCGAGTTGTTTCAGAATCCATTTGGCTCAGATAGTTTTCTTCTAGAATTTCGATCATTCTATGTGACTCGCCTTCTGTACCTGACAGTGTCGCCCAGTCGATATGGGGGAGGTTAAAGTCTCCTAATATCAGTGAGTCGTTGTTATTAAGTGACTGCCTTAAAACGCTGTACATTTCGAGGTCATCATCGAGTGATTGCCCGGAAGGCCTGTAGGTGACTTTTGCAATGTTTACTCGCACGCACAAATGATCAACGTTACTGTTTCTTGGTGTTTTGTCAGTGGATTGCAAATAGCTTTTGACAAAAAGGGCGACGCCACCGCCTCTACGGTTTACACGATCTTTGTTGAAGAGTCTGTAACCATCCATGTTGTATTCGGAACTTAAATCAATATTTGTGGTGTTGATAAATGTTTCGGTTATAGCAATTATGTCAAAAAAATTTGTTAGAGCAAGACATCTCAGTTCATTAAATTTATTTCTTAGGCTACGCGCATTGAAAGTTATATTATTTTATTCTGACCTGCTTACATCTTCTCTTCTTGCTCCTGCAGTCTTGTCTCGAGATGCTGCCTGGAGAGACACAGTCGACAGACAGCAGAACGCCCTGTAAAAAAGTGAGCTGAGGAGCTACCGTTACAAGTACTGCACTTCTTAGGCGCCATCCTAGCTGAAAGTGATTAATGATTGCCTGAAATGAAAGAGATAAAAACACAGAGTGAAGGGGATTAGGAAAGGAGGTGAGGTGAGTGAGAGGGGGTTTAGTAAAGGAGGAAAAGTGAGAGAGAGGAGGAGTAGGAAGAATGTGAGGTGAGTGAAGAGGCGGGATAAGAGGAGGTGAGTGAGATGTGTGAGATCAAGGAGGGTTAGGAAAGAGGTCAGGTGAGGTGGGTGAAGGGGTGGGTAAATAGGATGTGAGGTGAGGTTAGCGAGGGGGGGGGGGCCTTAGAAATATGTGGAGGTGAGGGAGGGGTAGAAAGGGCTAATCCTCTAGGGGATTTGCAGTGAGGAGGAGCAGAAAGGAGGTGAGGTGAGCGAGGGTGGGGGGGCTCGAAACACTCTGAAACCCACGTAAAACACTCGGAAACAGCCAAATCACACGCAAAACACCGGAAACACAACAACACACTGAAACGCTCTGAAACCCACGTAGAATACTCGGAAACAGCCAACTCACACGCAAAAACACCGGAAAAAACAACACATTGAAACCCTGAAATCCACGTAGAACACTCGGAAACAGCCAAGTCACACGCAAAAACACCGGAAGGAAAAGGAAAAAAGAAAAAGAAGGGAGACGGGGAGATGGAGGGAAATAGAAAAAGAGATGAAGGGAAGAGAAGAAGATGGAAGATGAAGAAAGAGAAGTAGGGAGATGAAGGGAAGAGGACGAAGAGAAAAAAATGTAGGGTGTACGAAAGAGGGAAGGAGGGAGTGTTGGTGGTAGCGAGTGTTCTCAGTGCTAATTGGTTCACGGATAGAGAAACTCATATCCGCCAGGGTTACTTTACTCATAAAAAAACATACACAGGTCATTAAGACAAGCACAGCACATAGAATAGGTGTTTGTTTTGTGTAGATGTAGTGTAGTTTTAGAAACATTTAAGTTGGTGTATATGTGAAACAATGTGTAGAAGGAATGTATAGCAGGACGAGGACAGACAGTAGAAGGTAAACGAGAAACAATATATAAACAATTGAGACGCAATACGAAAGACAGAAAGAGCCGAGAGACAAGACAAGGGACATCAATAACAAAATATATAGTGTGTGCTGCCGCACTCCATTTTCTTAGTCACCGGGAAGGAGAGCACACGGCATTCAGCGGTGACTGCTACAGGAGGAGAGACGGAGAGAGAAAGATGCAGGGGAGAGGAGGAAAGAAGGTGAAGGGAAGAGGAGGAAGATAAAGAAAAGGAGAGAAAACGAAAGGAAGGCATAGAAAGAGAGAGACGAGAGAAGAGAAGGGAGGAAGAAAGATGAAGGGGAGAGAAAGGAGAAGCGACAGGAAGAGGAGGGAGAGACGAAGGGAAAAGGAGGGAGGAAGATGAAGGGAAGAAGAGGATGAGAAAAAGAAGGGAGGGTAGGGAGGAGGGAGGAGGAAGGAGACACAAGGGAGAGGAGAAAAAAGGAGGGAAAAAAGTGAAGGGAAGAGAAGGGACAGATGTAGATAGGAGGGATACATGATTGGAAGAAGACGAAGAGAAAAAAAAGACGGAGGGAGATGCAAGGGAGGGAGGGAAGACAAAGGGAAAAAGGAGGGAGTGAGGGAGGGTGAGGCAGGCGGCTGGGGGCAAGAAACACTCCCCTCAGCACCCCTCCCTCTCTACCTTGTTTCCGGCACCCCACTTCCCAGCACGACGGTGCACACTTTTTCCCTCCTCCTCCTCCGCCCCAAGAAGACTCGGCCCCCAAGGCTCTATCGTGATCTTGTCCCTTGTTACTTGAGCTTCCTTTGCGAGTGTACTCCATCCCTTAGAAGATTTACGACCATAGTGTTAGTCTTCCCCATTCCCTTCTCGTCCCCATCCCCTTACGCGGGACTGGGGTATGGACAAGCCGCCCCGTCACCTTCCCATCCCCGGGACATATATGAGGGACCAATCCGCGCGTCATAATAATGTTGGCAGCACTTTCAAACCAATAATTACAGAAAACGAGATAAATAATGCATTTTTCACACACCATTGTATTCATATACATTATAATTATATCATAAAACAAAAGAATAGCGTTGTTGATCTACAAGTAAATAACAAGTAACGCGGGTAAGTTAATTTATGAGACAGGTTGGTATCCATGACTGGTCACACACACCTGGCCAGCCACATAGGGGTTGCCAGGTCGTGTCATTTATGGCATTTTTGTCTTAAATCAAGGTGGTCGCCAAGAAATGCTATTTTTTATGGTATATGTTAAATATTCCCATAATAATGCCATATTTAGTTATCAATCTGCCGTCTTTTGCCATTCTTGAAGACAATTATAAATGAATCTTCAGGAATAACTGTACGTTTACAATCAAATGGAAACACCAGAGTCTTTACAAACTAAAAAATATATACTAACTTTAGCAAAGTTTGCGATAGAAAATCAGTCATAAAAATATTCTGATACTTTTCAATATTATTATTATGTCCTTCTATAATAACAAATAGAACACTATTTACTCATGAAATATACGAAGGAAAAGCCGAAGATGTCCTGCTCTCTGCCCCGCGGAGTCAACACTTTTCCCACCCCATCCGCACCCTCACGGGGTAGCGTAAAGCAACCCCAGCTTCATGGGGACGCTTTACACTACGGGTTATGGCCAAGAGAAAGGGAAGGGAAGGGAACGGGAATGGGGGAGATTAATTCTACGGCTGTTAGATCTCGCCCCGCTATAGTTCCCCGTCCCCCTATCGCCTCCCCTTCCCCTTCCCCTTCCTTTGCGAGTGTACTACTCCCCAAAGAAGACTCGGCCACCGTGCCTCTATCGTCTCCACGTTCCTTGCGCTTCAAAGAACTTCCTTCGTGACAGTTCTGATCGCTTTCAAACTTCCTCAATCAATTACATCATCACTGTGTCCCGTGTTTTAAATCCTACAAGCGAAAGGACGTTGGTACACATTATTACGTTGTCCCGACTCTTTTTATTATTTATTTATTTATTTTTTTTTTTTTTTTTTTTTTTTACATTTCGTTTATGGCGCCGGTAGGCTTTCTTGGCGGGGCCTGGTGGTCTGCCACAGCCCACTATGGCGCAGGTAAGTGTTTATAGTGGCGCCATCTTGCTTTGCTTATGCTGCTCTCCGGAGCTCAGCTTTGATCATCTCTTAGAGAGAAGCTAGAGTCCGGGTTGATAGGTGGTCTTCAGTACAGCACGAGGGTAGTCTTCGGTCACTCGGCGGTGACCGAACATTTGCCAGCTTGATTGTAGCGGCGGGCGGGACGCGAACCTGCGTCCTCCTGGACGCAGCGCTTGCCTGCTGACCACTCAGCCACCACCTCCCGTGTCCTAAACTAAGCGAAAGGAAGTTGGTACACACTATTACAGTCGTCTCCACTTTGCTTGTACTTGTTTCCATCGCGATAATTACGATCGCATGAAACTTCCTTATTCAATTAAATCGTGTGTTCTTTACCTTCAAGCGAGCGGAAGTCCAGACGTATAATTACACTCGGTGCCTTACTCTACACCGTACAGTACGTCCCACACCACCCACGCTGGATATTTTTAATTCCCCCCCCCCTGCCCCCCCGCCCTCTTTCCATCCTTCACCCTTCTTTCCCGTCATTCTCAGCGGCACACACCCCACCTCCCCACCCATCTCTTTCATACAGAGAAGCCCTATCTCACCTTCTCCTTCCTCACCCTCCTGACACCCCTCCCCTCTCCCCCTTTCTCCACCTCCCTCCCCCTTCTCCTCCCCCGTCATCCTCATGAGCGAGGGAACTGTACGACTACTATAGTCCGGCAAATCTTAAGTGGCGGCTCTGACGTAGACAGCCCGCTAGACACTGGTGCTGTCTCCAACTGACCTCGCGTACCGTGCCTCTCACACCCTTCTCTCTCTCTCTCTCTCTCTCTCTCCACGTGTCTCTCTCTCTTTCTCTCTCCATCTAGTATAAAAACAAATATGTTTTTTTATGTTTGATTCTCTATCTGTGAGTGAATACAAAGAAATTTGTACAGCACTCGGCAGCGTTGCCACCGCAGCGTTGTCAGCTCAAGTCGACCCAACACACCGCAGTTGCCAGTTGCTCTGCGTGCTTTAATTATCGCATTTCTGCCATTTTTAGTGTGTCTGCCATCTGCCATACAATGTCAGCCATATGGCATAATTATGATAAAATATGGAGACTGTACCTATATATGAAATGCCAGGACCGTCAAGCAAATTCTGATGAGTCATATGCAGGTGAATGGTGAGGTGCCGCTGGGGATGGCCAGGAAGTGGGGAAGGAGTGGTCGCTAAGAACATGAAAATATTACACTTTGACCTTATTTCCACACCACTCAAGGGGTAAAGAGTCTTGGTGCAGTTTTTTTTAAGAGGTTTATTATTATTATTATTATTATTATTATTATTATTATTATTATTATTATTATTATTATTATCATGCATTGTTGTGCACCATACTCCCCGAATGAGAGTACACCCCTCTTTTCTCTCTCTCACACAAACACACACACACACACACAGAGAGAGAGAGAGAGAGAGAGAGAGAGAGAGAGAGAGTGTGAGAGGCACGGTGTGCGAGGTCAGTTGGAGACGTGGCAACAGGGTCTAGGGGGCTGTCTATGTCAGAGCCGCTACTTAAGATTTGCCGGACTATACACAAGCCTTGATGATGATGATGATGGATCGCCAACTAGGAGATTGTTGCGTTACCTTGAGTCATTATTAGGAGTCCGGTGCAAAACACAGCTCTCTCTCTCTCTCTCTCTCTCTCTCTCTCTCTCTCTCTCTCTAAGGTAAAGTTTTCCCTATTCATGTAAAAGATTAGACGATATTCATGAAAAAATCAGTCATGCATATTCTCTCTCTCTCTCTCTCTCTCTCTCTCTCTCTCTCTCTCTCTCTCTCTCTCTCTCTCTCTCGTACAGCCACCTTCCATCTCCTCTCGACAGCACCAGACAGCCGCCCCTCCTCCTCCTCCTACTCCCCCACACTCTTCTCCTTTTCCTCCTCCTCTCCCTTCTCCTCCTCTTCCTCCTGGACACTCGACTGCTCCCGGCCAAAGAAGACACGGAGAAGCGGTCTAATCACACACACACACACACACACACACACACACACACACACACACACACACACACACACACACACCTAACCTTAGTTCCACTCACTATAGTCTGTTTCATTCCGTCTGGCCACCAACGAGGTGGGAATTTTGATGGATGTGGCACCTGCGCATTTCTAGTTCGTGAATACGTGAAAATCAACTGTTGTGATATAAATTCAAGCATATTTTTCAATAATATATTTGAATGTTTACTATGTATACAATAAACAACTCAGTCGTTTGCATCGATAATATAATATACAATTACACGAAAAGACAAGCTTGTATCAATAACATACTCACATCATGCTCGAACGATCTGTGGTTTTTCTAATTCATTGATTGGTAGCTCATTTCAGGTATATTGAGAGACATTTGGCTCTGCAAGCGCATATAAAAAATATCTTTATAATTTACTTCATGTAAATAATGATTATTAATCGAAATAACATAAAATAGTAAATAATAACTGTTAAATGCGATGCTAGGCTATTTCGATTATTAGGCATGTTATTTACCTGCCACGCATCAAAATTCCTTATGTGTAGACACTTGCAGAGTCGGATAACACTTTATGTACCTGACTGAGATGAAATATGGGTATCTGAAAGACTATGAATCGTTCGAGTATGATCAGACTATACTATATGATATACAAATTATTGTTCTTTCGTGTGCTTATATGGTAGATTATATTTGTGCAAGGGGGCACGTTTGCAGTTCATATAAAAAAGACTTCAGGGTTTTTTGTATACACAAACATTCAAATATATCACTGAAGAGATAAAGTTGATCTTCACGCAATCACGAACTAACAATGCGCAGGTGCCACATCCACGTTCGCGAGTGGACAGGCGGAATGAAACGGACTATAATTCATATACGCAAAAAACAATCGTCTCTCTCTCTCTCTCTCTCTCGCGTCACCTCTCCTCTTTCACCCCAAACAAGTAGGGTAACAAGCAGGCTGGCAACACACCCAACACACTGACAAACACTTTCTCATGCCAACACGTTCATGCACCAGCCAGGGCCCACATTCTCAAAAATTTCGGGGCCTACATACACACCCACATTAAATAAGACTTTCGTTGAGGCGGTGTCAGTATTTCCATGAGTAGAATTATGTATGAGCCTGGGGATTGTTTAACAGGACATCTACACCGTGAACGTGGAAAACACTCACGAGAATCCGACTAGTACTATTTGTGGCCTTTGAAAATAGTTGTTGTGAGATCCAAAAGTGTATGAGAATACAAGCGCAGCGCCAGACATCCAGACAGCGGCCCCACACCACGACCCCAACGCTGTGAATTCTCCTCCAGGGCCCTGCTCCCCTCCAACTCTCCTCCGCTCCTCCACGATCATCAGTGTCGGTCCTCGGCGGGCATAACACCGTAAACAGCACCAGGTGACCTTAAAATTGACTCTCGTCTCCTCTCTCTATCTCCACTCCGGGGACATTAGGACCGACAGACGGAAAAGTGATGAGAAATGAGAAAGAACCGGGTAGAATGTGGCTGAATGGCGCAACGAGGAGGAGGAGGAGGAGGAGGAGTGAAGAAGCGACGTTGACGAGCTGTGGAAAATGAACTTAAAGGGAACGGCGAGTTTGTGTAATGAGAGACATGAGTTTACGATCTGAGAGAGAGAGAGAGAGAGAGAGAGAGAGAGAGAGAGAGAGAGAGAGAGAGAGAGAGAGAGAGAGAGAGAGAGAGAGAGAGAGAGAGGTGGTGGGTGTTGCTACGGTGTGTGTGTGTGTGTGTAACCGACGGGGTAGTTGGATGTAATGCACCATCTTCTGAATGCACCCCCAGCCTAGTCTGAATGCACCAACTTTATAGTCTGAATGCACCAACTTTATAGTCTGAATGCACCAGACCGGATGCACCACCTGGCTAGTCTGAATGCACCACCTGCTTAGTCTGAATGCACCAGACCGGATGCACCACCTGCCTAGTCTGAATGCACCACCTGCTTAGTCTGAATGCACCAGACCGAATGCACCACCTGCCTAGTCTGAATGCACCACCTGCTTAGTCTGAATGCACCAGACCGAATGCACCCCCAGCCTAGTCTGAATGCACCAACTTTGTAGTCTGAATGCACCAGACCGATTGCACCACCTGCCTAGTCTGAATGCACCAACTGTTTAGTCTGAATGCACCAGACCGATTGCACCACCTGCCTAGTCTGAATGCACCAACTGTTTAGTCTGAATGCACCAGACCGATTGCACCACCTGCCTAGTCTGAATGCACCAACTTTCAAGTCCGAATTTAGTAATAAATGGAAGTCTCATTCACCACAGTGTTCGTTCCCAAGAGTGTAACAGTAAATTAATACAAGCATCATACAGCAAGTCTTTATTATTCTTCATTAAAGTTTTAAATTTTTGGTGGCGAACTGGGTAAGTGACGAACCGGACTGGTGACGAAATGGGGTGTATCCTTCTGGATCCTGCATATTTTCTTCAGTTTGCTCAGCCTTACTTGTAGAGGGAGCAACTTAGTCTCGTCATAAAGTATATTTTTGGCTTCCTGGCGTGGTCTTACGTCTCCTTCACTCACTACACATGGAAAGTGAATCCAGTCCTTATGTCTTGTGGTATTCATTGTAAATGGCTTGAAGGCCTGGAGATGTCTTCTCTGTACTCCCAGAATTGTAACTGACTGAAGGCATTGTGTTGATGCTGTCGAAAGTTATCCTAAACTACTGGTAAATACACTACCAGTAAACAGGCAGTTAGGCCTATTGTGTCAGTTGAGACTGTGAAAACGAGCTGTTATTTATAAACAGTTCCTAAGCCATTAGTCCCCGCCTGGGGGGGGACCATAGATTCCCCCAGGGAGGACTCCCCTTCTGGCTGCCGACCCGAGAGGTGTCTTGATAACTCCTCGAACCTCTTTCTTCTCAATTTCTGCAACATTCGCGGTCTTCGCTCTAATTTTCATTCTGTGGAACATCATCTCTCCTCCTCTAAACCTCACCTTCTCTTCCTTACCGAAACACAGGTTTCTGAGGCTACTGACAGCAATCTCTACTCTGTTCCCTCCTACTATCTCTATCCTAAATTTCAATCCAAAGCTGGATATTGCGCCTACGTGCGCAACGACATCACTTGCTCTCGTGCCCACGACCTTGACTCTTCTGAATTTTCTACCATCTGGCTAAGACTTCATTGTCATTCTATTACTAAATACATCTGTGCTGCTTATCTCTCACCTAACTCTACCAACTATGTAAAATTCTTTGACTATTTGAATTCTAAAGTGGAGCACATCTTGACCCACTCTCCCTTCGCTGAAATCTCCATCCTAGATTTCAATGTTCACCACCAGCTTTGGCTTTCATCCTCTTTCACTGACCATCCTGGTGAACAAGCCTACAACTTTGCTATCCTCAACGACCTAGAGCAGTTGGTCCAGCACCCTACACGTATTCCCGACCGTCTTGGAGACCGGCCCAACATTCTAGACCTCTTCCTTACCTCAAACCCTTCTGCTTATTCTGTCAAACTGTTCTCTCCGTTGGGCTCCTCCGATCACAATCTTATTTCTGCATCCTGTCCTATCGCTCCTGTACACCCTCTGGACCCACCGAAGAGGCGATGCTTCTGGCATTTTGCTTCAGCTCGGTGGGACGACCTGAGGATGTACTTTTCCGATTTCCCGTGGAATGATTATTGCTTCCAGGATAGAGACCCCTCTGTGTGTGCTCAGCGCATCACAGAGGTGATTGTCTCTGGAATGGAGACATACATTCCTCGTTCTTTCTCTACTCCTCACGCTAAAAAGCCTTGCTTTAATCACGCTTGTTCTCGTGCTGTCAATGATAGAGAGGTAGCTCACAAAAGGTACCAGAGCCTTCAAACTAATGCTAATTATGAACTTTACATTTCTGCCCGAAATCGTGCCAAATCTATTCTCCGACTAACCATAAATTCTTTCATTAATAGAAAATGTCAAAACCTTGCTTTCTCTAACTCTTCCCGTGACTTCTGGCATCTAGCCAAAAACATCTCCTCCAACTTCACTTCTTCATCTTTCCCTCCACTCCTCAGTCCGAACGGCAACACTGCCGTCTCATCTATCTCTAAGGCTGAACTCTTCTCTCAAACTTTTTCTAAAAACTCCACTCTGGACGATTCTGGGCATATTCCTCCTACTCATGCCCCTCTGACTCCTTTATGCCTGTTATAAAGATTCTTCAAAATGATGTTTTCTATGCCCTCTCTGGCCTCAATCCTCAGAAGGCTTATGGACCTGATGGAGTGCCTCCTATTGTCCTTAAAAAACTGTGCCTCCGTGCTATAACCCTGCCTGGTCAAACTCTTTCGCCTCTGCCTGTCAACATCTACCTTTCCTTCTTGCTGGTAGTATGCCTTCATACAGCCTGTACCTAAGAAGGGTGACCGCTCCAATCCCTCAAACTACCGTCCTATAGCTTTACTTTCTTGTCTATCTAAAGCTTTTGAATCAATCCTTAACCGGAAGATTCAAAAGCACCTTTCCACTTCTGACCTTCTATCTGATCGCCAGTATGGGTTCCGCAAGGGGCGTTCTACTGGTGATCTCCTAGCCTTCTTAACTGACTCTTGGTCATCCTCTCTTAGCCGTTTCGGTGAAACTTTTGCTATTGCGCTGGACATATCAAAAGCTTTTGATAGGGTCTGGCACAAATCTTTGCTTTCTAAACTACCCTCCTACGGTTTCTATCCTTCTCTCTGTACCTTTATCTCCAGTTTCCTTTCTGACCGTTCTATTTCTGCCGTGGTAGACGGTCACTGTTCTTCCCCTAAATCTATTAACAGTGGTGTCCCACAGGGTTCTGTCCTATCTCCCACTCTTTTTCTGTTGTTCATTGATGATCTTCTTTCCAAAATGAACTGTCCTATCCATTCCTACGCCGATGATTCCACTCTGCATTACTCAACTTCTTTTAATAGAAGACCCACCCTTCAGAAACTTAACGACTCAAGGCTGGAGGCTGCAGAACGCTTAGCCTCAGACCTTACTATTATTTCCGATTGGGGCAAGAAGAACCTGGTGTCCTTCAACGCCTCAAAAACACAGTTTCTCCACCTATCTACTCGACACAATCTTCCAAACAACTATCCCCTATTCTTTGACAACACCCAGCTATCACCTTCCTCAACACTAAACATCCTCGGTCTATCCTTAACTCAAAATCTCAACTGGAAACTTCATATCTCATCTCTTACTAAATCAGCTTCCTCGAGGCTGGGCGTTCTGTACCGTCTCCGCCAGTTCTTCTCCCCTGCACAGTTGCTATCCATATACAGGGTCTTGTCCGCCCTCGTATGGAGTATGCATCTCATGTGTGGGGGGGCTCCACTCACACAGCTCTTCTGGACAGAGTGGAGGCTAAGGCTCTTCGTCTCATCAGCTCTCCTCCTCATACTGATAGTCTTCTACCTCTTAAATTCCGCCGCAATGTTGCCTCTCTTTCTATCTTCTATCGATATTTCCACGCTGACTGCTCTTCTGAACTTGCTAACTGCATGCCTCCCCCCCTCCCGCGGCCCCGCTGCACTCGACTTTCTACTCATGCTCATCCCTATACTGTCCAAACCCTTATGCAAGAGTTAACCAGCATCTTCACTCTTTCATCCCTCACGCTGGTAAACTCTGGAACAATCTTCCTTCATCTGTATTTCCTCCTGCCTACGACTTGAACTCTTTCAAGAGGAGGGTATCAGGACACCTCTCCTCCCGTATTTGATCTTCCTTTCGGCCACCTCTTTTGTATCTTTTTTAGGAGCAGCGAGTAGCGGGCTTTTTTTTATTATTATTTTTTTTGTGTTTGTGCCCTTGAGCTGCCTCTTTTGTTGTAAGAAAAAAAAAAGTGGTTATAGGAGCTAACATGTAAAATATTAACTGGCCTTAGGTCGGTGTATTGGAACCATAAAGGGTGGTACATTCAGACTGGGAGTGGTGCATTAGGACCAGATATGTGGTGCATTGGAACCTTATACGTGGTGCATTCAGACCAAGGGTTGGTGCATGTGGGCAGTGGTCCATTCGGACAGTGGTGCATTCAGACCATAAACCGCCTACGGTGTCAATTTTGCTTGGGGGGGAGGGGGGCTTAACGTCGCTCGTCCTGCATCGTCAATCAAATGTAGAATAAAGCTGCAAATCTCTTTCTCTCTCTCTCTCTCTCTCTCTCTCTCTCTCTCTCTCTCTCTCTCTCTCTCTCTCTCTCACACACACACACACACACAGGAGCCGTCAGCCTGTTACACGGGAGGTGACAGGTCGGCAGAATCAAGCAAGATAGAGGCTGTATAATCTGTATAGCCTGTAGAGGAACCAAGTTAGAGACTGTACAGGCAAGCAAGTTAATATGTGGTCTAAGGGCAAGCAAGTGTCTGTAGGCTGTATAGTCAGTTATGTCTGTAGGCTATATTGTCTGCATGTCTGAAGGCTGTATAGTCTGTAGAGGCAAGCAAGTCTGTAATGGTAAGCAAGTGTGTCTGTAGATTCTGCAAGGGCAAGCAAGCAAGCGTCTGTAGGGGCAGGCCAGTGTGTAGGCAGCAGCGACAAGCATGTTAGTCTGTAAGAGTCTGTCTGGGGACGCAAGAGTACATGGGTGCAGGGCCAGGCACGCGGGGCACGTTACCTTGTGTTCGCGGGCGAGGGCCTGGTGGGAGAAGTCCGGTTAATCCTCGGGGCACACACGCGGCCCTGCTCGGCGGCAGATCACGGCCCCGCTGGCAGGCCGCGGCCACCTCGTTAGCTGCAGCAAGCACGCTTCTTCTTCCTCATCCTCTTCTGAACTGTTCCGCTTTGTATCGCTTCATGGCTCCTACTTGGTTCTTCTTCACACTTATATACTCCACTGCACACTTAATGCTTCACTCTGCACACTTACATGCTCCACTCTGCACACCTATAGTAGATGCTTTCACTTGACAATACTTCACCCTGCACACTTAGATGCTCCACTTTGCACACTTAATACTTCACTGCACACTTTGATGCTCCACTCTGCACACAATACTTTACTCTGCACACTTTGATGCTCCACTCTCCACACTTAATACTTCACTGCACACTTAGATGCTCCACTATACACACTTAATACTTCTCTGCACACTTTGATGCTCCACTCTGCACACTTAATACTTCAATCTGCACACTTAGATGCTCCACTCTGCACACTTAATACTTCACTCTGCACACTTTGATGCTCCACTCTGCACACTTAATACTTCACTCTGCACACTTTGATGCTCCACTCTGCACACTTAATACTTCACTCTGCACACTTAGATGTTCCACTCTGTACACTTAATACTTCACTCTGCACACTTAGATGCTCCAGTCTGCACACTTATTACTTCACGCTGCACCGAGCTCTGTTTCTCCGTACACTTTGCCTAATCTCTTGTTTTGCTTTTCAATTTTCTTTTCCTTCGTTTTCTTCACTCTAGTCTAGTGTGGTCTTTCAGCATTTCCCTTTTCTGTCTTTTGTTTGTTTCCTACTGTTACACTTGCTGTTTTCATTTATCTTTTCCTGCTGTGTTCTTTTTTCCCGCTAAGTGTAAGTGAACTATGAACTTCATAAATATATCCAAACAACTGATTATTATCTATCGCACGTGTAGTGCCAAGCACCCGCGACTATGGGGAACTAGAGTTTTCAAAAATATATCCAAATAACTGATTATCTATCCCACGTGTAGTGTCAAGGGCAACTTCCCCGAGCCAGACACTGCACCTCACGGCTCACTACACCACCACCGTCACTGGCAAGAAGCTCACTGATCAGCTGACGGCGGGCAGGCGCGGGCCGCGGCGCGAACACGAGGTTGGCGGGAGAAACCTTGTACTCCTACCAACCAAAGGACGGTTCTGCATCTCGTACGTTGGTTCTTGTGCATACTAAAGTTATGAAACAATTATATAACTCGGCTTTATATACCGCCTACACAGATATAATGCCAGTGACCGGTTATGACACGTCTGGCACCTGCATCACTACGCTCCGCTCTTCCGTCGTTTATTGCAGAAACGCTTGTCAACCTTTTCACTGAACAAACTTATTCGTGTACTGACAGTAAGAATGAAAAGATCGACAGAGGACAGAGAGGCGAGTGGCTGGAGACGGTGACGGAGCGGCGAGCGGCGGGGAGGAAGGAAGGCAAGTTGGACACAAGCGGTGGTTGGGGGTGACACACACACACACACACACACACACACCACACATAGCAGATGCAGAGGGAAAGACGTATTTGTATAATTTCCTAGACACCAGAAAGACTGATTTACAATATGAAGAGCCTGAAGTCGGTATTCTTATATTAGAGACGCTTCCGCCTCCTACATGAACTCTAATAAACTGCCTCGTTATAGTGAAACCAGATTTGGCGTTTGCTCCCGCGGGTCCTTTCCTCCCGCCGCTCTGCCACACACGCGGTGTTGCAGAAGGGACCCGCGGGAGCCAACGCCAAAACGATCTCCTCAATCTTGTTTCACTATAGGAGCACCGTTGTCAGATTATTGTCCTCAGAGCATCGTATTTACCATAACTATTGCCAAGAAACACCGATAATCAACCATTTTAACGGTAACTATATATGAAGTCAGTTATTGGGGTGGAGGAGACAGGTTTCGGCTCTGAAATCGGCAAACATAAGAGGCTGAGTAGGACAGTCTGATACCGCTGTAGGAGGCACGAGGGGACAGGGCGAGCTAGGGAGGGAGCGGGAGGGACACGGAAGGGAGGTACATGTGTACAGTACCTGGTCAGCAGGTATAATAGTTACGCGTGAATCCGTTTGACTTGTTCTTTCACCGTCGACCCAATTTCCTCTCTGACTTCCATCGTGCGAGTCATGAGCGAGCGGCGGGACGGAAACTGCACGAGACCTCCGACAAATAAGATATTACTTCTGCCATTGACGCGCTGAGGATAAGTGGAGGGGGTTGAGAGGAAGGAGAGAGAGAGAGAGAGAGAGAGAGAGAGACGAAACACAGTTGTCTATAAACAATCATTGCGTTCTCTCTCTCTCTCTCTCTCTCTCAAATATTTCCGAATACACAAACTAAATCATTTACGTACATAATTTCTAGTTAAATATAATAAGTATCGGAATAAGGATAAGAACAAGAATAAGAATAATGATAGTGAAAATGGATGATTTCGACGCTGCAGTTATGCAGTTACCGTGAACCGCAGAGCCTTAGTGAAAAATGTTATGCCAGTCTTCTGTGACATTAACTATTGCACTAAGTGAGGGAACTGGTGGTTGAGTGTAATAATAACAATGGGTTTATGAGTTGAATTTATTTATCGTGAACCATAAAGCAGAGTGAAAATAATAGGCTAGTCTTCCATGTTGTTATCTATCGCTGCTAAAGGTGATTAAAAACTAGAATATACAAAATATACTATACTAGAACTACGTAGAACCAAGAATGAAAGTAATACGCCAGTTTACTAACATGTTATTTATTGTTGTTTAATGTGACAAACAACAAAAGAAAATATTCCGCCCTTCTCCTTCTCTTCCTTATATGTTGTTCAGCACCTTGGTTTTTGTTAGTAGAAGTAGTAGTAGTATTAGTATATGTTGTAGTAGTAGTTAAAGTAGTATTAGTAGTAGCAGTATACGTAGTACATCAGCAGCAGTAGTAGTAGTAGTAGTAGTAGTAGTAGTAGTAGCAGTAGTAGTACAGCAGTAGTAGTAGTAGTAGTAGTATATCCAACTAGAACCTCCATATTAAGTGTTTTCAATCTTCCGAGGAAAATAAGAGGCTAATAACTTAGGGCCGCTTTCACAGTCACTTTGTTTGTGTTGATCGTTACCAATGGCGGCGATCGCCGCTATAATATTTCACGTGAAACTGGCCTATGGGGTAGTGGCGGTTGCAGACGAAGCGAGAAGTGTCGAGAGTGTGTGGTAAGGTGCAGGGCGAGGCTAACCCCGCAGCCGCAACTACCCTATCGGACAGTTTTACGTGGAAATACTATAGCGGCGATCGGCGCCATTGGTAACGATCAAAACAAACAAAACGGTTGTGAAAGCGGCCCATGTTGGTAGCTCTGTACAGAATCTTTCCAGCTTAGATTTCCAAGGAAAGGCAAGGGAGAAGGTCTTTGTTTTCTTAATACGGTTAAATTTAGATGGTGTATACATCAAGGAGGGAAGTGTAGCAGTAAGGCCCGTACTCACAAACCTTTGGGGGGCTTACACACACACACACACACACACACACACACACACACACACACACACACATTTGATAAGGCTTCGGTAGAGGTTGGGTTAGTATTTTCATGGGTAGTTTTATGAACCTAGTGATAGTTTTAATTTAACACTGGATGGTTACCTAATACACGTGGAACATATTCTCAAACATTTCGAGGCTCACACACCCACATGTGATAAGGCTGTGGTAGAGGCTGGGTTAGCATTTTCATGGGTAGTTTTATGAACCTAGTGATAGTTTTAATTTATCCCTGGATGGTTACCTAATACACGTGGTCCATATTCTCAAACATTTCGAGGGTAACACACTTACATTTGTTAAGGCTGTGGTAGAGATTGTGCCAGTATTTCCATGGGTAGTTTTACGAGCCTAGGTATAATTTGACAAGGCTTCTGTACCACGAATGTTAGAGAACACACTTAAGAACCCGATTAATCTCCTTTGGGGCCTTGAGAAACATTTGTTGCAGGACCCGAAAGCGTCTGAGAATACGGAGTCACTACGGCCCTTGACTTGTTGAATGAGGGGGCTGGCGTGCAGGCAGTGTTAGCTTGGAGTTGGAAGGAGGGGAAGCACAGGGTTACCACACATAACTCTGTAAGGGGGATGGACAGGTCGGGGCTTCTGGATTAATGTTGTGTACGTTAACTTTTAAATACTGTTTGCACACCTCGTCCGGGAGAGTCTGACAGGAGGGACACACACTAACCACACCCACAACACACTCATAATGACACACGGTAGAGTCAACAGTCGTGCCTTACGTTTACACAAAGGCTTGAATTTGTACACGCGTATAGTGGTAGTACCTGTGAAACTATACGAGAGAGAGAGAGAGAGAGAGAGAGACTGAGAGAGAGAGAGAGCGAGAGAGAAACTGACACTTATTACAAATTATGTTTTCATATTTTTCATGTGTATTTTGTATTTGTATGTTTGAATGTGTATGTGTAACAATGGACGTTTGATTTTGTCCCACACACAGGCTCTTCAAATAGTCTCTCTCTCTCTCTCTCTCTCTCTCTCTCTCTCGTAAAACAATAATAAATCATTGCCATAATTAGAAGCTGCTTGTCTATTTATCTGTTTGTTTGAAAGTGATGCACATTTGTTTCATATAATCACTTACTCAGTAATTACAAACTGATAAAGCCATGTGTTTATGTATTTATATGTATTTATGTCCGTTTATTTCAAAGGGATAGAATGTTCAGATTATCACCTGCTTCTCATGAACTCTCTTTGTGCCTCCGCGGTGCAGTGGTTAGCATCCCTAACTACGAATCTGGGGGCCTGGGTTTGAATCCCGCCTGTGCAGTCAGGGTGAAACCCACCTGGCTGTTCACCCCCCCTTTGGTACTGGTCGGTAATTGGGTACCTGGGGAAACCAAGGGAGGATAAACTGTGGCAACCAGGATGTCACAATTGCCCGTATCCCGTGGTAATGGGTTCTCACCCAACACAGGCACAAAGGCCAATACAACACAGGTGAGCACCGATGCCACGAGCAGCTTTAGCGGATCTCCCTATAACTTTACTCACTTAGTCATGTGAACGTTTCAGTAATGCCGACGGTTCCTGCGTGTGCCCCCGCGGCCCAGGAGGCAGGGGGCGGATTCTGAGAATAGCCGTAAGTTAAGGCCCGCGCGCTGCCTTAACTTCACCAAGGCACCGTTGGCTACGGCTGCGCTACGGCGCCGTATCTCTGCATTCCTTTCCCATACTCAAAACTTTTTAAGGCCGCCGTAATGGGGCCTTAGGGCGCGCGCCGCTCCAAGGCGGCCGCGTCTCAGTGGCCAATCAGGGGCAAGTTCTAGTCGGCAAATAGAAAGCGTCGACCAATCGCCGGATATAAACACTAATCTCTCTCTCTCTCTCTACAATGATCTTGAAGAGAAATTTGTAGCCCTTCAGGAATTTGTTTTAACTAATGTGCCAGTGACTCCACCGTTGATGGTGGAGAGGCCCTCCACTGAGACTGTGCCCTCTCCAGACGACCCTCCTGCTTCACGGGAGGACGTGTTACCTGCCTCACAGGTTGACTCCCAGCCTGCCTCACAGGATAACCCCCTACGCCGGCCCCGTGCTATGGGACAAAACTTCGAAGACAATAGCTGAAAAGCGCCGGGTTGTCAAAGTCTCTCTCGTGACCGAGGCTCAGGACAAGCGATTGGTCTTTGAGGCGTTTTCAAGACCCTGTGGGAGCGAACTCCCAGTGTTGGAGGCATCTAACACAGCAGTATCTATTATCCATGCACAATTTTTATACAATTCAATTTATGGTCACAATTTAAGTTATTTCGAAAGCGCTTTTAATATTTGCACAAACTGTTAACTCGCTTAAATTTCTAACAATGCCTTCCAACCTTAAGTGTGACGTCTGTCCCGGACGTTTTGCAGCTTAGTTCTTCCAGCTGAGTAAAACTTGCCGCCTCTGCGTTCAAAGATTACATCTTCAGAAGGCTGTGACTGAATGGAAAGTCAAGCACAATGATCTTGAAGAGAAATTTGTAGCCCTTCAGGAATTTGTTTTAACTAATGTGGCAGTGACTCCACCATCGATGGTGAAGAGGCCCTCCACTGAGACTGTGCCCTCTCCAGACGACCCTCCTGCTTCACGGGAGGACGTGTTACCTGCCTCACAGGTTGACTCCCAGCCTGCCTCACAGGATAACCCCCAGCCTGCCTCACAGGCTAACCCCCAGCCTGCCTCACAGGCTAACCCCCAGCCTGCCTCACAGCTAACCCCCGGCCTGCCTCACAGAACAACCGCCAGCCTGCCTCACAGGCTGACCCCCAGCCTGCCTCACAGGCTAACCCCCAGCCTGCTTCACAGGCTAACTCCCAGCCTGCCTCACAGGACAACTTCCAGCCTGCCCCACTTAACGCTTCTCTTCCTGCTTCACAAGATGTCGGGTTCCAACCTGTAAGGAATGGAGCCAAACCGAAGCAGGCAACCAAGGATTTACTGACCCCCACTACCTTCAATAGGTTCCAGGTGCTGGCAGACACCATGGAGGATGAGTTCGAGACTCGCCTAGTTGGGGACTCCATGGTGCGTGGCCAGCTGGTTGAGTTCTGTGGTCGTTCATCACACGGCCGCAGAAAACGTTACTGCTATCCAGGTGCCAGACTGGACGACATCACCGCAGCGTGCGATGATGTCACGAGAAATGCCGACCGAAACACCCTCTTTGTCATTCACGCGGGGACAAATGACGTAAAGACAACACTTTCTGAGGAACTGCTTGAGAAATACCGCCGCATGATCAAGCAGTATAAACGTAAAACGGATGCCAGTAACATCATAATCTTAGGAATCCTCCCGAGGGTCGGTGTCGAATCTAGCTTTTACAGTAAGGCCTTCAGCACAAACAACAGACTTCAGTCCCTTTGCTCACAAGAAAACGTCCAGTTCACTAACTTGTGGAACAATTTTTACTACGATTCAGACTTGTTCCTTCCTGATGGCATTCACTTAAACCCTGTTGGAGCAGCCCGTTTCGGGAGGCTGCTCTGTGACCAAGTTGCTCTTCGAAAGCCAAAAAACGCGGAGGCGAGAACACCAGCAGCTCCACCATAAGGGTGCACTCAACCCGCAAAACTCCCGACTCGAATCACATTAAAGCTTGCTATGTAAACGCTCGTAGCCTACGTAACAAATTTGAAGACTTAGAAGTCCTCGCAGCTACAAATCATTATCACATCATCGGAGTCACAGAATCTTGGATAGACACTTCAAATAGAGATTTCATTGCGGAATATAGATTACCGGGTTATACCATTTTTAGTCATGAAAGAGAGAACAGACAGGGTGGAGGCGTTATCTTTTATATCCACAACTCTCTCCATCCAGTATCCGTGAAAACAGATATTATAACCAATGTAGACATGGTCTTCATTGAAATTAAAAATAAATCTCGTAAAATAGTAATTGGACTTATCTACAGACCGCCAAGGCAGACTCTTGATATCGACCACGCATTAAGTGAATTATTATTAGAAACAAGTAGCAGTTGCGAGGCAGTAATTGTTGGGGACTTTAACTTGCCAGTGAAAAGATGGGGTGAACCGTTGAACTGTCATACAGGGCTCGACCTGTACACAAATTTACTAGAAAGTGATTTACATCAACACGTTCAAGAACCGACTCGGGAAAATAATATACTTGACCTTATCTTTTCAACGACAGCTGATCTAGTTAACGAAGTAAATGTTGGTCCAATTTTTAGTTCTAGCGATCACCGAACAATCACATTCAAAATCAATATGAAAGAAAGTAAAGTAACTCCTAGTAAAGAAAAGGTGCCTGATTATCAGAGAGCGAATTTCGTAAGACTCCGATCAATTCTAAATAATTCTGACTGGACTGAAATCACGGCGGAAACAGATATTGATAAATCTTGGGGGGCCTTCACCACAATATTGAACAATGCCATAAGCATATGCGTACCCTATCGTAACAGACGTTCAGCTTCTAAGAAGAAACCCAAATGGTGGAATAACGAAATTCAAAATAGCCTATCTCTTAAAAAACGCGTATACAATAGGTACATATCATCTCAGAGCGAGGCTGACAAACTAGAGTTGGACAGAATTCGCCGCGAAACCAAGAAATTAATAAAACGAAGCAAGAAAAATCTTGAAGAATATATAGCGGAAACAAGTAAATCTAGTCCTAAAGAATTTTTCAGCTACGTAAATAATAAAAAGTCACTCACTTGTGGTATCGGACCGCTTGCTAATGAAAATGGTAACCACACGAACGATGAAATTGAAATGGCTACAATCCTAAATAACTTTTTCGCATCCGTATTTACCGACGAAGATTGTTTATCACCTCAACCGCCGGAGGTTAGAAGGACCGAAAAGATGTTAAGTGGCGTGCTCATCGTAGAAAGTGACATTTTACGCACAATTGAAAAGATTAAAGTAAGCAAAGCTCCTGGTCCAGACAAAACTACCCCTAGGGTCTTAAAAGAAATCAAACATCAAATTTGTAAACCGCTCTCCATCATATTCAATAAATCTTTAACAGCTGGAAAAGTTCCGTCGGATTGGAAACTTGCAAATGTCACACCAATTTTCAAAAAGAGGGACAAGTCTCATCCAGGAAACTATCGACCAATTAGCCTGACATCTATTGTTTGTAAGTTAATGGAGACTATCATTCGCGACAATATGGTGAAATTCCTCGAAGAAAATAATATAATAAATAATTCGCAACATGGCTTCCGTAGTAAACGTTCGTGTTTGACTAACTTACTTGATTTTTTTCACTATATTTTTGAGGTGTTCGATGAAAGCAGATCAGTAGATATCATATATCTGGATTTTCAAAAGGCATTTGATAAGGTCCCCCACCAACGATTGCTCAGCAAACTACTGGCGCACGGTATCTCGGGTAACATTCACAATTGGCTTGCGGACTGGCTCTCTGAGCGGAAACAGAGAGTAGTTCTAAACGGTGTTACATCTAACTGGTTCGATGTCAAAAGCGGCGTACCTCAAGGATCAGTGCTTGGTCCCATGCTCTTCTTAATTTATGTTAATGATATCGATGATGGGCTCATTTGCAAAGTATTGAAATTTGCTGATGACACAAAAATTGCTAGTAAAGTAACTGCGACACTCGACGAAGAAGCTTTACAATCAGATATAGATCGACTTGCACGTTGGGCCAATAAATGGCAAATGAAATTTAACGTTGACAAATGTAAAGTGTTGCACATCGGAAAAAATAGTGAATTGAATGGCCAACAACTTTCTGCAGTAAGTAAAGAAAAGGATCTTGGAATCACTATATCAAGCGATTTAAAGCCCGGTCAGCATTGTTCAGAGGTAGTTAAAACTGCAAACAAATTGGTTGGCTTCATCGGACGAGTCTTTAATAATAAATCGGAAAAAGTAATATTAAAACTGTATAACTCGTTGGTTCGACCCCGACTAGAGTACTGTGTACAGTTTTGGTCTCCCTACTACAGAAAAGACATATAAAAGTTGGAACGGGTCCAACGAAGAGTAACAAAGATGATTCCTAGGTTGAGAAATTTGTCATATGAACAAAGGCTTAAAGAAGTAAATTTATTCAGCCTATCAAAACGAAGAATGCGAGGCGATCTAATAGAAGTGTTTAAAATGTTTAAAGGATTCAGTGATATTAATGCGGAAGATTACTTTACAATTGATCGATCAAATAGAACAAGAAGAAATCACAATTTGAAGATAAGTGGTAAAAGATTCTCGTCGCACGAAGCTAAACACTTCTTCTTCAATCGAGTTGTTAATGTTTGGAACTCTCTACCCTGTGATGTCGTTGATAGTACAACAGTTACGGCCTTCAAGAATAGATTAGACAAGTGTTTTGAATCCAACCAGCAACTAAGATATTACTCATTGTCGTAGTAACGTTAAGTTCTTTAAGTTCTTTGGAATACTGGTGTCCGCTTTTATCGCCCGGTTAGTGGTAGCAGTAATGGTAGTTCTTTCCTCTTTCTTACATAAATTCCATGCAGTTTTTCCATGCTGCATGGTTCTTTTTCCTTTCCTGCCAGCTTTGGCTGGAGGGATGGGGGGGTGGGGAGGAGCCTTCGCCTTTGCTGTCCTTCATCTTCCACCTTTGATTAGATAGTTAGTGTAACTTGTCACAAACAACTTCGTAAGGACCAGCAGGTCTGCTGTTGTTTGTTCTTCCTTTGTGTTCCTTTGTGTTGTGCGAACGTGACCCGCCGCGCCCAACCTCAGTCTCTCACGAGTCACGAGTCACGGACGACAATGGAACCTCTCTCCTCACCCCCTACCAAGAAAAGGAGGCCGAACTTTTCGGAAGAGGAGCTCTTAATGCTGATAGCAGAGGTCTCCAAAAGGAAGGCACTGTTACTTGGGGCCCTTACAAACAGTGTGACGTTAAGAGCAAAGGAGGACCAAGCGTGGGAGACCGTTGCAGTAGCAGTAGGTGGCGTGGGGAGGGTTAAGAGAGAGAAGGGTGAGGTGAGAAAGAAGCTCAAGGACTTCAGGTCTGAGGTCAAGAAGAAGGCAGCCAAGATCAACAAGGAGAGGAAAAAAACAGGTAAGACACCTAATTGTGATAACTTTACAGCAGTAGCAATGGTTTAATTTACAAAGCATGGCAAACTAACAGATGTGTAGGCTCGATGCATTACTCTGCTGTAATTAGCATGCTTAAACTGCTAAGGGAACATGCATTTTGTGGGGTGGGGTGGAGAGTGGGGGTACTTGGATGGGCAGAGGAAAAATGGAGGGCACCATATTTACCTTACTGCTATTTGTTAATTGGTATTATTATCACAGAGGTCAGAATAGGATTTTGGAGTTGAAACTACTTTTTTCTGAAAGATTTCAATGTGCTTATTATAAATTGGCATTTTTTCCATTGCCAAAAAAAATCCCCCCCACCCAATGCTTTAGGTTACCTAGTTAAAGTGGGGTGCATATGCAGTGGCTGTGCGTGGCTGCGGCGCTCATGTCTGTCCCATTAGCCCTTTGAGCCTGTGGTGGGTAAGAACTCGCTACCCCGGGACACAGGGCTGGAATGGCATCCGGGATTTCCACAGTTTATCTTCCGCCGGTTTCCCCAGCTACCCATTTATCAACCAACCCGATAGGGATGGATGAACAGGTGGGTGGGTCGGCCCGCAAATTCGTAGCCAGGCGTGCTGACCACTGCACCACGGAGGGCTAGGTTAGGTTATTTTAGGTAAGATTGTTAGTTTTGGTTAGGTTAGGGGAGTCGGGATCATTTTTTCATCGAAAAAATAAAAATAAACTTTGCCTTCTCCCTTAATTAAGGTTGTTAGGTTAGGTTTGGTTAGATAGGGAGTGGGGGCAAAAATATAAAACATTGTGATGGAAAAAATGTCAAATTTATAATAAGCACATTAAAATTTATCAGGAAAAAATATTCAACCCCAAAATCCTATTCTGACCACTGCGATAAATTTACCTTTTAGTAAGCCCCCCTCCCCTTTATTGCTTACAGTATCTCACCCCATACTAGTCACTTCTGCTCTTCCTCCCATACCCTAATTCACCTCTTCAAAATTATTCTTCAACACCTCCCTTATCTCTTCATTTTAACTATATTTCACAAAAGCTAACTGATATATGAGTAAATATTTACCTAGAAAGGAGAAAGCTTAATTTATTGTTTACCGTTGATGAGTTTTCAGGCCCCGGCAATATTAGCTTGAACCACTGATAGTCTGTATTGGAGGAGTTGTTTAAAGTGCAATGGCACATGTGATAAATTCTTCCAATGTTTAATAAAGTTATTTCATCCTTGAAGGTGGTGGCTCACTGGATGTTAGTGACCAGTTGAAAGCCAGCGAAGAGGCGATGTGGTCTCTCCTTGAGCTTGAGGCCATCGATGGACTCGCTAATATTGAGGATAGCAAAGAATTGTCATCAATGGGTAAGTGTGAACAAACTATACAGATATTTTACTTTCTTCCTTCAGTTAAAAAATGGATACACAATAAACCCTATCAGTGGCTTTTCTCAGCTACTTCCCCTATTTGGGGATTAATTGAATTGCAACACCAATTTGTTGTGCCAGACAACTAAGGTCATATGGCACTATGGTCAAGGGGAATTAATGTGATCAGCTAATTAGGGTGGTTTGGTGGGGGATAGGGATCGGCTGAGGGTGTGAATGCTAAAGTAGGTGGAGGGTGTTTGTCTTTTGTAATCGTGCAACAAAGGTCTCCCAGCGTCTGTTTTTTTTATGGTAGGGGATAAACCAGGGGGATACTGATGATTTGACTGTTTGAAGTTTATTGGTGGTAAGGCTTGTCTAGGAGGACTGCCACTTATTCAATAAAAAGGAATTAGTCTGTAGCTGGGACATGAGAGTAACGGGTACGAATGGATGGGGACAGTGTAGCTGCACATGCCAGAGAGTCGGCTTGTTCATTGCCAGGGATGCCGACATGGCTTGGTACCCAGCAGAAGTAGACTGATTTCTATCGGGTTGCTAGGCGGAAAAGCCAGTCTAGGATTTCGTGAACTATGGGGTGTGTGCAAGTGGTTGATTGTAGGAGGAAAAGGGAGTTCGTTATATCGAGCTTGCACTGAGTGTGTGTGTGTGTGTGTGTGTGTGTGTGTGTGTGTGTGTGTGTGTGTGTGTGCATATATATATATATATATATATATATATATATATATATATATATATATATATATATATATATATATATATATATATATATATATATATACTGTATATTTTTTTGTACATTTTATTTTTGTTACAGCTTCAGCAACCATCGAGAATGAAGAGCCAGCACCTCCCAGAACAACTAGTGTGGCAGCATGTAAACCTCCGACGCCTCATCCCCTTGCAGGAACCTCCCCCAAGAGGGTGGCCATGGCTGAGTTGTATCCAGTATCTAGGGATCCAAACATTTTCCTGAAGCCTGCTACTGGTCCTTCAGCCATCCAAGAAGTGACAGTTACATCTGTGTCCCAAGACACAGCTCATGTTCCTAATGAACATGATTACCACAGGGAGGAGCCGAACTCTTCAAACAGCACTCCGAGACGAGGCCAGTCCAGTAGCCGTGGATCAACCCGTGGCCATGAGGAGACGGCAAGCCTCCAAAGAGTTATTAATGTACAAAATATTACACAAGAGATGCTGGATAGACACCTTACAAGAATAGGTGACAACCTTACCAGAATAGGTGACCTACTAGAAATAATAGTCCAAGGCCTGACAGGCTAGAAACTGCTATCCTGGGGCACAGACATTAGCTTTGTTACCTTTCTTATTAAAGTCAGTAGCTATTTTAGATCTTAAAAGTGCAATATATAGTCACACAATGCTGTGATAAGGTAAAGGTAAAGGGGGGGCATACGCAGCGACTGCATGTAGCTGCAGCACTCTTCTCCGTCCCATTAGTTTTGTTACTTTTCTTATTTTGTCAGTATTTTAGATCTTAAAAGTGGAATATGAAGTATCACAATGCTGTGATAAGGTAGAGGTAAAGGGGGGACATACGCAGCGACTGCATGTAGCTGCAGCACTCTTCTCCGTCCCATTAGTTTTGTTACTTTTCTTATTTTGTCAGTATTTTAGATCTTAAAAGTGGAATATGAAGTATCATAATGCTGTGATAAGGTAGAGGTAAAGGGGGGGCATACGCAGTGACAGCATGGCTGCAGGACTCATCTCCGTCCCACTGCATCACAGAGGCGCTGCTCTACTGTGATAAGAGTAAATATATTTATGATACAAATGAATGTGATATATATAAAAGCTTCTAGTTCAAATGCTATACTTGAAAGTTTATTTTCTTGTTACTCTACGGGTAATTATTTTGAGGGAAGAGAGAAATAAATATTTAAAAAAATCTGTATATTTAGCATTACAATGTAAGTAACAAAATATCAAAACAGTGTTCAGGATCTGTTATTAAATGAGATCATATGTATGTCACCTGCTATGTAACATAAAAGTACAAATAGAATTACCTCTTCAAATGAGATATTTATTTCAACTACTATATGCGCCATAATAGTAACTTAAAGATATACCTATGAGTAAGTCCCATGAAAGGAAAAAAGATTAGCCTAAGCAGTAATTAACTTATATCACTTAGTCACTGAACTGTCTACATTTAGGTGGAAAAGCCCTCAACAATTTCCCTCCTCACATCTTGCCCTGTGGGGTTGTGATCACCATGTATGATGTCATTGTCATTATTCATACCATCATCATTCCCAACTGGTGCGATCATTGGAATTCATCTTCGTATGCACCTATTGTGGAGCCACATGCACGTAGCAGCTATTTTAGCACACTTCTTGGGGTCGTACTGCAGCGATCCACCTGAACGGTGAAGGCAGCGAAAGCGAGACTTCAGGACACCAAAGGTTTGTTCAATGATGACCCTTGTAGTTTTGTGGCTCCTGTTGTACTGCCGCTCACCTTCAGTTGTTATAGTAGGATATCAATGTATTATTATTATTTAATATCACCACGAATTAGGCATACAACTGTCAATGGAAAAACCCACGACAGATAGATCACGCCACCTTATAGGAATGTCGTCCGTCAGTGTTTACCGTCTCAGTTTTGTATACTTCGCACTCTGATGGTGCGTGGAGGTCACCTTGACATACGTGACCAATTGTAACAATTATTTTCCAACCTGTAACTCGCCACTCCTTCACGAGAGTCCGACTGACACACAACGACAGTCGCTCTCGCTCCGTCGCTTCTTGTACATAAAGGCTACGAATATAATTCGCCTTAAGGAAGCTGAAGTCTTAATCAACACCCTTTAAACGCCCCCCGACAAGCCCGTTACACAGTCATGGGGTCATGGAAGGGTGTCAGCAGGTATGGTTCAAGAGGATATCCACTGTCTCCTAACAGATGAAAATCTCTGAAGGTCCCAGCCTCAAATCTGTCTCTTAAAGGGCAATTCCTCCAAATGAAGCCATCGTTTGTGGCACCAGGATACTTGACACAGAAGCTGGCAATCAGCATCTCAGCATTGCAAATGACTTGCACATTCAGAGAATGGAAACTCTTTCTATTTACATAAATATGTTCATTTTCAATAGGTGCTATAATAGGTATGTGCGTGCAATCTATGGCACCAATTACTCTGGGGAAACCACCTATGAAACTAAATGCGGCTGCTGTTCTGTTCACATCATAGATATTGGTTGGCATTTTAATTTCCATTTTAGCCTTCTCATATAGGATGTTGGTCACACTAGAAATTATTCGACTCACACTTGGTTGAGTGAGTCCTGTGGTATCAGCGATAACATTTTGAAAAGTGCCACTTGCAAGAAAACGCAGAGTTACAAGCACCTGCGTGTGAGTGGGTATAGCATGAGCCCGTTTTGTTGCCCGTGATAACAGTGGAGACAGCTCGTCGCAGAGTCTGAGAATCTCATGCCGAGGCATCCTATAGTGCCTCAGAAGGTGCTCGTCGCTCACTTGAAAAGGGTCAAGTGGATCTCTGTATCTCCTCTCACGCCTCAGATTTCGTTCAAAGAGCTGCCAGAAGTTCCATGGCTGTGGGGTAGACACAGAAGCAGTCACCGGTCAGCGCACCACTGGAAAGGTGAAATAAAACCACCTGATAATGGATAACATAAACACTTGCATTTCTTTCGACAGGAGTAACAATTACAGATATATTTTATTAAACGACTAATTAGGGAGGGATTGAGGGGCGCGCAGCCCTCCGATAGGTTGGGGGATCGAGGTGTGGCAAAGCCCCACCTGATAGGTTGCTGTCACTCATATGGCTTTCCCCCCCAAAAAAAAAAAAACATTTCCCCCCCAAACTTGTAGGCTTTAGGAAGGGAAATATGAGGAAAATGGTGTGGTGCGCATAAACTGCATATTTACCCAATCTTCAATTGTGATGCTGTCCATAAGGTATTAGTGCATAGGAACATGGCAACATACCTATCTACTTGTTCCTTACATCTCCACATAAAAAAATGGCATTATTGTAAGAGGCAGTGGGAGGCCCCCTTACAAGTTTTCACCAAACTTCCTAGTTACTGTATTACTAAACATCTTACTGGTAGTTCATTCACTTCTTACAACTGTATAACTAGTATAACTACGTAAAACATCGTTTATATGCATTTCATACCTGTATGAAGGCTGTATATGTTCCACTTGTAGCAGCGAAGGCGTGCAGGGAGAGGAGGCCGTAACTCACTTAGGGCGGCCCACACCCGCCTTAACATGCGGCGCCGTAACTCTCCTCAAAATGGCCGCGCCAGTGTTTTGAGTATACCAGCGGAAACGCTACGGCCGGACTTACGGCGCCTTAAGCAGATACGGCGCCGTAACTTCGTTTCAGAATCCGCCCCCAGGTGGCCCAAGTCGCCCCGCGCGGCCCCAGGTCCCGCCGGAGCAATGCGAGGAACGTGACCACCCGGCCTCCCACTTAAAGGTTCACTTCCATTACAGTGCACAATGCCGCGGACTCCCACTCTTATGATGCCCCGGAAATTGGCTTCCGTGCAGAGGTGGGCTAATGCGCTGTTTGAGATTTCTTATTTATGCCCATTTTCATTACTGGGGTCTGGAAAGGTTAAGGTAAGGTAGAATAATGGAAGCCTATTTTGGAAGAAGGCTTGTCCTTGGGAATGGTCTGCTACCAAGATATTTCTGAGTAGCTGAAGCAGGTAAAGAAAAATAATAAGTAGCACTACCCTACTTTCATTACTGTATAAGGGCTGGAAAGGTTAAAGTATGGTCACGGGTATATATTTTGGAGGAAGTTTCGTCTTTAGGGAAAGATCTAATACGAAGATATTTCAGAGATTGGCTGAGAGAGGAAAAAAAAGTACCCCAATATGACTTAGGGCAATACTGGCTCATTATTTGCTTTAGGAAGTTAACAAAAAAGTAATGAAATGAATATATAGTTAATTATTCTCGTAATGGTGGTAGTGGTCTGAGAGAGAGAGAGAGAGAGAGAGAGAGAGAGAGAGAGAGAGAGAGAGAGAATATGGGCATTTGAAATATAAATATCGTCTAAACTACCACCCGGAACATCAAACTACCCCTGGAGATGCCCAAAACTCTTACGAAAACCGTGTCAAATATCTATGGTTGGGCGTCTAAATGTTTATGAATATGCCCTCAGAATCCCTCCCGTTACCCTCAGCCTCTCACAAACCTTTCCCGTGTTGTACTTCTCTCTGCTCTCTGGTGTTGTTTTGCCGCCAAAGTGTTATAATATTGATGGCTGCAGGACTCTCCTCTCTCCTGCACTGCCTCGGTACATGACTTGCTACTCTCGCTGATCTTTATTGCAGCGAGTCTTTTTACTACCTCGTCCTTTACAATGGAAACCTCCCGAACAAACGGACGTCCTTTCATTTTATTTCCTATCGCTATTTCAAGTTCTATATCGAAAGAGGAGTGTCAGAGGCGTGGTGCAACTAAGCCTTGTCAAACGATCACTATATGGACAAAACTACCCATGGAAATACTATATAGCACAGCCTCCACGAAAGTCTAACCAAACGTGGGTGTCTAAAAAATAGCCCGTATTCTCAGACGTATCAGCTCCTCTGTTCTCCTGTTTGAAAAGCCTCTCGTAGAAGCTGCTGGAGTTTTATGGACCGTTTTTTTATCCCATTGATAGTTTTACCGGTCTTCTGCACCTTGAACGGGGATATGACCTATGGAAACCCAGTTAATTTTCCCTGGGACCTTGGATAATAGTCGTTATGAGAGCCCGATACCTTCAAAACATGGACCTGAGTACCGAAATGTTTTAGAGTACGATCTGTAGTATCAGTAAAAGCTGCGACACAAAACATTACAGTATCTACAAAGGTGTGAACGAACTTTTGATGAGACTAACGGGAGATAAGATTATTTGAAACTTGAATGCGACAGAAAAAATAGAGACAAGAATGAAGCCGCCATCCCGTACAGCAATTGCAACAAGCAGTGCATCCCCAAGTCCACTGATGTCCTGTCTTGTAAATGAGGGCAGCACCAGAGCCATACAACAGGAGAGTCTCGCCAACTTCATCACAGGCGCCATGTTGATACCGAAAGAGCCGCGCGAAATTCAAACTGATGCTGATACAAAATATTTTGTTGTGCTTTAAACTGTCTGTGCTTTAAACTGGCTGAAGGAAAAGTGAATGAACGAATGAATGAGTGAATGGGAAAATGGGTGATTAAAAAAAATTGGTAGACTCATGTACGTGTATGTGTTCTAACGTACAAGAATATCTAACTGTTGGCAGAATGGGAGGCGAGGCGCAGACCGAAGCACACGATACAAAACTACATTAACGAACACCCACGAGTCTGCTACAGCACTAAAGGAACGTCGAGAGAGAGAGAGAGAGAGAGAGAGAGAGAGAGAGAGAGAGAGAGAGAGAGAGAGAGAGAGAGAGAGAGAGAGAGCCCGGGCAGTCCCATTACCTGAGGCCGCCTACTCCTCGCTGCCGGGTAAGTGGCCCAGGCGAGTATAGGAAGTACCTATACTCGCCTCAGCACGCTCCCTTCTCACCCTTTCTGCCTTAGACGTGTTATTCATGGGGTCGGTCTGCCCCTACCACCTACCTACTACTACCTACCTAACTACTTACCTACCCACCTATCTCTCTACTTACCTACCTACCTTTATGCTGGGAGTTTGGAGGCGAGCATCATGGAGTACGGGAACAGACATAGGTTGAAGACACTATAAGGATGCATAACGTCCTACGATAGAGTATACAGAGCGTGTTTTAAGCAAGTATATCCGAATAGCGGGGCAGAATAAGAACAAAATTAGTTCACACCATATTGTCTTCAGTTGGTATGTGGCAAAAGGGAACTAACAGTCGGAGGCAGAGGCGAAGAGGAAGTAGAAGAGGCACTTAAACCATCAGTCCGCATGTATATAGCCTAATAGCAGATGAAAATAAAGACAACATCTGTTCTCATCGTGTACAGGTAGCAAGACAGAGATGACATTTGGCGGAAGAGGCTGGATCATGAAATAAGGCACTTAAACCACCATTCCGTAATACCTAATCACAATAAAGGCAGATTATATTCTTACTTATGCTTCCGTGTGGAGGCAAGAGGAAGCTTACGGTTGGAGGAAGAGTATGGGTCATGGAGGAAGGCGAAGAGGGGAGAGGGGTCACTTTGAACCACCATCCCGTAATACCTAATCAGAATAAAGGCAGATTATATTCTTGCTTTATGCTTCCGTGTGTACAGGAGGCAAGAGGAAGCTTACAGTTGGAAGAAGAGGCTGGGTCATGGAGGAAGGCGAAGAGAGGAGAGAAAGGGCACTTAAACCCCCATCCCGTAGTACCTAATCAGAATAAAGGCAGATTATATTCTTACTTATGCATCCGTGTGGAGGCGAGAGGGAGCTTACAGTTGGAGGAAGAGTCTGGGTCATGGAGGAAGGCGAAGGGAGGTACAGAAGGAGCACTTAAACCCCCATCCCGTAATATCTAATCAGTATAGAAGTAAAGTTTTCCTGGGTTGCCATTGTGTTATTTTCTTGCCCAATTGTTATCAGTTCTACGCACCATATGACCTTCCCAAGTCTGTGTTATGTCGTATTCATTGAGTTGGCTTCTTTCGGTACTTGCGACAGCGTGAGCGAGTCGCACGAGGTCAGAGACAGCCACACCTCAGGGCGCGGGGCAGCGGAGCACCGCTCGCCTGCCCGTCACCCGTCTTCTCTCCTCTTCTCCGCGTTGTTCGCCCGTTTTATTTGCTTGTAGTTCGTCCGGAAGGGTGTGGGTTCCGGTTGATGACTGCTAATGAAAGTCATCATTTGCTGATTCTAGTGTCAGTTCATCACAGCTTCCCACGGCCAAAAGCACGACGTGTTGTTAAACATCCTGTTGTCTGACGCCGACCGGGTGTCTCCACACGTATAATCATACATTCACATGTACATTATATTATACACATTACATCGCTCGGTTCCCTAAAAGTCGCGACCTCGCGACTCACCCCACCTTTACAAATTGCCGTACCTACCCATGTTACAGTCGCCCAAAGTGTACTATCTAAGCGTGGTCTTGTTACAGTTGCTTTAAAGATTATCACAGAAGTCAGAGCCCGCCTAACGATACAACATAGGGAAATGCCAATGGTAATAATCATGGAAGTAACAAGAAATGGGTAATGTACATGCAGGTTGAGGTAAATAGGGCTAGAGTCGTGGACAAGGAAGTTGAGTACTATTCCGAAAAAACAAAATAACAGCTCGAAAAACTATTTACATGATACATCCTAGAAACATTAAATTGACTAAACTGTCATTGGGATACATGGTAATGGAGCTATTTGGAATAGTAAAAAGAAAAAGGAACAATCCTTGAAGAAGATCTGCTTCACACTGAACCTTCGAGTCACACCTGGACACAAAACTGTCACAGAGAAACACTCATCCGTTGCGTGACAATAAATTGCCAGTGTCGTTACCCTCGGCACGCCTTCGAGACGGGTGGGGTTTACAACAATAGATAAGGTTGTGTGAAAATAGGTAATGTTATCCGTAGAGTCTCCCAGTAGATACAATGTGACAACAAGGACAAGTCTGGAGAACCTTAGAAACATCGGCAGTCAGCACCACTAACTCCTAATACTCCGTTTTTCAGGTCTACAGTACTATAAAAGAAAATCCTGTCACCAAGTTGTGAAATCACTGTTGTAACAAATCTCACTGAAATATATAATTCCAGCATAATTGATTAAAGTAATTCCAGCATTAATAAACATCAAATGAAAAAGACAAATTTCCACCTATTCCCCGATCGTAACGAACGTGGATGACTGACATCTGTGACGCCAAAAATAATTCCCGTAACGGGTAACAGTGGTATGTCAAGTAAGGGTAAGTAAGACTTGTCTGCTTACTTCCAAAGCTTACAGATATTCACATGCTGGTTACAATAAAAGTTAGGGACAGCATCTGCTCAAATTTAGTTAAGTCTGTCACTGCAGAGAAATAAGTCTGTTTTAAGCAGAAGCACATGAGGTTCAAGGTTAAATTGTACCTATCCCTATGTTAGTCTACACCATCGGTCATTACGGCTCCAATTAAATTAAGAAGACTGACTGCCTTGCATCAACTCAGCAGTAAAAGAAAATAGTGGGTTAGAGTGAAAAGTATTACTCAAGGACTCCCCTCTCGCATGAAAAAGATGCAGGCAAAAACTCAGGAACCAAATATAAATTACTAAATGCGAGGATGCAGGTTATAGTCGTTTGGTGGAAAGATAGACAAAGCAGCGTCAGGCTGAACCTCAAGCTGGCGCTAGTCTTTGGAGACGATCACTATGCACATTCTGTGTATTAAAAAAAATAGATCGTAAAGCTCAAATTTCCGTCCACCTATTTATCTGACTATTTCTGCCTAAACCACGGGTAAAAGAACACACCAAGGATATTTTTTTTTTGATTACCGCTGGTGACACCCAAAATGGTTTAGGTCAGAGGGTCGAAGGCCCCCCTCCCCGACGGCAAAAGAAGCTTCAAAAAGGACCCAAAATTACTTTAAGTGCCATAAAAGTTGGCTGATAAAACCGTGTAGGTTGCCAGTGGGGCTGTAGTCAAGGGATACTGCACTCCTTCGAGGAGGAACTTAAAGGACAATCATGTACACAAGGAACTCTAGTAATAATCCAGCATTAGCTACAGAAATGGTTTCTCCATCTGTCCAGTTTCCTTGTTTAAAACACGAGATCAAATCAGTAGATAGCCCATAGGTGTCCACTGGCCTGTTAAAAAGGCCACTCGTTTGCACAGTGTCCACAAGAAAATTTACACCCTTTACGAGGCTGTGTTGCCCATCTTACCCAAATGTTTCAAGAAAGAGTGACCGAAACGCATCATAATCCTTCCGTCCTGTGAACGCGCTCCTGTTTATGAGGGTCAATCCCGTTCACGGGATTGACCTTCGAGTGGCTGAGAGATATTTTATCTCCCGGATTTAACACGAATGAAATGTCCATGACAATCTCACTTTGAAACAAGAAGTCCCTGGACGAATAATCTGCCTCCCCTGCTACCCTGCGAAAGGCCTAACTGCTGTTGCTGTTAGCGGGTGATTAGGGACAGAAGCCATTGTGGGATTAGTAAGGTAAATAAATACCATAGCTGGGCACGATAACAGAAAACCTTATTCCCGATAACCGATAACTGATAATGAAAAACCTTATCGGTGATAACCGATGTTCGTTAACTGGAGACACAAATATAGGCGATAACCGATAGCCGATATAAATCTACAATTCCGATACTAGCTAGCGATAAGTCCGATAGGCTAAAACGATACTATATTGATATTTCATAAAAAAAAAAAACATAGATGAATTCAAATTTTCATTATCTGTATTTTAGAAAACTTATAAAACCTGAAAACCACACGTTGACACGTACATATGGACGGTAATACTAGAAAAGCCTGAACCGGTGTTGTGTTATTTGGCGTCCCCACCGTCAAAAGCTGGCGCTTTTGTTTACAAACACTGGTCTCTCGTGAACTGCGCATGCTCAGACCAGCAAGCGTATACCTATACAGTCTCACAAAGCTTTTTAACCGTAATTAAGAGTTGCTGGAAGGCTGAATCAGATAATATACAGTACCACTACCACCATCCTCGCTGTTTCTAGAACGACACTGTACGAGTTGTATTTATATGTGCAGAGTGTCGTTCTAGAAAATGTAAAGATGGTGGTACTGTATGTCTGATTCAGCCTTCCAGCAACTCTTAATGTGTTAAAAAGCTTTGTGAAACTACGCTTACTGGTCTGAACATGTTCAGTTCACGAGAGACCAATGTTTGTAAACAAAGCGCCAGCTTTGACGATGGGACATCAAATAACACAACACCGGGTGCCTTCAATACCATGGCATGGTCACAAACGAATATGGAATATCAAATTTGAGGCAGTGAATAATCATTTTGGGGGCAAAGTTAAATGATTTTACTCTTTGATGTATTGATTTTTGAGTCTAACATAAAAAAAACCTAGTGATTTAATGTTGATGATCTAAGTATGAAATCTCTTCACCGAAGATATTTCATACCCCAAAGTTTTTTCATACAACACCGGGCGCCCGGTCCACGCATGCGCAGTAGGGAGGAAACAACGTTTTTTTTTCTAAGAGGCGGAAAAAAGTAGCGATTATCGCTTGTTTGGTTACAAAAGTAACTCAAGGCTGGAGGCTGCAGAACGCTTAGCCTCAGACCTTACTATTATTTCCGATTGGGGCAAGAAGAACCTGGTGTCCTTCAACGCCTCAAAAACACAGTTTCTCCACCTATCCACTCGACACAATCCTCCAAACAACTATCCTCTATTCTTTGACAACACCCAGCTATCACCTTCCTCAACACTAAACATCCTCGGTCTATCCTTAACTCAAAATCTCAACTGGAAACTTCATATCTCATCTCTTACTAAATCAGCTTCCTCGAGGCTGGGCGTTCTGTACCGTTTCCGCCAGTTCTTCTCCCCTGCACAGTTGCTGTCCATATACAGGGGCCTTGTCCGCCCTCGTATGGAGTATGCATCTCATGTGTGGGGGGGCTCCACTCACACAGCTCTTCTGGACAGAGTGGAGGCTAAGGCTCTTCGTCTCATCAGCTCTCCTCCTCATATTGATAGTCTTCTACCTCTTAAATTCCGCCGCAATGTTGCCTCTCTTTCTATCTTCTATCGATATTTCCACGCTGACTGCTCTTCTGAACTTGCTAACTGCATGCCTCCCCCCCTCCCGCGGCCCCGCTGCACTCGACTTTCTACTCATGCTCATCCCTATACTGTCCAAACCCCTTATGCAAGAGTTAACCAGCATCTTCACTCTTTCATCCCTCACGCTGGTAAACTCTGGAACAATCTTCCTTCATCTGTATTTCCTCCTGCCTACGACTTGAACTCTTTCAAGATGAGGGTATCAGGACACCTCTCCTCCCGTATTTGATCTTCCTTTCGGCCTCCTCTTTTGTTTCTTTTTTAGGAGCAGCGAGTAGCGGGCTTTTTTTAATTATTGTTTTCTTTTTTTGTGTGCCCTTGAGCTGCCTCCTTTGTTGTAAAAAAAAAAAATATATATATATATATATATATATATATATATATATATATATATATATATATATATATATATATATATATATATATATATATATATATATATATATATTTAAATAAGTAGCGGATGGCCGATAACCCGATTTTATTATCAGCGATAAAGTATCGCGATAACTTATCGCGATAACGCCCAGCTATGGACTAAATACCTCTGGGTTGCTCATGCAGCGTAGAAGGAGGAGCAAGCACCCTTTGAAGACTGCTACCACTCCTTTCATGACAGTTACCGTTATCCGTGACGGCACTGTCATTTCTCTCTACCCACCCCTCATAGTCCTCGGTGAGAGCTTGTAACCTCGGGTCAGGTTTATCTGCCATTAAAAAGAGTTACTAGTAAAATGAGGAGTAAAAAGGTAAAAGAAAAAAAATTATCGCTGGAAATATAATTAAAGTAATAATCATTCACCGCTAAGTATGTGCTCACTCCTCCCCGATGCTTTTAAAATGCATAATAAAAGAGGAAAAAGAATAATGAGTGAGGCTTAGCAAAACAAAACTTCTCCACTGTGCAATAAAACACACACAAGAAAGGAGAAAAGAAAATGAATGATTATACAGAAAATGCGTAACAATGTTACTCAAGAAAAATATTAAACATCCACACGCCAGAAAAATCAACAGCTGAAAAATCTAATAGATTAGATACGACCCCACACGCCTAAACACGTGAACATAATAATAGTAATTCACCTGAAATCATGTTACAAGTGGTTTAATTACGGAAACCGTATCATTATATAGTGTCAGCTAAAATGTGTTACCACATCTGATCCTGTTCCAGGACCAAGTTTTGCCACATCTGATCCTGTTCCAAGACCAAGTTTTGCCACATCTGATCCTCTTCCCCAACCAAATGCTGCCACATCAACAATCACTTGGTGTGATCTTAAAAATTACAGGTAGGTTATATGGGAGAGAGAGAGAGAGAGAGAGAGAGAGAGAGAGAGAGAACTACGTGTATGAGACAGAACTTCTTGTTTTTTTATAATAGTGAATAGTTGAAGGACAAGTAGTTACTATTAGAAATGGAGAAATGTGTATTCGGTATAGAGGAATAGGTAGATTGTTAGCCTTTTTGTTAGCTGTTTTTAACTGTTTTTGTTTTAAGTGTTAAGTGTTAATGTTTAAGGCGCGAACTGCTATCTCACGTCAGGTCCGGTGTACCGTTGCCTGCCTTCACAAGTTGATTGTAGTAGGTGAGATAACACAATAGCCTTTCAGTTGGCCGAGCGGTAGCCGTTATAAGTTCACTTTAGTTCACTTTAGTTCTCTCTCTCACAGGGCAATACCAATACAAAATGTAATATTAACTATATTAACAGTTGTACATAAAGTTTACAGTTTACGTGAGCGAGTCGCACGCACAGCAGAGCCAGCTACACCAAGGTGCCCGGGGCTGCCCGCTGTATTCTCTCGGCTTCTCCCCGTCTTCCCGTTGTTCGCTCGTTTTATTTGCTTGTTAGTTCGTCCGGAAGGGTGTGGGTTCCGGTTGATGACTGTTGATGAAAGTCATCATTTGCTGATCATAGTGTCAGTTCATCACATCTTCCCACGGCCATCAGGTCTGACGTGTTCCATAACATCCTGGCAAAGGCACTGAGCTTGTGCTTAGACACACAGTCACACACTCACATGTACATTATATTATACACATTACAACATATCATTAACCTGTTCATCTACAATCTGCCTTTGACTGTGTGAAAGTCTGTATGCAGGAATATACACCGCTTTGGAGTCGGGTTTAACCCTAATCTTGTGTTCTGTCGTATCAGTCGCACCTAAAGGCTCACCGGGCAGGGCAATGAGATCACGATACTGATGTGAAAGCTTCAGAAGCGGGCCCTTAAGCTCGGGATAATCGACCACTTTGACTAAAGAATCGACAGATGAGGCCTGACAAGATGTGTCGCCGGCGGCGGGTTGACCCACCGCTCCGACACAAGGCCGCTTTAACTCTAAAGGTTCTGTCGACACCTGTCCGTCGAACGCTAATGCGCGACCCAAAAAGACTCCATTTTTTAATTTAACCGGACCGCCAGTGGCATTAACCACTAAAGCTACGGTCCTACTTCCCTCGCGTACCGTGTTAATAAGGGTGGACTCTATCGCTAGCGTGTTCACGCGACTAGGCCCTTCTAGGCAGATGTCACAACCTACGGTGGCGTTAGGGACTGACACGGGGACGTGCATTGTGGTTCGTTGAGGGATTTCGTGATTCCCCACGACTATCGCACTGACATTTTTCCATCCCCTGCAAACATCAGGGGCTGTTGGTGGTTTATCATGAAGTGAGGTGGTGCCCGCGCCATGCACCGGCACCGTGAAAAGAGTCGGAACGGTATGCACTACTGACTCAGGAGAAACATTTTCCCGATCCTTGCTGGGTATTTCCTTTCTTTCCCAGGGAGACGCGAGGCGCACAGGTTGATCCATGGCCTTGAAAGATTTCCCTTGAAACCTTACTGTATTACTATCTGGAAGTATTACCATGCGGTTAGACCTCAGCGACGACAACCCAAGAAGACCGTCAGACAGCAGTGAAAAGTTTGACGTCACGTAAAAATCCAAACGCTTGACAGGGGTGTTTCGTCCTAAACTCACTGGCAAACTCACCACCCCAAGGATGTTAAGCCTGTCGGCGGTGACACCGCAAAGGCTTAGGTCACAGGGTCGTAGCTGGTAGCGGCCTCCCCGCGACGCGCGTTTTAAAGCTATGTACGTCTTTTCTGACAACACATTAACCGCAGCGTCAGTGTCGACCGCAAATGACGCTTGTAGCGGACCCAGCTTGACTTTAAGTGCCATGATATCAGGCTGACTGCACGCGGCCACAACAGATTCATACAAGCTACTATTGTCAGCCTGCACTGCAGTCTCAGTTTCCTCTGGCCCCCGGGTTGCTACCCTGGCTGACACTCGGCTTCCCCCGACCCCTTCACGAACTTTCCTGCTCGCTCTTTCTTTAACTTTAGCACAGAGAAACACTCCTCTGTGGTATGGCTACCAGTACCGTGGATAAAACAGGACTTGCTAGTGTTGTAACCCTCGGCACGACTTTTTGAAGCGGCCGGGGTCTTCTGAGAAGCAGACTTGCCTGACATCTTCGAGCCTCCCATCTCCCTCTTTGCCCTGCGATCCCGCTGACGTTTTGTACAATAGTCAACCGTATGACCGTCTCGCTGACAATAAGAACAGTGGCGTTTAGGCTTTTCGGTGGCGGATGCCACCACCGATGAGGACGCGCTATTATTAGCGGTGTTCTGTTCTACATCGGCTACAGCGGGAACTGGCGCTCCGTCTTTCTTCTCAATTTTGGTCTTGAGTTTAAGGACGAAATCGGGCAACTTGTCAGTGGGGCCGTAGGCTAGGGATAAGGAACTTTTTCGAAACTGGCGCTTGATGACAGCCATGTCCATGAACAATTCCAGGATTTTTTTTCATTAGATAGTGCCATATTCTCTCCCACTGTCCAACCACCAGCTTTCAAATATGAGCCCAAATCAGTAGACAATCGATAAGCGTCCACTTGCCCGGCAAAAAGCCCTTTACTCTTCACAGCTGAAATCAAATTGGTCACAGCTACATTTACACCCTTGACGAGACTATGTTTAACATTCTCCATGAAAGATTCCAGAAAATGTGACCGAAACTCGTCATAATCTTTGGTTTGTTGCGGTTCCATGAACGCGCTGGTGTACGTATGAGCTGATGCTTCTGTTTCTGGCTTCAATCTTGACCTAATGAAGGAGATTTTATCTCCCGGTTCTGACACATATGAGTTGTTCATAACATCCTCGCATTGTAGGATGAAGTCTCTCGCAGTGTAATCCAGTTCATTGCCTGCGAAAGCTCTGACTGATGCCGTAGTCGGCCATTGTGGATTGTTGGTTAGTTAAGTTATTACCTTTGTTATCATGCGGGTGGGAATGAGAAGGAGGAGGAGGATGAACTTTCTGATGAGTTATCCCGCTCCTTAGGGTACGGGAACTGTCATCCTCGACGGTCTCTTCCGAATTCTGTACCAACTTCTGATATACCTTGGTCAAAGCTTCTAACTCCGGGTCAGGTTTATCTGTCATTTAAAAAAGGCATTAATAAAATAAGGCTTCATGAGGAGGAATATGGTAAAAGGAAAAGTGTTACCGCTAAACTGCACTAAAGGTATTGATCATTCACCGCTAAGTGTGTGCTCACTCGCCCCAGATGCTTCCAAAACGCATTAAAAAGAGGGAAAAAAATGATGAGTGGATATTTAGCATGATAAAATTACCTTCTCCACTGTGCAACAAAACACACACAAGAAAGGAGAAAATAAAATGAATGACTATACTTAAAATGCGAACAATGTTCACAATTCAGCAAAAATATTAAACATCCTCCTACACTTGAATAAAATTCAACAGCCTAAGGGAAACTAGATACGGCTCCACACGGAGACACACACAGCATGTAAAAATCACCTGAAATGTCATTAACAAGTGGTGTAAATTAAAACCGTATTAGTGTTGTGTCAGCTACATGCATGTGGATACCTCGAAAATGTGAAGACGGCACCCTTGGCACTGCGCCGTCCTTGGCTGGCCTGCCCTCGTCCTTGAGTGTCGGCCCTCGAGGCCTCGCAGCGGCTAGAGAGGCGGCCGGCAGTGCCCGGCAGCGGGAAGGAATGGCGGCCGACGTCGTCGCCTGGCAGCGGCGATGAATGGGAACACAAGAGGAACACAAAGAAAGAACAAACAACAGGAGACATGCTGGTCCTTACGAGGCTGTTTGTGACAAGCTACACTAACTATCTCATCAAAGGTGGAAGATGAAGGACAGCAAAGGCGAAGGCTCCTCCCCACCCCCCATCCCTCCAGCCAAAGCTGGCAGGAAAGGAAAAATAACCATGCAGTATGGAAAAACTGCATGGAAATTATGTAGGAAAGAGGAAGGAACTACCATTACAGCTACCACTAACCGGGTGGTAAAAACGGACAAGGACACCAGTATTCGAAAGAACTTAACGTTATTACAAAAATGAGTAATATCTTAGTTGCTGGTTGGATTCAAAATACTTGTCTAATCTATTCTTGAAGGCCGTAACTGTTGTACTATCAACGACCTCACAGGGTAGAGAGTTCCAAACATTAACAACTCGATTGAAGAAGAAGTGTTTAGCTTCGTGCGACGAGAATCTTTTACCACTTATCTTCAAATTGTGATTTCTTCTTGTTCTATTTGATCGATCAATTGTAAAGTAATCTTTCGCATTAATATCACTGAATCCTTTAAACATTTTAAACACTTCTATTAGATCGCCTCGCATTCTTCGTGTTGATAGGCTGAATAAATTTACTTCTTTGAGCCTTTGTTCATATGATAAATTCCTCAACCTAGGAATCATCTTTGTTACTCTTCGTTGAACCCGTTCCAACTTTTCTATGTCTTTTCTGTAATAGGGAGACCAAAACTGTACACAGTACTCTAGATGGGGTCGAACCAAAGAATTATACAGTTTTAATATTACTTTTTCCGATTTATTATTAAAGACTCGTCCGATGAAGCCAACCAATTTGTTTGCAGTTTTAACTACCTCTGAACAATGCTGACCGGGCTTTAAATCGCTTGATATAGTGATTCCAAGATCCTTTTCTTTACCTACTGCAGAAATTTGTTGGCCATTCATTACTTACCGAACGCGATTGTTATTTTTTCCGATGTCCAACACTTTACATTTCTCAACGTTAAATTTCATTTGCCATTGATTGGCCCAACGTGCAAGTCGATCTAGATCTGATTGTAAAGCTTCTTCGTCGAGTGTCGCAGTTACTTTACTAGCAATTTTTGTGTCATCAGCAAATTTTGATACCTTGCAAGTGAGCCCATCATCGATATCATTAACATAAATTAAGAAGAGCATGGAGCCAAGCACTAATCCTTGAGGTACGCCGCTTCTGACATCGAGCCAGTTAGATGTAACACCGTTTAGAGCTACTCTGTTTCCGCTCAGAGAGCCAGTCCACAAGCCAATTGTGAATGTTACCCGAGATATCGTGCGCCAATAGTTTGCTGAGCAATCGTTGGTGGGGGACCTAATCAAATGCCTTTTGAAAATCCAGATATATGATATCTACTGATCTCTTTTCATCGAACACCTCAAAAATATAATGAAAAAAATCAAGTAAGTTAGTTAAACACGAACGTTTACTCCGGAAGCCATGTTGAGAATTATTTGTTATATTATTTTCTTCGAAGAATTTCACCATATTGTCGCGAATGATAGTCTCCATTAACTTACAAACAATCGATGTCAGGCTAATTGGTCGATAGTTTCCTGGATGAGACTTGTCCCCCTTTTTGAAAATTGGTGTGACATTTGCAAGTTTCCAATCCGACGGAACTTTTCCAGCTGTTAAAGATTTATTGAATATGATGGAGAGCGGTTTACAAATTTGATGTTTGATTTCTTTTAAGACCCTAGGGGTAATTTTGTTTGGACCAGGAGCTTTGCTTACTTTAATCTTTTCAATTGTGCGTAAAATGTAACTTTCTACGATGAGCACGCCACTGAACATCTTTTCGGTCCTTCTAACCTCCGGCGGTTGAGGTGTAAACAATCTTCGTCGGTAAATACGGATGCGAAAAAGTTATTTAGGATTGTAGCCATTTCATTTTCATCGTTCGTGTGGTTACCATTTTCATTAGCAAGCGGTCCGATACCACAAGTGAGTGACTTTTTTATTATTTACATAGCTAAAAAATTCTTTAGGATTAGATTTACTCGTTTCCGCTATACATTCTTCAAAATTTTTCTTGCTTCGTTTTATTAATTTCTTGGTTTTGTGGCGAATTCTGTCCAACTCTAGTTTGTCAGCCTCACTTTGAGTTGATATGTATCTACTGTAAACGCGTTTTTTATGAGATAGGCTATTTTGAATTTCGTTATTCCACCAATTACTATTTTACGAGATTTATTTTTAATTTCAATGAAGACCGTGTCTACATTGGTTATGATATCTGTTTTCACGGATACTGGATGGAGAGAGTTGTGGATAAAAAGATAACGCCTCCACCCTGTCTGTTCTCTCTTTCATGACTAAAGATGGTATAACCCGGTAATCTATATTCCGCAATGAAATCTCTATTTGAAGTGTCTATCCAAGATTCTGTGACTCCGATGATGTGATAATGATTTGTAGCTGCGAGGACTTCTAAGTCTTCAAATTTGTTACGTAGGCTACGAGCGTTTACATAGCAAGCTTTAAGGGGGGCGACTAAGGGTATTTTTTTTACGAATATATTTAAAATCGGACAAATACGTATTTTTTCGCTCAGCATGGCCGGGATAGCCAAAATTGCCATGTGGAGAGGTTTGTTTTCGTAAAATTAAAACCCCTCACCCCTGGAGGCCATATTTAAATGGCCCGCGCTATTGCGTCATAGCCTGACTCGCGCGACAACACACGCTGTATCATTCAGTGCTTGTATGTACGTAAAATTTGCATTAGAATGTTTTTTTTCTCCGTAAATTTTGTCATCTGTCATTCCTTTCGTGCCGGATCGCAGGGTTTGTGAGTTGAGGAGAGGAGTGTGGTGGAGCCAGTCCCTACCCAGACAACAACGGGGGAGGGCACGCAACCTGTTCGTTTGTACTCCAGCCAAATAAAGGTCTTTAGAAATGACGTACAAACGTAAGTTGAGTAGTAAGAGAGCCATCAACATGAAGAAGGCTTATCGAACAAGATGGAGCGGCCAAGACCAGGAAGGGAGCAGTTTCGGAGCTTATGAAGCGAGTCGTGATCCTGCCACGCTCACCCGCCGCTCATCACCACCACTACCTGCTCCACCACCAGCTGATTCGCCACTCCCTACACCGAGTACCTCATCACGCCCTTCTCCACCACCACCTGCTTCATCACCACCTACTCCACCACCACCTACATCACCACCAGCTGCAGAATCATTGCCACATGAAACATCACTGCAGCTCCAACAACAAATTCTGCACAGAGGTGTTCAGTTGAACCCTCCTCCTTCTGATACAAGCGAAACTTTCATCACCGTGTCCCTTTCCCAGCTACAGACACTCATCGCGAGACAGAAGTGCCCAGTACGGTCGTGCAGGAATACCTTGACCGTAACCTCTTCTACAATGAGGAAAGTGGCGCCTTCTGACACCCTCACCTGCGAGTGAGTAATACTTTTTTTCATAAAGGGGGACCAGATGCCTTAGCATTCTCCAGTAAGTCAACAAGGTCTACACAATCATATGTGAAAATTTCATGCCAATCAGGTAAATACAAATGGCAAGACATGGATAGAATGGAAAAAAATCTTTAGGAGCCAATATCTCTGAAAGTATTTTTTTACACTTCAAAAAATTTTACAAAATCAGGAAAAAGTCTGTCCGACTTTTGTTTGGTACCAACTAAAACTACAACTTAAGGGCAGTTTTTTTTTATTTATGAAATTTCAAAAATGTAAAAAGAAAACGGGACACAGTAGAGGAAATTGTAAGTGAAAAAAAATTGCAATTTTTTTTGCTCGAAGACAAAACAACATATCACAATTTTATAAATACAAAATGTAAATATGTATACAATTTTTTTTTTAACAGCGATTAACTGAAAAATAAAGTCTGTGAAACAAAAAAAGAAAATTACACTTTATATGAGTCTCCCCTATACTTCACCCGAATTTCATGAAATTCACAGAATGTCATATATTTACAGAAACAAATAACATACTAAGATTTCAAAGCTATTGGACGTACCATATGGGCAGGAGGACCCCCCTTAGTCGCCCCCCTTAATGTGATTCGAGTCGGGGGTTTCGCGGATTGAGTGCTCCCTTACGGTGGAGCTGCGGGAGTTCTCGCCTCCGCATTTTTTGGCTTTCGAAGAGCCACTTGGTCACAGAGCAGCCTCCCGAAACGGGCTGCTCCAACAGGGTTTAAGTGGATGCCATCAGCAAGGAACAAGTCTGAATCGTAGTAAAAACTGTTCCACAAGTTAGTGAACTGGACGTTTTCTTGTGAGCAAAGGGACTGAAGTCTGTTGTTTGTGCTGAAGGCCTTACTGTAAAAACTAGATTCGGCACCGACCCTCGGGAGGATTCCTAAGATTATGATGCTACTGGTATCCGTTTTACGTTTATACTGCTTGATCATGCGGCGGTATTTCTCAAGCAGTTCCTCAGAACGGGTTGTCTTTACGTCACTTGTCCCTGCGTGAATGACAAAGAGGGTGTTTCTGTCGGCATTACTCGTGACATCATCGCACGCTGCAGTGATGTCGTCCAGTCTGGCACCTGGATAGCAGTAACGTTTGCCGCGGCCGTTTGATGAACGACCACAGAACTCAACCAGCTGGCCACGCACCATGGAGTCCCCAACTAGGCGAGTCTCAAACTCATCCTCCATGGTGTCTGCCAGCAACTGGAACCTATTGAAGGTAGTGGGGGTCAGTAAATTCTTGGTTGCCTGCTTCGGTTTGGCTCCATTTCTTACAGGTTGGAACCCGACATCCTGTGAAGCAGGAAGAGAAGCGTTAAGTGGGGCAGGCTAAAAGTTGTCCTGTGAGGCAGGCTGGGAGTTAGCCTGTGAGGCAGGGTGGGGGTCAGCCTGTGAGGCAGGCTGGCGGTTGTCCTGTGAGGCAGGCTGGGGGTTAGCCTGTGAAGCAGGCTGGAGGTTAGCCTGTGAGGCAGGCTGGGAGTCAACCTGTGAGGCAGGTAACATCGTCCTCTCGTGAAGCAGGAGGGTCGTCTGGAGGGCACAGTCTCGGTGGTGGGCCTATCCACCATCGATGGTGGAGTCACTACCACATTATTTGAAACAAATTCCTGAAGGGCTTCGAATTTCTTTTGAAGATCATCATGTTTGACTTTCCATTCAGTCACAACTTTCTGAAGTTGTAATCTTTGAACGCAGAGGCGGCAAGTTCTACTCAGCTGGAAGTACTGAGCTGTAAATCGTCCGGGACAGACGTCACACTTAAGGTTCGAAGGCATTGTTAGAAATTTAAGCGAGTTAGCAGTTTGGGCAAATATTAAAAGCGCTTTCGAAATAACTTAACCCGTTGAGCCCCGCCAAAGTTGTATGATGCGGTAACACCCAGACCCGACAAATTTTTCGAATATTTTTTTTCTCGGAAATCTATTGGAAACCCGAAGTTATAGCACCTGAAATACATAAAATCACTCACAATAGCCATTTAGTGCTCAATAGAGGGGTTATGCTCCGCGCGTCATCCAGCTGGTGGCGGAGAGGAAGGTGCGACGTTGACGGGCGTCCGTCAGCATCACACATCAGGCAGTGGTTTAGGCGTATAATACATGAGTGTTGTGTTAGAATGTTCCTGAATAGAGCATCAGTTGTTTTAGCAACATAAAATTCAACATTATGTGAAACTTTGGGGCAAGGCTCTGCCGCGTGTTGGTTGTCAAGGTGCAGGTGGTGGGGCAGCCTTGTTGCGCCCATATCACCCACCTGCATTATTTTTAATTTGTATCTAACTCCCAATATGTGATAAAAAAGGTATAAGCGAGAAAGTAGTAGGCTAGAATATAATTACACACAGTCAGACATGTCCGCACGCACCCAGCACAAAGGCTGAACTTACCGCGCGCAAAAGCCGCAAATATTTCCTACTGTGAGTGACAAGTGAGGACTGGTAGGTAAGTTGCCAAGTAGTGTAAACTTGCCCCGTATCTTGACTCATAACGTGTGTGAATATTACAAGCCTAAGACAATTATGTACGGAGATAAAGGGTTGAGAACTTGCGACGGCTGAGAGCCGTCAGCGGGGCTGAGCGTTACACACATACGCGACGGCTCAGAGCCGTCAGCGGGGCTGGACGTGTTAAAATGTGACCATAAATTAAATTGGATAAAAATTGTGCATAGAAATTAGATACTGCTGTGTTAGATGCCTCCAACACTGGGAGTTCGCTCCCACAGGGTCTTGAAAACGCCTCAAAGACCAATCGCTTGTCCTGAGCCTCGGTCACGAGAGAGACTTTCACAACCCGGCGCTTTTCAGCTATTGTCCTCGAAGTTTTGTCCCATAGAACGGGGCCGGCGCAGTCACTTAGAGCAGAGCTGGCAATGGGAGGAGAGGAACCAGCAATTCGTTCCCACTTTCCGAAACGTCTAACCCAACTCTGCGACCCTTTCTAGGCCTGACCAATGGTAACTGTCACCAGGTGTTCTCCACCAACTCTAGAGAGTATCAGACGCCCTTCCTGAGAGAGCAGAGCTGGCAAGGGAGGAGAGGAACCAGCAATTCGTTCCCACTTTCCGAAACGTCTAACCCAACTCTGCGACCCTTTCTAGGCCTGACCAGTGGTAACTGTCACCAGGTGTTCTCCACCAACTCTAGAGAGTATCAGACGCCCTTCCTGAGAGACCAAATAGCTGAAATATTCCTTGAGTATAAGAAAAACCATCAGAAACTCCACCTAGAAGCCGGGAGGTACAACCTCAAATGGCCCACGGAAGACCTCTCTTTCAGGAGAAAACAAGAACCAGCTGTTATGCAGAATAGAGATGGGAGTACCGTCGGTAGAGGGGAGGGACGGGGAGCTCACACCGACAACTGCTGCCCAGGGAGGCTTTTTAGTGTAGAGGTCGCCACACTCCTCTACATCGCAGGCCTAAATAATTAGGCACGGTCCAGCTGACTAGGACCCTGGAACTCCAGCCATTGTCTCATAAAGAGATCCTCTGCCTACAGTCCAATCCACCATTGCTGCTGCCCAGAGGCTTCACCGTGACCCTGGCACGGGAGACAGATCAGGTATTACACCTTGTCCAAGGGTGACCTGAGACTATGCAGGGCAGAGACGTCTAGTTCCCTGAGGTGAAAACACTTCGCCCGCATACCGACGGAGGAGCAACCATGCCCCTCCAAAGGTCGCCGCCAAAAGTCCGCCCTGGTCTGGCGAAGGTAAGCGCCTACCCACGACAGGCTGTGTCGTAGGCAGACAAGTGGGCGTCTCGGAATTGGTAACGAGACTCCGTGCAGCGGCGCGGTGTGGAGTCACGCGGCGGAGTGTGGCTCTGCACCCGGGTGCGGGTGTGTGCTGGCTCGACTCACCGGGGCAGAAAAGGTCGCGGGCTGTGTCAGCGTTCTTGCACTTCCTTCTCTGTCTGCCCCTTGACGACACTTGCTACTGTTAATATGTTTGAAAGAGAGATATAACACCTATTTAACACTTCGGAGAGGTCCGTAAATCGTTGCCACCACCGTGGGAGTTCCCAAACACATTTCTGCCGGTATTATTTTCACTTTAACAAAGCAAACATCTCAATGGCAACTGCTCGACAGCTTTTCCTGCCACACTCAGCTAGTCACGCCACCTCTGTACAAATATACACGGACGGTTCCAAATCCGATGCTGGCGTTGGATTTGGGCGGTCTTTCCACAATTTTTCCGTTCAGGAACCTTACCTGCACTAGCCTCCATTTTTACTGCAGAACTATCTGCCATTCTTCTAGCCATTCGAACCATCTTCACTTTGCCTGTCGATAGTTTTACTGTCTACTCCGACTCACAGGCAGCCTTATTAGCAATATAAGACTTTAGAAGCACCCACCCTATCGTGTTAGATAATTTTAGCTGGTTAGTTTTAGCAAATAGGCGTGGGCACCAGGTGACCTTCTGCTGGGTACCTGCCCACGTCTCTGTGCGTGGTGATGAGGAGGCCGATGAGGTGGCGCGGGCCGCTGCTTCCCGTTCTCCATTACAGTGCGCTCTTCCAACTAGGGATTTAAATCCCGCCGTGCGGTCTGCACTCCAGAGTGAGTGGCGGCGCAGGTAGGAGGCTGTCCTTGCCACGGCAAAGATGGGGGAGGTCACAACCAGGGTTGTGCGTCCCTGGTCATACTCCCACATAAAAAGTCGTTAAAAGGAGACTATCATGGCCCGCCTTAGGGTAGGTCATACTCAATACACACTTGGCTTATTCATGTCCCAAGGTGTCTAGCCCTACTGTGATGACTGTTTGGTGCCCCTGACGGTCCGGCAGGTTTCCCATTCTGGGGAACCTGCGTGAGCGGTACCTTCCCCGGTGTCGGGGTGGAGATGGGAGTTTCTCTGTCTCTCTGGTGCTGCGGCAGAAGGCACTCTCCCCGGGACATGACGTTTATGGCTTCCTACAGGAGGCTGGCTTCTTTAACCTCCTGTAGGTTTTATTGACATTCTATCGTTGCTTATATCTTTTAGTTTATTTATAAAATGGTTTCATAAAGCTCTATTAGTGCATTTTTTTTTATAATGTTTCTGTTTTTTAGACAGTTTTATTAGTGTTGTTTTTATCCGGTTTTATTGTTTTAGAGTAATATATCTTTATTAAACTCGGCGACATATGACCCAGCAGTTGCGGCGCCAAAATGAACGCTCCATTTATCATCATCCTTTGAACCGAAGCTCCCGTGAATCTAACCCCACCTACCATCACTGTCCATGAATTTATATAATTTTTTTTTTTTTTTTAATGTGACAGTTGTATTGGCACTCACCACATGACTGCTCAGCCTATTCCTCTCATCCACCACCCTGTTAGTAAACCAATGTATGCATATGTTACTGTTGAATCTGAATTTATCCAGTTTAAACCCATTAATACGTGCCCTACCCTGTTCTCTTAACAAATGAAGCCTATGAATACCACCCTTATTAAAGCCCTTCATCCATTTATAAACCTTGATCATGTCTCCACGCCCCCTTCGTCTTTCTAAAAAATGCAAGTTTAACTGTTTGAGTCTGTTCATGTATGGCAAGTTTCTTAACCCCTTAGTCATCTTAGCCATCCTCCTCTGCGCCGATTCTAACATTTTGATATCCATTATATAGTAAGGTGACCAGAACTGAGCCGCATAGTCAAGATGAGGTCTAACTAATGCGAAATATAATTTGAGGAAGACTTCGGCGCTTCCGTTGCTTATGTTCCTTGAAATAAATCCCAGTACCCTATTTGCTCGATTTCTAGCTTGAATGCATTGTGCCCTTGGACGGAGATCAGAGCTCACTAAGACCCCTAAATCCCTCTCGCACCCAGACCTGCTTATGAGAGTGTCATTTAAACAATAATTATGTGAGGAGTTGTTCCAACCTACACTCAGAATACTGCACTTCCCTACATTGAACTCCATCTGCCATTTATCCGCCCAGTCATACAATCTGTTTAATCCATCCTGGAGAATACTAGCGTCCTGATCCGACTCAATTACTCTACCGATCTTGGTATCATCTGCAAACTTACTGACATCACTACTAATTCCTGTATCTAAGTCACTGATATAACTAATAAACAAAAGTGGACATAATACCGAGCTTTGTGGGACCCCACTAGTAACACAGCCCCAGTCAAATATTTTACCATTTGTTTGCACTCTTTGCTTCCTATTGCTAAACCACGCCTTGACCCAGTTCAAAACTTTAGCCTCTACTCCGTGAGCCTGTAATTTAAGCAACAGTCGTTGGTGAGGAACTTTGTGAAACGCTCTCTGTCTACCGCTTCAAACACTATTGTAGAAGGATAAGAGATTGGTGAGGTATGACCTACCTTTCGTGAACCCATGATGCGAGTTGTGAATTAAGCTATATTTCTCAAGATGCTCCCGAATGTTTCTGGCTACTATGGACTTCATCATCTTGCCTATAACCGATGTTAAGCTAATTCGCCGATAGTTTGAATCGGCTTATCTGTCCCCCTTTTTGAAAATCGGCGTCACATTATCTACTTTCCATAGTCTGGGCACATAACCGTTATTTACCGACATATTAAAGATGTCGGTTAGTGGGTCACTGAGTACATTCCTGTATTACTCTCGACAATATCCCGTCAGGACCTGACGACTTATTCTTCTTAAGCTTATCTATCTCATCCTGAACTACTTGCCTGGTAATGATTATATCCCTCAATTTATCGCCATCCCCGCCCTCCTACACCTGAACCTTTTCCGGAATAATCGCTCGATCCTCTTGTGTGAATACTGAAAGGAAGTAGTCGTTCAACAATGTGCTCATATTTTCGTATTTTTCTACTAGCTCGCCTGTGTTTGTTTTCAGCGGTCCAATTTTCTCCCTTGATTTTGTTCTATACATCTGAATGCCCTTAGGATTACTTTTCGACTCATTTGCTACTTTAATCTCACAGTTCCATTTTTCTAGCCTGGTATTTTTTGCTCACTAATCTAGATAGTTCGACATACTGGCCCCTGAGATGTGTTTCACCATTCTTTATTTTGTGATAAATTTCCTTTTTTAACACTATATCGTGTTTTAGTCTACGAGTCATCCACTTAGGGTCAGACATTTCTATCCGGTTCTCCTGGCTCTCCAACCTACAGTTCTGGCCTCATGAATCCCTAAATTATCCCAGTTTACCCCTTCAAGATGTCTTCGAAGCCCCTCGTAAATTGTTCTGCTAAAATCTTGCACTAACACTGGGTTTGGTTCACGGGTTACCGCCCAGTCTAAGCTAAAGCGAACCGTTCTGTGGTCACTATTTCCTAACTCCCCGCCCACCTCCAACTCACGTAGCAAGTTCCCATTATTAGTTAGGACTAAGTCTAACATGTTATCTCCTCTGGTAGGCTCAGTAACTACTTGCCTATTCCATACGACGGCGGAGAAGGCCCCTGTATATGGATAGCAACTGTGCGGGGGAGAAGAACTGGCGGAGACGATACAGAAAGCCCAACCTCGAGGAAGCTGATTTTGTGGGAGAGGAGATGTTAAGTTTCCAGTTAAGATTTTGAGTTAAGGATTGACCGAGGATGTTTAGTGTTGAAGAAAGTGATAGGTAAGTGTTGTCGAAGAATAGGGGATAGGCGTTTGGAAGATTGTGTCGAGTTGATAGGTGGAGAAATTGAGTTTTTGAGGGATTGAAGGACACAAGGTACTTTCTACCCAAATCGGAAATGATAGAAAGGTCTGAGTGTAAGCGTTATGCAACCTAATGTCTTTAATCTTGTATTTACTGTTGAGAAGGTCTTCTATTGAAAGAAGTTGAATAATGCAGAGTGGAGTCGTCAACATATGAGTCTATAGGGCAGTTTGTTATGGAAAGAAGATCATGGATGAATAATAGGAAGAGTGGGTGATAGGACAAATCCCTGTGGAACACCACTGTTGATAGGGTTAGGGGAAGAACAGTGACCGTCTACTACAGCAGAAATAGAACGGCCGGAAATGAAACTGGAGATAAAGGAACAAAGAGAGGGATATAATCCGAAAGAGGGAAGTTTAGAAAGCAGAGATTTATGCCAAACTCTATCAAAAGCTTTCGATATGTCTAGCACAACTGAGAAATTTCACCGAAACGGCTAAGAGAGGATGACCGAAAATCAGTTACGAGAGCAAGAAGATCGCCAGTAGAACGCCTCTTCCGGAACCCATACTGGCGATCAGATAGAAGGTCGGAAGTGGAAAGGTGCTTTTGAATCTTCCGGTTAAGGATTGATTAAAAAAACTTTAGATAGGCAAGAAAGTAAAGCTATAGGACGGTGGTGTGAAGGAATGGAGCTGTCACCCTTTTTAGGCACAGGCTGTATGAAAGCATACTTCCAGCAGGAAGGAAAGGTAGATGTTAAAAGACAGAGGCGAAAGAGTTCGACCAGGCAGGGTGTCAGCACGGAGGAACAGTTTTTTTTAGATACAATAGGAGGCACTCCATCAGGTCCGTAAGCCTTCTGAGAGTTGAGGCCAGAGAGGGCATATAGAAATCGTCGTTCTTAAGAATCTTAATAACAGGCATAAAAGAGTCAGGGGGGGGATAAATAGGAATAATATTCCCAGAATCGTCCAGAGTGGAGTTTTTACAGAAAGTTTGAGCGAAGAGCTCAGTCTTGGAGATAGATGAGACGACAGTGCTGCCGTCAGGGTTAAGGACAAGAGGGAAAGATGACGAATTGAAGTTGGAGGAGATATTTTTGGCTAGGTGCCAGAAGTCCAGAAAAAAATAGAAAAAAGAAAGGTTTTGACATTTACATACTATGGATAAAAGAGATTAGGGTAAGTCGAAGAATATATTTGGCACAATTCCGGGCGGAAATGTAAAGATCATGGTTAGCGGGAGTTCGAAGGCTTTGGTACCTTATGTGAGCGGTCTTTCTATCTTTGACAGCAAGAGAACAAACGTGATTAATATGGAGACCGACCGAGGTGAAAAACGCGAAAAATATCGGAAATGAGAAACTTCGTCACTGATCACCCTTAGGGCATAGAGAAAACATTACATGGATTTTTTTTTACCGACGGAGCTTAAATGGTCGTTTCAATCGCCGTTTAAATACCCCGCGCGCTCAGTCAAGGTCACGTAAGGCTGAAGATACCTTCAGAAAAAGATGTAAGAAAAACACTGTAGTATCTAGACACAAATAGTTTTATCCCTGGTGATGTCTGATAATACTATCCTGTAGCTCTCCCCATGATTCATCAGTGCGTGTCCTTCTCACGCAGAGGATAGACGTAGGTGTGTTCGCTCTCTCTCCCACACACTCCCTTTTTTCCTCTTATGACAAAACTGCTGATGCTGCTGGCTTCACCCAGTTCATAATGCCAAGAAGAAAGACTGCCATTGCCAAGATAGTGGGGCTGATATGTGAAAAAGATGTTCACATCTGGCAGGAAGCATGAAAATTGGTATATAAGGGTTTTAGGGTATGCCAAGTCTGATTAGATCTGGTGCCAATTGATTGGAGCAACGGAACCTGCTCAAATATGCAAATTAATGCGGCCATTGCCGAAATATCTATTTTCTGCCATATCTCGGCGAATACTACAGATAATCGCACAAATGAGGTGTCTATACCCATGTTTGGATGGTCACAGATCACTATAAAACTATTGTTTGGATGATTGAATGTGTATGTGCTATGCTAATATGAAAATTAGTGTCACCATTAATGAAAATCTATTTCCTACTCATTAAATATGGTACTATGTCTAAAAATATTGCTAGTGTAAATGCCAGTTGAGATAATATGTGTAAGGTATGGACCGTTATTGATGTAGCATAAACTTTTTATTTCACAAACAATGCAACGCAAATCAAACCACTATCATATGAATATACGATCCTCCCACCATACACCGGTTACTGTCCCATGGCAAGTCCAATGTCCATTCAACATGTTCAATGTCTAATACACTGTCCGCCACATGCACACAACTGTGTACAGGGCAAGTTTGATTTATAACACTTGCACCTGCCCGTGCAGTTACTTTTGCAGGCACATTTGACAAGTTCGCGACACACTTTTGATGCTTCTCCCAAGGAGCTCCATACTGGGGACCAGGTACCTCCAACATTCTCCCAGCCCCAGTCTGCCGGAGAGGGGGTTATGACATTTGCGACCAGTGATTGACCCCACACATGGCCGGCTTGGAATGCTGCACGTTTAGCATGTTGCATCAATGCAGCGCGGGTTGGAGGGATGTTCTCTAACTTCCGGTTTCCAAAAGCGAATAGTCTTTTCCGTGCTTCATTAACTCTCAGGAGTGGTGACGTACGTTGGTAGAGCAGTACAACGAATCGCTCCAACGTGACCAAATCAGCATCACACACCATGTTATATTATATATAATGCCTGTAAATTAAACGACTGAAACGTAAGTGGAATCAGTTGTATATTTGAATCAACACAGACAGCAATGAATTGGATGTGATTGCGGGTTTTGTCCTTGGAAAAGAACATTGTTCAAAACAAGCATACCAGGTTGACGGTCCTGTGATGGTGAAATATATCGGACAAAAATGAAAGCCATACAACGTTTTAGAGGCATGTGTACCCTCTTGTCAGTAATGTATGCTGCTAAATGATATCTGTAACCAGAATAAGATGACAGATCTAGAAGCAACTGCAGCTACGTCATAGAAACAGTCGGAAATCGATACAAAGTGGAAAAAGACCCCCTTCACCAAAAAGCTCAAATTTGAGCAGGTTACTTTGATCCAATCAAATGGCACCAGATCTAGTCGGAATCAGCATACATTTAAACCTTAATATAGCAATTTTCATGCTTCCTGCCAGATGCGAACATCTTTCTTGATATTTGTCACATATCAGCCCCACTAAGAGGATTGTCTGCTTGTAGAAGGCACGCCATGCTCAAGCAGAGAATGAAGAGACAGGCATTCTGTATAGAGCAGCGAGGCCTGATTCACCACCACTCACCGCTGCTGCCTCACTCGCCACCACCCCTCCCTCGCTCCCTGCTGCCACGACTACTGTTCCTGATGCTTCTGAGTTGCCACCATCATCACTACCACAGTCTTTTACTTTAGTTTCAAGAGAGAAGAGCATTCAACAACATTCAACAACAACAGCAAGTCGAAACAAAACAAGACAAGGAAAGAGACAGGTTCTGAGAGATCATCACAATCAAGAAAGAATATTAAAACATAAAAGGAAAGAAGCAAATCCTACTAGCTAGGTAGTTTCTAACACCAAGCGATGCTAACAAAAACTGGCAACAATGAGGGAGGCGGCAGCTCCTGACACCCTCACCTTTGATTGAGTAATACTTCTACAAGAAGGGGGATCAGGTGCCATGTTCATGACTCAAGATCACCTAGAAAGCAAGACAACAGCATTACAATACCTGGTACTAACAATATTCGGCACAGTGTGGGCATTCCAGGGCGAAATAAGATTATTATTATAATTATCATTATTACGAAACTTTGAAGCCCCGTAACTCAAAACTAACTGTTTACACTAAACTGGTGAATAACTCCTACACTTAATATTCGATTTTAATGAATAATGTACTGGTGGAAAGAGCATTAAAATTGCTTTTTTGTGTGTGTTGTGTCAGATTTTAGAAAATTTGCTTTGGAACTTTTTTCTATTTATGAAAATATAATTAAACAAGGGAAAACGTTTTTTTTTTTTTTGCTCAAAATCTAAAGTGAAAATACAAAATTCTACCACAACAGCTTTCTTACCTATGATATAAACGACTGTCAGACGATTTTGCAAGGAATTACAATGGAAAATCTAATCAGTATTCGTCAATTTTTTTATTTTTTTTTTACATTTTGGCGTTTTGATCACGCTTGTTCTCGTGCTGTCAAAGATAGAGAGGCAGCTCATAAAAGGTACCAGATCCTTCGAACTCCCGCAACCATGAGCTTTACATTTCTGCCCGGAATCGTGCCAAATATATTCTCCGACTTACCAAAAACTCCTTCATTGATAGAAAATGCCAAAACCTTACTTTTTTTCTAATTCTTTCCGTGACTTCTGGCATCTAGCCAAAAACATCTCATCCAACTTCACTTCATATTTCCCTCCTCTCCTTAGTCCTGACGGCAGCACCGCCGTCTCATCTATCTCTAAGGCCGAACTCTTCTCTCAAACTTTCTCTAAAAACTCCACTCTGGACAATTATGGGCATATTCCTCCTACTCATCCCCCCTCTGACACCTTTCTGGCTGTTTTAAGATTCTTAAGAAAGATATTTTCTATGCCCTCTCTGGCCTCAATCCTCAGAAGGCTTATGGACCTGATGGAGTGCCTCCTATTGTCCTTCAAAACTGTGCTTCCGTGCTGACATCCTGCCTGGTCAAACTCTTTCGACTCTGCCTGTCAACATCTACCTTTCCTTCCTGCTGGAAGTATGCCTTCATACAACCTGTTCCTAAGAAGGGTGACCATTCCAATCCCTCAAACTACCGTCCTATAGCTTTGCTTTCTAGTCTATTTAAAACTTTAGAATCAATCATTAACCGGAAGATTCAAAAGCACCTTTCCACTTCTGACCTTCTATCTGATCGCCAGTATGGGTTCCGCAAGGGGCGTTCTACTGATGATTTCCTTGCCTTCCTAACTGATTCTTGGTCATCCTCTCTTAGCCGTTTTGGTGAAACCTTTGCTATTGCGCTGGACATATCAAAAGCCTTTGATAGAGTCTGGCACAAATCTTTGCTTTCCAAACTATCCTCCTATGGTTTATATCCTTCTCTCTATACCTTTATCTCTAGTTTCCTTTCTGACCGTGCTATTTCTGCTGTGGTAGACGGTCACTGTTCTTCCCCTAAACCTATTAATAGTGGTGTTCCGCAAGGTTCTGTCCTATCTCCCACTCTCTTCCTGTTGTTCATTGATGATCTTCTTTCCAAAACGAACTGTCCTATCCATTCTTACGCCGATGACTCTACTCTGCATTACTCAACTTCTTTTAATAAAAGACCCACCCAACAGGAACTAAATGATTCCAGGCTGGAGGTGGCAGAACGCTTAGCCTCAGACCTTACTATTATTTCCGATTTGGGCAAGAAGAACTTGGTGTCCTTCAACGCCTCAAAAACACAGTTTCTCCACCTATCCACTCGACACAATCTTCCAAACAACTATCCCCTATTCTTTGACAACACTCAGCTATCACCTTCTTCAACACTAAACATCCTCGGTCTATCCTTAACTCAAAATCTCAACTGAAAACCTCATATCTCTTCTCTTACTAAATCAGCTTCCTCGAGGCCGGGCGTTCTGTACCGTCTCCGCCAGTTCTTCTCCCCCGCACAGTTGCTATCCATTTACAGGAGCCTTGTCCGCCCTCGTATGGAGTATGCATCTCACGTATTATGGTGCTCCACTTACACAGCTATCTTGGACAAAGTTGAGTCTTAGGCTCTTCGTCTCATCAGCTCTCCTCCTCTTACTGGTAGTCTTCTACCTCTGAAATTTCGCCGCCATGTTGCCTCTCTTTCTATCTTCTATCGATATTTTCATGCTGAGTGCTCTTCTGAACTTGCTAACTGCATGCCTCCCCCCCTCCCGCGGACTCGCCACAAACGACTTTTTACTCAAGATAAAAGCATGGCGTGGGTCCTAAATTCAACCTTTAGTAGCGTATTCACAAAAGAGAACATGACAGCGATCCCAGCCCCGAGGACTATTTTTCAAGGCCCTGAAGAACATAAGCTTGCGTTGACAGAAATCGATATCAGTGAAGTGCGTGCGTACCTGCAAAAAATAGATTCAAATAAATTTCCAGACCCGACAATTTATCTCCTCGCGTGTTAAGAGAATGTAGTCAACAACTAGAATTTCCCATAACGTTAATGTTCAACAAGTCATTAGCACAGGCTAGTCTGCCTCTAGAGTGGAAAAAGGCCAATGTTACCCCGATATTTAAAAAAAAGGAGATAAAAACAAGCCAGTAATTATCGTCCTATCAGCCCTACGTCTGTCCTAATTAAATTATTCGAAAAAATATTCAGGGATAAAATGATCACTTTCCTAGAAACAAATGATTTGATAACTGATAATCAGCATGGATTTCGTAGTAATCGATCTTGCCTTACCAACTTATTAACTTTTTTCAACGACGTTCATTCAAGTTGGGACGCCCGAGCCCCATATGTTGTAATTTACCTAGACTTACAGAAAGCGTTTGATAAAGTTCCCCACGTTAGGCTTATTTCAAAACTGCGTTCCCACGGTATTAGTGACCATCTATGTGCGTGGATTCATGTCTGGCTCACCGACAGAGAACAGCTTGTAGTTCTTAATGGTGAAGCATCCGATTGGCAACCCGTAACCAGTGGCGTGCCCAAAGGTTCGGTACTGGGCCCAACACTATTCAGAGTCTACGTGAACGATTTAGAGACTGATATCCTGTCAAAAGTAGCCAAGTTCGCCGACGACACCAAATTAGGAGGTACGGTAACGAACAGTAAAAATTGCGAGAACATTCAATCAGACTTAATAAGAGTTGGCGATTGGAGCGAAAAATGGCAAATGTGTTTCAACGTAGATAAATGTAAAGTAATGCACATAGGTGAAAAGAATCCTAACTTTAAATATCAGCTTCAAGGACAAGAACTCGGCGAAGTAAAACAAGAAAAAAATCTTGGTGTCATTACCAGTAACACTCTTAAAATGAGTGATCAATGTTCTGCGGCGAGTAAAAAAGCCAATATGATGCTAGGATTAATCTCAAGAAACTTTGATTATAAATCACCGGAACTTATGAAGAGATTATATTTAGCATTTGTAAGACCACACCTAGAATACGCCGTTCAGTTCTGGTCACCAAATTATATAAAAGATCAAGTTTTGCTAGAAAGGATACAGCGACGAGCAACCAAACAAATTCCAGCGCTCCGTAACTTGACGTATGACGAGCGTTTAAAGAGTTTAGATATGTTTTCTTTAAAGAAGCGAAGAGTAAGAGGGAACTTAATTGAAGTGTTCAAAATCCAAAGATTCGAAAACATTAACCCAGATAGCCTATTTCAGAGAGACAAAAACACAATAACACGCATCAACGGTATGAAGTTAAAGGGAAACCGATGTAACACATTGGCGCGCAGAAGTTATTTCAATAATAGAGTCGTCGACCACTGGAATAGACTCCCACCGTCAGTAGTTAGCGCACAGAGCATTGAAGCAACTGCTTCAAGTCTTCATTGGATAAGTATTTCAGGGATGTAAGATTTTACTGACCCTTTTTCATATGTTTCAGGCAGTGAGGTGTGGGAACAGTAAGGTTAAGAGGATACTGGAGCGTACCCCTGTACCGAAGGTAAACGAGGATCAAGCCTCTACCGGTAACCCCTGAAACTACATCTCACCCCACCGTGAGCAGTCCAATTTAACACTAGCTTTTAATTATTTATTTATTTTTATTTTTATTTTTATGACAACTACATACACTGTTTACTGACCCTTTTTCGTTTGTCTCAGGCAGCCTGCTGCACGAGTAAAACCTGAAGACATTAGTTTCCCCCACAGCTTAGGTCACCAGTAGCGTAAGTTAAGGGTAGTAATTTCCTCCTATTTCTCTCTTTACTGTAAAAAATTCCATTGACCTATCTTTCAGGTAGAGAAAGAACTGTGCAAAGTCATGACTATGTTCCTGACCAGGGTGCATCTATCAATATTGATGAGAATTTTGAAGCTGATATCTACTTTGGTTTCTCACGAGTAGCATAATCATATGTGTGCTGTATGAACTAGGGCAAGAATGATTACTGTATATATACTGAATATTAACATTTTTATTTAAACTTACTATGTTTATACATGTTAAATGCAACTTATTGCTACACATTAACTATGTTCTACTAATGTTATACTTCATTGCATACTATTTATTAGGTATCCTGCATTCAGAATTTCAAAGTACTGCAGAAAACCAGATGAGAGACCAGAGACAGTCACATATAGGTGTATAGGGTATGTATATTCTGAAAATGTCAGTGTCCTTAGTATTAGATTTGTATGTGGAAATTGATGGTATAGGTACATAATGGATGTGAAATAATTTCAAGGACTAACATTATGCATGACAGTGTTTTGGGAGAGCCATATAATCACACATAGTGATTTTTTTTTTTTTTTTTTTTTTACAGCAAAGGAGACAGCTCAAGGGCACAAAAAAGCAAACATCAACAAAAAAAGCCCGCTACTCGCTGCTCCCAAAAAGAATCCAAAGAGGTGGCCGAAAGATAGGTCAGTTTCGGGAGGAGAGGTGTCCTGATACCCTCCTCTTGAAAGAGTTCAAGTCGTAGGCAGGAGGAAATACAGATGAAGGAAGATTGTTCCAGAGTTTACCAGCGTGAGGGATGAAAGAGTGAAGATGCTGGTTAACTCTTGCATAAGGGGTTTGGACAGTATAGGGATGAGCATGAGTAGAAAGTCGAGTGCAGCGGGGCCGCGGGAGGGGGTGAGGCATGCAGTTAGCAAGTTCAGAAGAGCAGTCAGCGTGGAAATATCGATAGAAGATAGAAAGAGAGGCAACATTGCGGCGGAATTTAAGAGGTAGAAGACTATCAGTATGAGGAGGAGAGCTGATGAGACGAAGAGCCTTAGCCTCCACTCTGTCCAGAAGAGCTGTGTGAGTGGAGCCCCCCCACACATGAGATGCATACTCCATACGAGGGCGGACAAGGCCCCTGTATATGGACAGCAACTGTGCAGGGGAGAAGAACTGGCGGAGACGGTACAGAACGCCCAGCCTCGAGGAAGCTGATTTAGTAAGAGATGAGATATGAAGTTTCCAGTTGAGATTTTGAGTTAAGGATAGACCGAGGATGTTTAGTGTTGAGGAAGGTGATAGCTGGGTGTTGTCAAAGATTAGGGGATAGTTGTTTGGAAGATTGTGTCGAGTAGATAGGTGGAGAAACTGTGTTTTTGAGGCGTTGAAGGACACCAGGTTCTTCTTGCCCCAATCGGAAATAATAGTAAGGTCTGAGGCTAAGCGTTCTGCAGCCTCCAGCCTTGAGTCGTTAAGTTCCTGAAGGGTGGGTCTTCTGTTAAAAGAAGTTGAATAATGCAGAGTGGAATCATCGGCGTAGGAATGGATAGGACAGTTCGTTTTGGAAAGAAGATCATCAATGAACAACAGAAAAAGAGTGGGAGATAGGACAGAACCCTGTGGGACACCACTGTTAATAGATTTAGGGGAAGAACAGTGACCGTCTACCACGGCAGAAATAGAACGGTCAGAAAGGAAACTGGAGATAAAGGTACAGAGAGAAGGATAGAAACCGTAGGAGGGTAGTTTAGAAAGCAAAGATTTGTGCCAGACCCTATCAAAAGCTTTTGATATGTTCAGCGCAATAGCAAAAGTTTCACCGAAACGGGTAAGAGAGGATGACCAAGAGTCAGTTAAGAAGGCTAGGAGATCACCAGTAGAACGCCCCTTGCGGAACCCATACTGGCGATCAGATAGAAGGTCAGAAGTGGAAAGGTGCTTTTGAATCTTCCGGTTAAGGATTGATTCAAAAGCTTTAGATAGACAAGAAAGTAAAGCAATAGGACGGTACGGACGGACGGAGGATTCACAGGTTGTCAAGCACTAAACAACTGAGTGTGCATAATTATTTGTGATTATTCAACATGAATATTATACAAATACTGTCTTAACCCATGGGCCCCGGCTACGGGAAAGCCGAGAAGTGGCCGAGAAACGTCAACATTACACTGCATTTTGAGACTAAGAAAAGAGCATGAAACTTTTTATCAGATTACTCCTCTCATAACCATAAAGCCGTTATAAATATTTACTTTTACTCAAACTCCATTCTTTTTGGGTGGTGTTTGTTACAAAATAGTCTTGTGACGCCTAGCTAATTCAGTCTGTCATGAACTTACAGCACCACCTATGACAAATAAGCCCACCTCAAGATCACTCACCCACCACAATGACCCAGAGCATGCATGGTGGGTTGCCCTATGCCGCCACCGCCTACAATTAGCTTGTATTAGGGATTTTGAACCGAGCCCCAAACGGGGTATGCTGTTTCAGCGGGTCGACTCGCGGGAGCCCCAAACGGGGTCCGCCGAAGCTGCCGGGTTAAAGGTTATTTTTACCTACAAGGTTAACATAGTAATTTTAAAATCCCTTACAGAAAATGCAGAAGCCATTGAAGACAATGAAGGCCACCTTGAATCTTTTGACTCTGAGTCAAGTATCACTGCCACCATCAGTTCATTTGCAAAAACACAAAAGGGTAAATCCGTAAAGTAAAAGGTAACATATAGTATAATTCTGTAGAAACATATAACTACCTAGCTGCAGGATAGATGACTTGAGCTAAGTTCCTGTTGTCCTTTCTCTATGTTTACTTTTTTTTTTTTGCAGGTAGCAGTCAACATTCCAAATTTACTTCATTACTTCGTCATCGTTCACAAACATGTCCACTTGTCACATTCCTCCATGAAGATATCTTATCCTACATATAACTGTCCTCATCTGCCTTCTTGTTATATAGCTCTCCATCCTCTTCAGTAATGTATTATGCACCCAGCCAAACATTCCCAGTTTTCAAAGTATTTTTTTTAAATGTAACGGTATAAATAAAATAAAAAAACGGTCCACCCACCCTCCTTTCTCTTGTATAATATCCACCACTGCTGCAAAAACTTATTTAGTCCTTAACAAATGAATAACCTCCCCTGAATCCAAACTGCCTTACTGATATCATTTTATTTTCTTTCAGGGCAGAATCTTCCTATATTGTGAATATTGCACTGTCTGTTATCTATCGTTCATTACCTCACACATTTCCTCCCTTCACATATATTAAATTTCCTACTCTTTATCTTGATGTACGGTCTTTTGCTCCCATTCACAAATTCGTAGAATGATTTAGGTTCCTCGATGCATTTCTTTACCCTGTTCTCACATTTCCTCCTGATTTATTTAATGCTAATGTTCTTTTATGCCCCTTTGATATGTCTTCACCTCATGTTGTCTTATAAACCACTTTCTGATTTTCATGTTACACTCTCCCACACCCAAAAATATTTAACCTATCTTCTCTTCTTCATTCCTTGCCTTAACTTTATTTTGCAATTCCTTTAATTACTTTCTCTCTTTATCGTTGTGCATACCTGACAATATATTTGTTTATAATCAATTTGCAGGAAAAAGTTGTTCCTCTGAAAAAAGGCATCTTCACCAAGAAGCAAGATGTACAAACTGATTCACAAGTTCAAAGCAAGAAATACAAGATTACTGAATAAGGTTTAGAGACTCAAGGCTGTAAGCGGGCAGTGTAACAAATGCTCATTGCCTTCTGGCATCATTAAAAATGCATCCAGGTACTTCAGTGGCGTAGGTAGGATTTTCCCCATGGGGGGCGCTGGGGGGGCGGGTGCCTTTTGTGGGGGGGCGCGAGTTAATTGATTGGATTGATTGATTTAAATTAGGCGCCGCAACAGCCAGGGTCATATGGCGCCGCATTCAATGAGTTAAAAACTAAAGAAAAGAAAAAAAAACTAAACTAAAAGGGCTAAAAAAGGAACCTACAAAAGTAAACTAAGAGCAAAGCCAAACAAAACGAGACGAAACAAATCACACAGAAAACGGTCATAACTCATGGAGAAGGCCAGCCTTCTCCATAAAGAGAAGTACCTCATGTTCCGGGGAAAGGCATCTCCCTCCCAGCATCAGCGAGAGACGGAATGATCCGTCTTCTCCCCGACACTGCGACAGGTATCGCACTCGCAGGTCCCCCAAACTGGGGCACTCGACCAGCAAGTGCCGCACGGTCAGGGTAACCAAGCAGTCATCACAATAAGGCTGCACTTCCCGGAACATGAGTAACCATGTGTTAGACGCGTATGACCCGTCCGAAGACGGGTCAAGGCTGTCTGCGAGCGACGGTCACGGACACTTTCGTATGACCAAGGACGAGACACAGTCCTGGTAATCTCTCCCATGTTGGAAGTCGCACCCCGAGCATTCCACCTCTCCTGCCAACTGGCAAGAATTGCCTTGCGAATCTCTGGAAACATATCTGTACATGGGACAGCACTAGGAGCGGCAGCTCTAGCTGCTGCCTCCCTTGCAAGTCCATCAGCTCGTTCGTTCCCGTGTACGCCAACGTGTCCTGGAACCCAACAAAACCCAAAGCGATATCCCCTGTTGCTGAGCAAATACAGCCACTCGAGAGCAGATAAAACTAGGGGATTAACAGAGGGAGTAAAGGAGCCCAGCGCAGAAAGAGCGCTACGAGAATCACTAAAGATCATAAAAGAGTCCACAGGAAGCGTAAAAATAATCTGTAAAGAGAGGACTATTGCAGACAGCTCTGCAGTAAATACAGAAGCAACAGAAGAAAGACTACCTCCCCGACAGAAGGAGAGGAACACAACACCAAAGCCAAATCCAGCATCAAATTTAGAGCCATCAGGAAAGACAGGGATGGAGTCCGAGTGTTCAGTGAAATGCTCTAAAAATAAGGCTCGGGACGCATATGGCGGTAAATCCCTCTTACTATCTATAGTGGGAGAACACACGGATACACCGGGGAACTGCCAGTATCCAACCCTAGGTACTCGATAAGGGCAGATAGGAATGGGAGGGAAATACAACGGTGTCATGGCAGACGCTACCCGAAACCCAAAAGGTTTAGGGAGACTAGGTCGCTCATAAGAACATAAGAACATAAGAACGCAGGAGTCTGCAAGAGGCCGGTAGGCCTGTACGAGGCAGCTCCTTTGACCCTAAGCTCCCGTGTATCTAACCCCACCTAATATCGCTGTCCATGAATTTATCTAGTCTATTTTTGAATGTGACAATTGTATTGGCACTCACCACATGACTGCTAAGCCTATTCCACTCATCCACCACCCTGTTAGTGAACCAATTTTTGCCTATGTCCCTGTTGAATCTGAATTTATCCAGTTTAAACCCGTTACTTCGTGTCCTACCTGGTTCTCTTGCCAACAAAACCTTATGAATGTCTCCCTTATTAAAGCCCTTCATCCATTTATAAACCTCGATCATGTCTCCACGCACCCTTCGCCTTTCTAGAGAATGCAAGTTTAACTGTTTGAGTCTTTCCTCGTATGGCAAGTTTCTCAACCCCTGAATCATCTTAGTCATCCTCCTCTGCACCGATTCTAACATTTTGATATCCATTCTATAGTAGGGTGACCAGAACTGAACCGCATAGTCAAGATGAGGTCTAACTAATGCTAAATATAGTTTGAGGAAGACTTCGGGGCTTCTGTTGCTTACGCTCCTTGAAATAAATCCCAGTACCCTATTAGCTCGATTTCTAGCTTGAATGCATTGTGCCCTTGGACGGAGATCAGAGCTCACTAAGACCCCTAAATCCCTCTTGCACCCAGACCTACTTATGAGAGTGTCATTTAAGCAATAGTTATGTGAGGGGTTGTTCCTACCTACACTCAGAATACTGCACTTCCCTACATTGAACTCCATCTGCCATTTATCCGCCCAGTCATATAATCTGTTGAGTTCACCTTGGAGAATACTAGCGTCCTGATCCGACTCAATTACTCTACCGATCTTGGTATCATCTGCAAATTTACTAACATCACTACTAATTCCTGTGTCTAAGTCATTGATATAAATAATAAACAAAAGTGGACCTAATACCGAACCTTGTGGGACCCCACTCGTAACACATCCCCAGTCAGATCTTTTACCATTGATTTGCACTCTTTGCTTCCTATTGCTAAGCCACGCCTTGACCCAGTTCAAAACTTTACCCTCTACTCCGTGAGCCTGTAATTTAAGCAACAGTCGTTGGTGAGGAACTTTGTCAAACGCTTTACTAAAATCAAGATAGATTACATCATAATTTTCATCTCTGTCAACCGCCTCAAATACTTTATTGTAGAAGGACAAGAGATTGGTGAGGCATGACCTACCTTTTGTGAACCCATGCTGCGAGTCGTGAATTAAGCTATGTTTCTCTAAATGCTCCCGAATGTTCCTGGCTATTATGGACTCCAGCATCTTCCCTATAACCGATGTTAAGCTAATTGGGCGATAGTTTGAAGCAACTGACCTGTCCCCCTTTTTAAAAATCGGCGTCACATTAGCTACTTTCCATAGGCTCGGCACATAGCCAGTATTTACCGACATCTTAAAGATGTCGGTTAGTGGGTCACTGATTATATCACCTAGCTCCTTTAATACCCTCGGAAATATCCCGTCAGGACCTGGCGACTTGTTCTTCTTAAGCTTATCTATCTCATCCTGAACTACTT